>NC_135718.1:51058181-51404512 GCF_964656455.1 Halichoerus grypus
AAGAATATAAAGGCTGCTAAAAATCTAAGATATTTTAAATTATGTAGTTAGTTCAATATAGACTAGGATAGGCATAATAAATTCTAGCTATGTAATCTTTGACCAAAAATAAAGACACTGATATTAATGTGTTACTTGTGGAGTTCTGTTTCACCACAATATTGCCATACCTCATATATTCAGGTTCCTTTTCATGAAAAGAGATGATCACTCACTTATTCAGAAGAAGAGATCAACTTCTCACCCAAAGAGTGGTTACAGTGCATAGATCCCTCGCAATAAAACCTTCACAATCCAATTTGAGGCTAAAGAAAAATTATTCAAGAACCAGTTGTTGGATTATGGAATTTTAAAAAATCCATTTAGAATGATGATATATTGTCTAATCTAAGGAATAATCTGGGAGATGAAAAATCAAAAGGTTCATTTTTTTCCCCCAAAGGTGTAATTACATTGGAAAATGAAGGTGACTATAAGTAAAGAATTGTTTTATGCTTCTTCATCTGCCACAGCACAGTAAATAACATTTTCAGTGGAAAGACCACGGGATGGGGAGCCAGGAAACCCAAGCAGGAGTTCTTGCTCTGCCACCAGCTGACCATGTGAAGATAAAATAGACAAAACTTCTCTTGAACCTGTTTTCTTAGCTGCACAAGAGTAATGCCCACCTTACCCACTATATAAGTGGGCAGAAGACCCACTGAAATGAAACCCACCAACACTTCAACATCTGAAAGCAATACACAAATAGAAGTTGCTGTCTAGAAAAAATAAATTAGTTAAGATCATGTGCTATGATCCTAATCCTCTTCCAATTTTGTAAATGAGAAAATAAAGCTCAAAGAGGTTAATCCTAACTTGTACAGAGCCACAGAGCCGGTACAAGACAGGTCTGTTCAGGGCCCACACTGTTCCCCATCAAAGCCTTGCCTTCAGTGACTACAAAACAAGGAAGCTACGTACCTCCGCTCATGAGGTTCCAAATTCTAGGTCACTTTGCCTGGTTTACAAATGCATTTCACACGTGCTGAGAAGATAAAAGTTCTGTAACAGGCTCTTTATTTTTTGTCTGTTTTTATTAAATACAGTTTATTACTGACAAAGAAAAGGTCCAGCAAATATCCATAAGGCCCTATTGTGTTTTGTTGAACAAAAAATTTTACCGTATCCATGCTAGGTTTGGTATGGTTAAAAAGCTAATTTAACATAGCAAAAATATCTGCAACTGAATTCTAGTTAACTTCCTATGGAATTTTCAAGTTCTAAGAAATAAAATAGTTCCCAAATTTTCAACTTTTGGAGCCAAAACTGCAACACAGATCCCTACTTATAGGTTCATAGTGTTCATTTACTGAATGTAAGCCATGATGAATATATTTACATTTTTAATAAGATGTATTTTTTATAGAAGTGCTGAAATTTCCTGACTAGTGATTTATATCATGACGTAAGTCGAAATCATTTAAAAATCAAGTCCATCTTGGATGAAGCTCATTGCTAAGACCCAAAATACACGCTCACCACATCTTTTATCTTCTATAGGATGTGAGCAACATGCCTTGTTAGTAGGTAACAGAAAAAAAAAGACAGTCTCCAGGTGGTCATGACTCACTGGGTGCTCCCTGCCCACAAGGCCTAATAGAAGTTAAAGGAAATAATCAACCTCCCGGGCCAAGGGTGAGAACTATGGATGCCTGAGGTGGTGAGGGGGCTGCAGCACAAGGGCTACTAGACTGGGCCACCGCTCTGGTGCACATGCCGATGATTGCTCAGACAGACATTTCCTGTCTGTTGGGGTGAGGAGGAGAGGAGGAGGGAAGGCTCCCTGGTGCGTGTGCCACAGTATCTATGCCTGGGCTTGTTGCAAGGGTGGAGAAGGATGCAGTGAAACCAGAAGGTTAGGCTGTGGAATTATAATAAAAGCATTCGAACACTTAGGAAAAAAGGCTTTTTGAATTCTTAAACCATTAAATTTAAACACTAATAGTTAATAAAATACAAAGTAATTTGTTTAACAGAACCTCCAATACAGCGAAATCTTATACCACACACAAATTCATACTTGAACGATATAATCAAGCAGAGTAAACCATACTAAATGTAAAGTCAATAAATTCTTTTTTGATTGTTGAGCCCCACCACCACCACCAGAGAAGACTATAAGGAATTTAACAGAAGAAAATTAATCATTATAATACTTTGGTTCAATACTGAGCTACAGTGAAATAATCTGGGTATTAGTACAGTTTACTTGAAGTAAGATTTAAAGGAGCACATTTAAATGAAGCAGAATTCATTAAGCAACCTCTCAAAAGGATCATTTCCTCTAATTATTGCTTTTATAACAAAAGACAAAAGCAACCCAATGTAAGTTCATAAAATCCACAATTAGCTGCCAAAATCTTACCAGATAAAATTAGAAGAGAAAGGATATTTAGAAGCACAACTGGTATAAAGTTTTGCTGTTCCTTTAAAAAAGGCATTTGCTCTTTCTTTCTACCCATAATCATTTGAAGTAGAGAAACATCATGGGCCAGATATGGTGGTAGCTCCTCAGGAATTAAGGGGAAAAAGCAGAAAACCAAGCTGGATGCTCCAGCAGCTTAGAGTGCTGGGGTGGCAGGGAGAGGGTTAGAAAAATCCTCACACTACCTCCAGACAAGTGTTCTAACATGAGCTGCATCTAAGAAGGTACGGGAGAAGGAAGCTGTGACTGACTGGTTGAGTGGAGAATCTCCACATTTAAGCCGTGTCTTCTAGGAGGAGAATGAGTCTAAAGTAAACAAGGTAAAACAGAGGGAAAGTAAGACATTTTGCCCTTGCAAAAGAAACAACAGTGTGTGAAAGGGTACCCAGGATGAAACAGTATGTTAGGGAATCTGTGGACAGATGAGGAGTCGGGGAGAATAAGAAGGCATGATGACGGGGTGCACAAAGCTGGAAAGAAGATTATGAAGAGTGTTTCAAACTATGGAATTAGTTCAAGCTTTATGCCTTACTCAATAGGGCTCGCTGGGAAGATACTGAAAACCTGATCAAAATCTGTCATATTATCTACTAAACTTTTCAGTATTCCAAAGCATTTAGTAATTATACTGTTTTAACTGCAATATATAAAGGCAAAATGAAAAGGCAACCTATGAAATGGAAGAAAATATTTTCAAACCATGTATCTGATAAGGGGTTAATTAATATCCAGAATATATAAAGAAATGCTACAACTCAACAACTAAACAATATGATTTTTCAAATGGGCAAAGGACTTGAAAATGGCCAGTATGCACATGAAGAGAAACTCAACACCACTAATCGTAAGAGAAATACAAACCAAAACCACAATGGGAAACACCCCCACATCCATCAGGATGGTCTCTATCAAAAGTACGGAAAAGATTAAGTGTTAGCGGGGATGTGGAGAAATCAGAACCCCTTGTGCACTGTTGGTGGAAAGGTAATTTCCTGTAGCCATTATGGAAAACAATATAGAGGTGTCTCAAAAAAATTAAAAATAGAATTACCATATCATCCAGCAAGTCTACTTCTGGGAATATATCCAAAAGAAATGAAAACAGGATCCTAAAAAGGTTATCTGCAATACGTTCATTACAGCATTATTCACAAGAGCCAAGAGGTGGAAGCAACCCAAACGTCCATTAACAGATGAATGAATAAAAACTGTGGTATGTACATACATTGGAATATTACTCAGCCTTAAAAGAAGAAGGAAATCCTGTCATATGCTACAATATGGATAAACCTTGGGGATATTATGCTAAATGAAATAAGCCAGTCACAAAAGACAAATCTTACGTGATTCCACTTATATGAAATATCTATGGTACTCAAACTCTTAGAAAGTAGAATGATAAGGGGCTCCTGGCTCACTCATTCCGTAAAGCATGCAGCTCTTGATCTTGGGATCATGAGTTCCTGCCCCATGTTCAACAGAGAGATTACTTTAAAAAATAAAAATATTAATGGGATGCTTGGGTGGCTCAGCTGGTTAAGCATCAACTCTTGATTTTGGCTCAGGTCATGATCTGGGGGTCATGAGATGGAGCTTCTGGTTGGGCTCCGCACTCAGTGGGGAGTCTGGTTAAGATTCGCTTTCCTTCTCCTTCTCCCACCACCGCCCCACACACACTCTCTAAAATAAATAGATAAATCTATTTTAAGAAAAGATTTTAAAATGTACTATACTATATACCTTAACTTTAAAAATGGTTAAGGTGGTAAATTTTATGTTTTGTTTTTCATCACTATAAAACAAACCAATAACAAAAATAAAAAATTACAATTAAAGGTTGCAAAGTTCCAGGCTAATTCATAAGGAGTCCCTAATGCCATTATGGGGACATGACCTGTATTGGCTGTACAGTGAGTTATCAAATTTACAAAGTGTTCTGCTTATAGGGGAATTTCAACTTTCTCAGATGACACAGTAATTGCCAGCAAGTTGTATGCCTCAAATCTGCAGGGTACAAAATAAATGAAACTGCACATAATTATAAGACCCAGCTCTAGTCAACTGGTGCTGAGATTGTTGACTGTGCCATCATGGAAGGATTTTTCAGGGTTCAGTAACTTACTACTACTGATTGGTAGATAGAATTTAAAAAAGAAATCATGATCTCAAGTGAATACAGCCAAACTTTCAGTTATTAAAAAGTCCAATCTAGGGGCGCCTGGGTGGCTCAGTCGTTAAGCGTCTGCCTTCGGCTCAGGTCATGATCCCAGGGTCCTTGGATAGAGCCCTACATCGGGCTCTCTGCTTGGTGGGAAGCCTGCTTCTCCCTCTCCCACTCCCCCTGCTTGTATTCCCCCTCTCTCACTGTCTCTGTCAAATAAATAAATAAAATCTTAAAAAAAAAAAAAAAAGTCCAATCTAGTCTAAATCAAAACTAATTTCATCCAATGTGAAGCTTTTCCCCTCAAACCAGCCGTGAGGCGAGGGAAGGGCTCAGAGAGTGAAAAGAGGCAAGTGTGAGGAAAAGGAAACAGAGAAGTCTATTCACTCGTCTATGGTCCCCTGGCCTGTAAAAGAGCTGCCAGTTGCAGGAGTTCAAATGCAGGTTCTCTCTAGTGTGACTCCTTCACTGGGACCCCCACGCTGCCTGATGAAGGCAATGGGGGCCCTTGGCTCATCTCTTACCACCTCCTCTCAGCTCCTGCTCCTGCAGTTCACCCACAGCCTCTTTCTGCTGGGGTCCTACAGCTGGCCGGGCAGGCAGTCCTTGCACCAGGGACGGTCTTTCAAGATGACTCACAGCTGCCCTCCAGGCACACCTCCTAGCCAGCAAGAAATGTCAAGCCTTTGCCGTCCCCTCTCCCCACCCCCACTCCAGTGTAGCTGCAGCCACAAGGCTGCTTCCCATCACTGTGTTCACAGACATCTCCAAACTCCAGGAGATTCACACTACAGTCTCAAGAATTCTTTCTTAGGATTCCATTCTAATCTCATACCAGCTTGGGCCTCTCTCAAATGTACTGCGGGGAGGATAAAGAGAGGAACTCACTTTCCCCAGGGAAGAGCACACTATACTCCCAGGAGTTCCTTGCATGGAATCCTTTCTAGTCTTCCTGACACAGCCTGGGTTATAGTGTGGAGTATATAACAGTTGTTAGACGCCTCTGGCCACCTCTTGACAAATCCTGCAATGGATGTTTCTAGAGTCTCTCTTCAAACAATGTGGGTACTTACCACCTACTGGCAACAGCTCTGGGAGCTGGGTCAAAATTTTAGACAACAGGAAAACTCCCATTTAACCTACCGTAATATATCTGTATAGTAACAGTAGAGAAAAACCGTTAAGACTCCATCCAACTGAGGTACACTGTTATCAGGTGCCCAAGGGTACCTTCGCAAGGCTTAAAATTCTTCAGAGGACAGTCTGAAATTCAGCTCTATTAAATATTCAAATAACAGCACAAATAAGCACAGAAGACAGCAACACTACTGAACGCAAACTGTTGGCTGGCAGGCAGTGTGACCGTGCTGGAAGTTCTGATGATGTGCACAAAGGGCCTATCAGCGCAAAACGCACTTAAAAGTAAACACTGTTATTAGCACTGATGTGTGCAACTAAGACTATCCAGGAAGGAAATCTTGGTAATTTTTGTAACTCTGCCACTACTAACTGTCCCTGCATTTTAGAACATTCTCTCCAGACTCAAACTCCAGGGTAAGAGCAGTCAGCAGGCTGAGCCTAAGTAGTGAGCCCACCCCATAACTCCCAGGAGGAAAGAACAGGAAATACTCATTAGGCCTAAACTGGTTTCCAAGCAGAAGGTAAACCCTACCAAGGCCCACCAGTGCATAATTATACAGTGGACATCTTCCTTAAAGAAGAACTCAGAATGTTAAGTCAAAACAATACTAGCAATGACAAACAATGTTATTTCTGGCAGTCCACATTACATGCCAATATCATTTCGTCTAAAATATAAGTTATAAAAGCGTATCATCACCACAATCTGCCATCATCCGTCAGAGCCATCAAAAAATGAAAGCTCCCAGAAGGGCTAAGATCATTAATGCAATGCTGATAACAAAGACACCAGGAGATTGTTTTTTTATGTCATATCATGTTAATTGTCATGTTTAAATTTGTAAATTGTTGCCTGTTTAAAAATCCATTTACTAAAATAATAAATAATGCATGTTGTGACATATTAGTGAAATTATTTTTTAAAGCATCACAGGCACAGATGAATAACCATTTCAGTGCAATTGCTTGTACCATTCAGGGAAAAACAAGAGGATCTGATTAAGTTACATCACAGCAGAAAAAGCAAGGCTTGCTACCACATTTCCCTACTGCAAATTGACCCTCGACATTTCAGATTCCTAAGGCCAGCGCAGCTCAGCAAGGCACCTGGGGAGCCAAAGCCAGAACTTGAAGCGGTAGCATCGGCTAACAAGGAAGTTGAGCTGGCAATGGAATGGTGGCCAGGTTTAAAAGAAAGGCTGTAAGGAATTGCCAGGACAAAAGATTTTCCAAATCATGCTATAGGAAAGAGAGCAAGGATCATGGCTTTGCTGTCTCTCACTAACTTTATTCCATAAATCTTTCATGTTGAATTTCACCTCTTCATGCAGAACTCAGTTCTTGACTTTCACTGGATAAGGATAAACACTAGCATCTCCTTTGAAAGTGAAGTGGTTATTTGCAAATGCTGCCAGGCAGAGAGCAAAACCAGAGTGTGCAGCACAAATGTAATTTTGAAATTCAGCATTTTACGTGCAAAAAAACTCCTACGTTCTACAACAAACTTTTAACACAAGATTTAAACCCCTATCATAAACCCTTAGAAAATAAACTTGAAGTGACTGAATTAAATAAAAGTCAAACCAATGATGTTATCAAAATACCTGGTAACCAAAAGATGAAACAGAAAACACGAGCCTACTGAGTCAAGGTCAAAGTCCCAAATCTGACATTCTCAGCTCTCTGCGGTCTGCCCATAAGCTACCTTTTTAAATCCTTACTTCCTACTGCTTCCCTTTTGTATACCTGGTTCTATATACCTGTTTGTGCGCCTGGACCAAGGAAACTACTTACTGCTCGCAGTTCCTCATATTCTTTTGTGCCTTCCTTCCTTTCCTTTGCAGCCCTCCTTAAAAAACACAGGTCCAAATTCTACCACCCCAAATGACATCTTGGCCAAAAAGTCTCCCTGGATTTTCCAAGGGCTGCTCTCTCCTTCCTCTGGCTCCCCCAGCTCTGCCTGTTGTCTTACAATAAACGATCGTCATCTTTGGTGACAGTGTCACTACTAAACTCTCAGTGTGTATCTTCACAATGCAGCACTCACTTATGGCTAGACACCCACACTACACCCTGTTTACATACAAGGATCCCAGGGTCCAGCTGCCAGAGCGGAGCAAACGCAACGTCCCACCTATGGTAGGTCATCTCCTACCTGCCTCATTACACTGCTCGGATGTAAAAGCCCATTTACTCCTTTTGCTCTTCAGACTAAGGCTGTTTTCTACCCGGACAATGCATTCTCCTTTCAATGTTGTTCGGTAATGTTCCTTGGTTTGACCTATTTTCTGCCTCACCATAGGATTCCTTCATCCAAAGAGCAGATGGGATACCACCAACCGGGTTTGCCCAGTAGGTGGATGGGTAATTGCCCAGTAGGTGGATGGGTAACCCGGCAGTAATTACCTTGGGTTAACCAGGCACTACCTTGTAGACTGAGGCCTTCAATCTCTTCACACAGACAGGAAAGGTTACAATGGGATGACTGGCCCTGGTCTCTACAGAGTCCTGTTCCCCCTTTTCTTGGACCTCAGCACACAATTCTCTCCCACTGAAATCTTTACAGCTATTTAACTTCTTAATGGAGCTGAACAATCTCTCAGTCATCTGGGCATTAAAGTTCTCAGAAGAAGCAGAATATCAAGTATAATGGCAGAGGTAGAGAGAAATAGCTCAGAGAAGTGAATTCATTTTCATCATTAAAAGAATTTTAGGGACGCCTGTGTGGCTCAGTCAGTTGGGCATCCAACTCTTGGTTTCAGTTCAGATCATGATCTCAGGGTTGTGAGATCAAGCCCTGCATCGGCTCTGTGCTCAGTGGGGAATCTGCTTGAGATTCTCTCTCCCTCTCCCTCTGCCTCTGTCCGCACCCCCACCCCCACCCCCCAACCCCCACTACGCATGTGCTCTCTCTGTCTCTCAAGAAAGAGGCTCATTCGGGGCTCCAGGATCATGACCTGAGCGAAAGGCAGACGCTTAACTGACTAGAGCCAACCCTAAATAAATCTTTTCAAATAATTCAGATGATACAGATGGGAGTCAATCTCTACTGTCATCTCCTCAATCCCATCCCAGTCCTTCCTTTGAGTCCTTTATCAGTGCATTTATGTATCATCTGCCATTAAATCTAGTATCACTTACAATGCACATTATGCTTCACCAAGAAAGGAAAAAAAAAAAGTTTAACTATTAAACTATGCCAATTGTTAGATACACTGATTTTAGAAATTCTAACATGTGAAAAACATGTTTTAGAATCCATGATATATATAGATTTCATATGCACAACACATACAGAATCTATTAAATGCAATACATATAGAAATACATCTAGTTTTGAGGAGGCTTTTTTACACAAATTGTGATAATTTTATCATTCATTTTTCTCGGTAAAAGTGTATCAGGGAGAGTTTCCCACATCAGTTGCTACAGATCTACCACATTTTTAAGGTGCTGCATATTTCATACGCTAGCTGTACTGCTGCGCATTCAGTTATTCCACAGCTCACCATTACTAACAATAAAGGGATACGAGTATACACGTGGGGATCTTTGCTAGACACAGAATTACTGAATCAAAGATATCTGACCTTTTTTTCATAGATAGTGCCAAATTGCCCTCCCAAAAAGGTCTGAACAATTTATACATTCACCATATGTGAATGATACCCATTTTTCCTCTGTTGCCAAAACAGATTATTAATCTTTTTAATTCCTGCCAATCTAATGGGACAAAATCATACCTGATTATTTTGCAGACGGTTCCTTATAGTCTCTGTATTTATCCTTTGTCTATTACACATGGCCTATTTTCTCCCAGTCTCCCATTTGTCTTTTAATTATATTTGCAGTTTTGCCTTTAGTGATACAGACATTTCAAATCTTTAAAAAGTCAAATTTACCCATCTTTTCCCATCTGTAACCATGATTACTTACTTTTGGAAATATTTTCTTCTAATAGTTAACCCATTCTTTGCAAACGCCACTGATGTTCTGGCCTGGCTGTGCTTGGAGGGAGATGGGATATCCTTCCACAACCCTCACACTGGAAAATTTCCACACAGTTATCCTGAGCCCACCTCTGAAAGGGGCAGGTGCCAGTCAGGGCCCTGCCAGCCTGTGGGCACTATTTCAGGAAAGACTGGCCAGTTCCCTTCCTTAATGGCTGAAGCAGAAGCCTAACCCATTCCAGGCTATGTGTGCCAAACCATTCCAGGCTACATGTGCCAACCTAGTCAGGCTGACATCATGGCCCAAGGCCAGAGACCAAGGCCCCAAGCACACAGACAGGCGAGCATCCCACTATCCATGGCTGAGTTCTGAGCCAGGAGTGTCTGGACACCTCGTGTGAAGACTGTCAACCCATCTCCCCGTTCTCCCTCAGTCCCAGCTGTAACAGACTGCCTGAAGAACTGCATCCCTGACCTGGCAAAAACAAACCCCAGCACATTGGGTAACTCTGCTGACTCGATCCTGATGGTCCCAGCTGCCAAGACACAAGTCCATGTGACACAAGTCCCCTGTCCCCGGGAGCCGAGGAAGAAAGCCTGGCTCTTCCCCCTCCACATCTGCACCAGATCAAATCAGTAATTCCTCTGCTTCCAGCTCACCACTGTTTACACGGTCTCCCTTTCTTACTCCATAACCTACTGCTCCAGCCTGTCTGAGCTTCACCCTTCAGGCTCTCATGACTCACCCAACTGCCAGAAAGAGGGCCCAAGGACAGTTAGGTTCCGAGTTCCCTGACTCCAAGCAGCGTTAAGTGAGCTGTGGTTAGTGGCTCAGTGGGCAATAGACTGGTGGGAACACACACCCCTCTGCTGTAAGTTCATGATTTATTTAGCTAAAAACACAGAACTTAGTGAGCAAGTAAGGTGGCTGTACAAGTAGGAGCAGATGCGGCCTGTTTTTCTGTGGCTTTTCCTTGGCCCCTGGGTTTCCAAGTAAGAGCATAGCCAAGTGAACTCAGGTGGGGTCTTACCAGTTGGGAGAAAAAAATAAATAAAAGAAAGCTGAATTCTTACTGTGACTTTTAAAATCTGGCTTGCCCAACAATCTCTATACTTCTGTTTAAGGGAATATTTATCTCCATTAGACAGTCCTGGTTGCTGAGCCAAACTCAGCATTATCAAGAATTCGTCCTCACCTCGGTGAGGGGGAGTATGGATGGGGAAGGGTCCATGTTCAAGGTCTCTCCAGCATTCCAGAGCCCAGGGAAAGTCCATCTCCCAGAAGTGGGGCAGACCTGAGGGGCCTGCTCAAACACATCTGGAACTCAGCAGAGCTTCTTGCAGCACACACCTGAAGAAATCCCAATCCCGCCTCAACCCTCTCGCGACTGAAATTAATCTTGCATGTCAGAGTTGATATGCAACTCTATGTTCTGGAATATAAACAGCTCCTCCTTAAGCCCCAGCCCTCCTGCAAAGCAATGAAGCCAAATCCTGATGATAATGCCCCACTTGGCATTCTGTGCTCTGCAAGGGCAGAGCTCACCCGTGCACCTATCAAAGCCTCTGGAGGAAAACTCAAATAGAAAGCTCCTCGAGGGGACGACCTAAGTTCCACTCAGCTTCTAGCCTCCATATTTAGTATACTTCTTTATACACAGGAAATATTTTCCAAGTATTTGTTCAACTCATTATATGGAATTATTTTTGGAATGGATACTTGCCTTCTCTCTAATATATTTAAGTCCAATAAACTCACATCTCTGTTAAAGAAGTCTCTCTCCGGGCACCTGGGTGGCTCAGTCGTTAAGCGTCTGCCTTCGGCTCAGGTCATGATCCCGGAGTCCTGGGATCGAGGCCCGCATCGGGCTCCTGCTCAGTGGGGAGCCTGCTTTCCCTCTCCCACTCCCCCCTGCTTGTGTTCCCTCTCTCGCTGTGTCTCTCTGTGTCAAATAAATAAAATCTTTAAAAAAAAAAAAAAAGAAGTCTCTCTCCATGGCTAATACCAATACTATCCATTATCAATTTCAAATTTAACCAGCCTCAACTTCCCAACCAAAAACAAGGAAATTTGAAATTCCAGGACGCCATTATACTAAATGGAAGTTTTTCTACATGTTCTAGATCTCTGCTATCCAATATGGTAACCACTAACGACATGCGACTATTTAAATTTTAATTTTAAAGAAAATTTAAAATTTAATTCCTTGGTCTCACTAGCCACCTTTTAAGTGCCCAAGAGCCACATGCGCCTATCTTACTGAACAGTGTAGATACTGAACATTTCCATCATTCTTTTGCTCTGGGCGCATTATAAATCTTAAGAATCAAAGAATTCTTAGCTTGTAGCCAGTATCAGATCATCAAAGTGCCATAATTAAATTTAAAAATATACTGCTCCTTTAATTAAAACAGAAGGAAACACTCTCACTGATGAGTAGAGAGCTTTTATAATAATAGATTTGTCTCATCACAATGAAAAATTTAAATGCAGCAAAATTCTCATCTATCTCTGGTTGCCAAAATTAATATGCCATGCAGAGGGCAATGCATACTTGGAGTAGCATGAATCCTCTCTTTGGACAGATAAGACTTCTGGTTAATGGTCATTTAGGGAGCTTAGTCCTAGGCTGAGTAGAGTGTGCAAACATCTAGAAAATGTTCAACCCAGGGATTTCAAAATGTATGCATACAAAACCAAAACATCTAAGTCTTCTAAAAGCTCAAAATTTTTTTTTTTTTTAAGATTTTATTTATTTGCGAGAGAGAGAATGAGAGACAGAGAGCATGAGAGGGAGGAGGGTCAGAGGGAGAAGCAGACTCCCTGCCGAGCAGGGAGCCCGATGTGGGACTCGATCCCGGGACTCCAGGATCATGACCTGAGCCGAAGGCAGTCGCTTAACCAACTGAGCCACCCAGGCGCCCTAAAAGCTCAAAATCTGAAGCTAAGGGAAAGGGTTCCATGAATACGTTAAGAAATCATGTAAATTAGAACAAAGGAAGCCTCTAGGTGGATGATCCTCCCTCCCCGTCCCCACTAAATGCCAACATGCCTTAACGGATAAAACACACATATAGGGAGTTAAAGTAAAGGGATCTTCTATTTCTTTTATAGACTTCTAGGACACGGAAACTTCAAGGTAAAAGGCCCAGGCAGCAACGTTACAGCTCTGGAATAAAAAAGATTTTCCCCCACAGTGAAGCAATGAGAGGGATAATAACTGTGCAATGAAAAATAAATCAAAACCCAGATGGATAACGATGTACAGAAGGGGAAGCCTGGGGGTAAAACACAAGGTAACTTATCCAGGAGTGTCAAGGTATAAAACAATGCACTGGAGTCTGAATTTTACACATTTTTGTTAAGTATTTGTGATGTTCTCACTGGGTTGTCCACGACACTGTACAATGTTAAGGTTTTTTTGTTTTTTTATTTTATTTTTTTTTAAAGATTTTATTTATTTGAGAGAGAGAGAGCGAGCACAAGTAGGCAGAGAGGCAGGCAGAGGGAGAGGGAGAAGCAGGCTCCCCGCCGAGCAGGGAGCTGGATGTGGGGCCCGATCTCAGGACCCTGGGACCATGACCTGAGCTGAAGGCAGCCGCTTAACCAACTGAGCCACCCAGGCACCCTAATGTTAAGGTTTAATTGCCCAAGGTCACTCATCAGTTATCACCTGAGAATGTGTTCTACCTGAAGGACCACCCCAGCGGGTCACAAACAACTCTACTTTGTTTTCGGCTCAGTTTTATGCTGGATCCTAAGGCCTACGACATCCTACTAATGTAAAGGTCAAAGGAAATACATCCCTAAAATATCGCCAGGAGGACAGCTAGAGATATTAGGGGTGACCAACAATTCGGAGCTTAGTGATGTCAACTTTTAACTTTCATCTCACCCTTTCCCCTCCGGCACTATCTCCTGGTCCTCAAACAGTGATCACCCTTTTATACCTGACTCCAGTGTCCTTGAAAAGCTATTTATCATCATGAAATCAAACTGTATTTTCTCCTTTGGGAACACACATGCTGTATGACAAGACAGGAAATCCTTAGACCATGATGGGTAGAACCATATTAGACTTACATACTGACCTTGACTTTACTGGAAAATTTCAAGTGGTAAAAATTTCATCAAGGTAAGAGAGGAACAAATGAGAAACATTTTTTCCTCTACTTTATACATTCATTATTTCAATTCTGTTGCCAACTGTTTGTAATAGTTTTATAAACTCTCAGGAACTCAAGAGAAAACAGTGCATGAGTCACTCTCCCAACAGCATATAAATGATGAAAAATATATTATCATATGCACACTATCATTCATGGAAATTTTTATTTAGTTGTTTTTAATAAAAACCCATATGATCAACAAAAGTATATATTAAGCATGTTACAGATTTCTTAAAATTCAGAGGAAAATTATGTGGACCAAAAGGCATTAATATATCAACCTTCAGAAAAGAGGCTTAAAAGATTTAAAATATCAAAAACAAAATGTTAAATAAAGGCTTAAAATACTAAAAAGAAAATTTTTAACTAGAATTTATCAGATTTACTAAAAAATGTCTTCACTGAGACATTAGAGAAGAAATTAACGTTTTAAACAAAGACAATTTTTTAAAAGTAAGCACTCTTACAAAATGTTTATCTAACAGAATCCAGGCATTCTGGCTACAGCATCTCTATTGACATACCTAAAAAACCACAAATTACTATGAAATAGGTCTGGAAACATGTGGCCCACCTAGAAAAGGTCTTTAACAAAGAAAGAATTCTTTCTAAATTACGTCGGTACTCACGAGGTAGAGCAACGGGTTATAGATGCACAGTGTTAGTCACATACTAAGTAATGCCTTTACTAATAAAAGAGTATGTCCGAATAGCACACGTTTGTGGGGTTTTTTTTTGTTTTTTTGGGTTTTTTTTTACAGAACTTAATCATCAGAGGCTAAAACTGAGAGGCACAGGGACTAGTTCCAAGATACCAGATAAGAGGATGGCTACAGAATGAAATTATCGTTAAATATTAACTAAAAGTCAAACATGCAAGAAAATATTAAATATGTATTACAGTTTTAGGATGAGGTTAAGGAAAAGAGGCAGTGAGCCAGGTTCCTATTACAGTAAGAGGAATCTCTGTTCAAAACAGGGAAGGGAGGACAGCAGAGGAAAATCTTAAAGAGTCAAGGATCCTCCTGACTCCTGGGGGCCCAGCAGACACATCCAGCCCAGGTCTCAGCTTCAGGTAGAGGGGTGGGGAAGGCGAAAAAGGTTCTTATTCTCCCGACCTTGTCACCTATGAAGGGTCTACTTTCAAGGTCAACCTCAGCAGGAAGCCTGGCATCAGGAGGGCCTCTGATGTCTAACAGTCTACCCCACATGTGTGCTAGCGAGTGCATACCTGCAACATAGGATTTAACACGTATACCTGCCGGAGATAACAAACAATTCTTTTCAGTATAATCAGTCAATTAATCAAAAGTACTACAGAATCAATTCCAGGCTGCTGTGAGCAAAGCCCCCTAGAGTTGGGTAATATTGTAGCCCCAAGACATCTGGTCAAAATCTCACATGCACTAAGCAGCAACATGGAGTTCCACTTCCAATCTGCTCCATTTTATTATTTATTTCTCATTGTAAATTATTAAAATATTATTTAATAGTTTAGTCATTAGTTTGTATAATTTTTAATTAAGTTACTCTCATATTATTAAATTATTATTTTTTCAGTCTTTGTAAGCCCAGTGAAGGTAGCCCCATCCTCAAGAGATGACACACTTACCAAAGAGAATAGGACAGGACTAAGATGACAATCATCCTGGTTTTCCTACACTGTCCAGGTTATGGCACTGAAAGTCCTACATCCCAGGAAATGTCTCAGTCCTAGGCAAACCAGGACACCCGTCACTCCCAGTAAGATCCAGAAGTTGGTAACTATACCAAGATAATATTGCCCTAAGAAGAGTAGATACTATGTAGACTGATATAAACCCACTCCCACCACCTTCTCCTTTGCATTCTAACCAAAAAGACTGGAAAGCTAAATTCTTGACCTCCCTGACTACCTGCAGCTAAGGGATGGCCATGTGACTCAGCTCAGAATAATGAAATAAGAAGCCCCTGGTGGGAAGGGGACTGCCTTATTTCCTGAGTAAGGAAAAGCCTCACCAGGAGAAAGCTTTTGCTGTTACCCTTGGCCCATTCCCTCTGTTCCCTGCTGGAACAAAGAAGTGATGCCTAAACACAAAGAAGTTACTTTGTGAGAAGAGTGCCTGGGTGGCTCAGTTGGTTAAGCATCTGCCTTCGGCTCAGGTCATATGATCCCAGGGACCTGGGATCCAGTCCTGGTCAGGCTTCCTGCTCAGCAGGGAGTCTGCTTTGCCCTCTGCCCCTCCCCCCCTGCTCATGCTCCCTTTCCCCTTCTCTGTCTCTCTCACTCAACTAAATAAAATCTTAAAAAAAAAAAAAAGAATTTACTTTGTGAGAAGGAGATGAGCATGAGAAAAACCTCTATGC
This sequence comes from Halichoerus grypus, assembly GCF_964656455.1. Classification (NCBI taxonomy): domain Eukaryota; kingdom Metazoa; phylum Chordata; class Mammalia; order Carnivora; family Phocidae; genus Halichoerus; species Halichoerus grypus. The sequence goes on from NC_135718.1 coordinate 51,074,416, forward strand.
TAAAGATGTTGAAGCAGAGACATGCAAAGGCCCTGAGTCTGGACGGCACTGTTGCAGCCTCGCAGTTCCTCCCCAAGACTGCTGCAAGAGACAAAGGACTCGGGCGGGAGGAGGCGCAGGCGCGCTGCTCGCCCCGTCTGCAGCCCCGCGCAGAGCGCAGTGTCTGGGGGAGTTGGCAGCATCACGGTGCGGCCGCCTAGCCGAGCGCCGAGCGCAGAGCGCAGCGACCCGCCGCTGCCCAGGGAGCGTCCAAGATGTGGGGGGGATCGGGGCGGCAGCGGCCACAGCAGCGCCAGGGACAGGGGCGCGCAGCAGCCTCCACTCACCTGCCTGTGCTAACCTGCCTCCCCTGCCCCCAGAGAATGTCAGCCAAGTCCAAGGGGACCCCCTCCTCGTCCTCTCCAGCCGAGGGACCGCCGGCAGCCTCCAAAACCAAGGTGAAGGAACAGATCAAGATCATCGTGGAGGATCTAGAATTAGTCCTGGGCGACCTGAAGGACGTGGCCGAGGAACTTGAGGTGGTTGACCAGATTGATACCCTGACCTCCGACCTGCAGCTGGAGGATGAGATGACCGAGAGCTCCGAAACAGACACCCTGAATAGTAGCTCCAGCGGCACAACGGCCTCCAGCACCGAGAAGATCAAAGTGCAGGCCCACGCATCCCTCATCAAGCCCCCAGCACACCCGTTTGCTATCCTCACCGTCCTGAGAAAGCCAAACCCTCCGCTGCCTCCCCCGCGGGTGACCCCTGTGAAGTGTGAAGACCCCCGGAGAGGGGCGCCGACGGTCAATCCCGTGAAGACGAATGGCACCCTCCCGCGAAATGGAGGCTTCCCCGGGGCACCCAACAAAATTCCAAATGGAGACGTCTGCTGCATACCCGCTGGTACCTTGGACAAGGCTCCCAGGCGGCCTCTGAAGCACAGACCTGAAAAAGACAGGTGCCCCCAGGCAGGGCCTCGGGAACGAGTTCGGTTTAATGAAAAAGTGCAGTACCATGGCTACTGTCCCGACTGTGACACCCGGTATAACATAAATAACAGGGAGGTCCATTTACACAGTGAACCTGTCCACCCACCGGAAAAGCTTCCTCAGGCAGACCCCCCTCCACTCCCTCCCTCCTTTTCCACTGGAAAACGGTGGGGGGGGGGGGCTGGGAATAAGCCACAGTCAGAGTTTCCCCCCTCTCAGACCTGCAACTGTGCCTCCTCCCACTGTACCAAAACCACAGAAGACAATCGAGGAAATCAACCACAACAGTGCAATGTATGCCATTTCCAAAACCTTTTTGTTTTTTTTTAATTTCTATATTATAAACATAAAATAATAAGTAATGAGCACTTTCTACTCAAGCAATGAAAAGCCCAAATATATTTTAAAAAGAAAAAAAAGAGACAACTCCCATGTGTTCAATCTCCACTGAAGCTCCCCATTATCTGAGGTGAACATATCCCTAACTTATATTAATTGTGAGACTTCTTAAGAGTCAGCAGGCCACTACTGGCTTAAAGGTACTCATAGTAAACAAAGGAGTAAACTGTTCTTTTTTTTTTTTTTCGGCAGGTATGTATATTTTACCAAGGAAAACAAGGCGGGGGTTGGGGAGGCTCAGGGATGAATAAGGCTTGGGTCAGACAGGGGTAGGGGTGTTTGCTGGGTATACATCTGGGTAATTTTTTAAAAGCTGAAAGGTGAATAGTTTGTTTTCCATGGTCAGGAAACAGGTGTGAATCACAAAACAGCCTCTTCAAAATGTCAGGTAGCTTTCTTGGAGATATTCCAGTTTGAACCAACAAATGCTTTTCTTTTGAAGCTTCGACAGATACTAATCTTTCCACTTTGCAGATGAGAAGACTGTGACTTCAAGATAAAGTAGAAGGCCCAAAGTTACAGAGTTCAAAGGTGGAGGAGCCAGTATCCAAAGACTTCCCCTGCCTCTGGCCCAGGGATGCGTTGCATGGACTAGAAAGCCCTGAAAGGTGCATCACTCAGTCTAAATGAGGAGAGGGCATGTGGAGGCTACACAGTGGCACATAAAACTTCATCATGATTTCTTAAAAAAAAAAAAAGCTTTTTAGAAAAGTTTGATTGTACTGTAAAGAGGCTTTACTCTTAAAGACTTAAAGATCTGTATGTATTAGATAAATGAGGTATCATGTGGTTAGAAGTAAAATTTCTGTTAAGATATTTACTGACCCAGAGGGCTAGCTGGTGTCTAGTTAGCTCAGTTAGAATGTGGCAGGTACGCCAACAACGTGGGTTTGGTCCCTGAAACAGGCCGAGAGAGTAGCAATTTTCATATTTAATAAAAATTAATTTTTAAAAAAGATACTTACCAATACAATTATTACTTAAAGGGAACAAAATGAGAAGTAAAACGAACAGGCCCCCTTCCTCGACTACTCCTTGAATATCAGTATTCCCAGAGACCGGTTCTCTCCTCCGCAACCATCATCCCTCACGGACTCCTGGCTCTCATCCCACACAATTTAGATTAGAAACGTCTCTGCATTTTGATCCATCCTCTCAACCCACGCAGATACTGCTCTACAGCGGTTCTCCCTTACCTCACTTAGCATCTCAATCCTCTGTCCCACAATCGACGTTTCACGCTTCTACCTGTTTTGTACCTAAAACATAAATCTTTCCTCCTCTTCTTAAAAGCCCACTTACAGAATAAGGTCCAATTTTTTTTTTTTCCTGGACACAACTCTACCATCTTCACAGCTTCATCTCCCACACACTTCCCTGAGCCATACACTGTTCCGCCGTCCGCTACTTACCATTGCTCATACATGCAATCTGGATCACACCTCCAAAACTCTGGGCTTGCTGTTCCCTCTGCCTAGAATGCCCTCCCACTTTTGGGCTATCTGGTGCACTCTGATACTAACTTGCAACCTAAAAGTTCCTCCCTCTGCAAAGCCTTCCCCCACAAAACAAAATTCTCCTTTGTGCTCTCAAGGTAATTCGTTCACTACAAACTCAGGCACTCAGTACACATTAGCATTAGCTGTATGGTTCGTTACTGATGCACCCATCCTACTAGACCCCAGCTGAACACCCTACTATACCCATATTGGTACTCAGTGAATAAATATGGAATATCAGATGAAATACTGACTGTAAGTGAACCCCATGAATCCTTTTAAGGGAAAGAGTTCTCTTACTCATTTCTATATTCCTAACACGAGCGAATCTGAGACGCCCAATAAATGTTTGCTAAACTTATTATCAAAACCCCTTACGGGGCGCCCAGGTGGCTCAGTCGTTAAGCATCTGCCTTCGGCTCAGGTCATGATCCCAGAGTCCTGGGATCGAGCCCCGCATCGGGCTCCCTGCTCTCCGGGAAGCCTGCTTCTCCCTCTCCCACTACCCCTGCTTGTGTTCCCTCTCTCGCTGTCTCTCTCTGTCAAATAAATAAATAAATAAAATCTTTAAAAAAAAAAAAAAAACCCTTACAAAAATGTCTCCATTGGGGCACCTGGCTAGTTCAGTCTGTAGGGCATGAGACTCTTATTCTCAGGGTCATGAGTTCAAATACCATGTTGTGCGTGGAGCCTAATTAAAATTAAATGAATGAGTAAATAAATAAAACAAACACACCTCCATTGAGTAATGATTTACTGTCACCCCTTTCTGTGAACTGAGAAATAGCATCATTCAAGGAAACCTCAATACGTGTATTTCTGACTTGTTTGAAATTTTTATATAAACAGCACACATTATTTTTACAATCAGGTATTTCCCTTTCGGGGAAGAGAAGAGAGAAGAGTACGAAGAAAGACTGTCAATGGTGTTACTCATTGTTGACTATATAGGATTAGAATCCAAGATAAATTGCCTTTAAATTCAGAAAAATTGGGGGGAAAATTCTCTCTTCTCAAACTTCTATGCTTCCCTGTCTGAGGATGAAAATCTTAAAAACCACATCACTCTCTTTTCTCCTTAGCTTCTAGGATATTTAGAACTAAATTATTCATTCTAGACACAGGGTTTATCTGTTCCTTCAGCTTATTTTTGATGCTTTGAAAAACAGATTAGTATACTAAATATATTTTAATAACCTTAGGGACCTAAAATCATTTTGGGATGCAGGCAAAGTATAACCATCATGTAATGGCTGAAATTAGGCAGAGCCACTTAATGCAGCTTGATCAAAACTGCACTAAAGCCTTGAAAAAAATTATTTATCTCTGAAATCTTGGCAAAATCATCCCCCCTTTTCTAAATTATTTCAATGCATTTTAACTAGCTCTTTCATTTTAATTGGGATCTTTAAACCATTACATATTTAGGCATCATTTAAAATCTTCCTTTATACACCATTAGACTGCCCATACTGACACACAAAGCCTTAGCTCTACATTATTCTGTTCCCAGAAACCCTTGTGGTTGGCTTAATTTTGCCTTGGAATAAAAGGTCTACTTAAATTGAGAAATAATTCTGTATGATAACTACAAAAGCAGTAACTCCTCAAAATAAAATTCTGTCTTGGTACTTAAGAGATGCCACAAAATAGTACTACAAAAAACAGTAAGAAGTGAGCTTTTAAAAAAAAAACAAGTCTTCGTGTGAAAAAAAGTAATGCCAGTCACAAAGAAGGAACACTTATATAGATCTTCCACATTCCCTACCTAACAGAGCAGACACTCTCCTAAGAAGTTGAAGCTTATTTTCCTACTGCCATAGCAGAAACATGGGAGATACATTTACATTTTCAGAGCAATGTTGACATGAAGTTGCAAGTGTAAATATTTGTTCCCTTTTGGTTTATAAATTTCACGATGATAAAATTCTGTGTATAGAGCCACTAATTAAAAAGGAATCTATTTGCCTAGTAGGATGCTTGAAGTTGTATGTTTATTCGAGATGAATAAAATGGTACACACGAGTAAGGAACGGGAATTAGAATTTTGAACTTTATTGGTTTTAACAAGTTCCTCCTGGGAAGGAAAAGAGAGTTCATTTGTCAATTATAAAGAAGCTGCCTCAGATGATAATTTGTGTGAAGAATCATCTCCCCCTGACCTTGAAAGTAACAAAGGATGATATGTGATGAAGAAACAGCAAATTAAATCTTTTAGAAAAAGGAGACCATTTTCTATTACTTTGTTTTTAGGGTCACTTACTATCACCATTTAATGGCAATCTAGTAACAAGGTCCCCTCATTGTTTAAGATTGCTTTAATATGCTACTCAGGGAACCAGCTAAACAAAATTGATTATCACATAACACATTCAGATGAATAGCTAGCACTACTACTATCTTTCTCCTCTACTAATCTGGAATCTAGACCTTAGGCCTGAATTGATTTCTTATAATAAGAACCACTGCCACAAACAACTCACAGTGACTGAATTCTTACTATGTGCCAAGGACCGTTTGAAGCACTCTCTGTGTATTAACTAATCTACAGCTCTGTGATATGAGTACTATTATCACCAATTTATTAAATAAAACATTTTAAAATTAAAAACACATGTATCTTACACAGAGGAGTGAATTCTCAAGGTAAGTAGGTCCAGAGCTCAAAAGTAGGGAGTCAACTCTACATAAATTGATATTAAGCGCCTCCCCACCCCAAACACCTTCTCTAGGCTCCCACATGAGGTTCCGCCTTTGTCACTGGTGCTCCTTTCTCTTACCTGTCCTGGGAATCTGGCTCAGGCCTCTGCTCTTCCGATCTACACTTTCACCCAGGTAAGCTTGGTTAAGCTCATCAGCCCCATTCTAGCTATACATTCATGGGTTTCAAATTTGTAGTTCTAGTTCACACCTCTACTCAAGATCCCGGCTATCAAACGGACCACACTGAGTCTCTATATGGATGTCCAAGAGGACTCTCAACTTCATGGCCAGATACAGAACTACAGATTATTTTCTCTCAAATCACATTTCTCTATCAGCCTCCAGCCCTCCCTACCAGTAAACAGCACCATTACCAACCCAGATTCATCCTTAAGTCCTTCCCTCTGTATCCTACATCCAATCCATTATTAAGTCCTGTTGGCTTTATCTCCAAAAAATATCTCAAATCTGACCTCCTCTCCCTCCACTCTCCCCGGATCCCCACAGTACAGTTTCAAGGGCCATGTTTCTGTCCTTCTAACAACCTGTGGCTTAATTCCAACTCACGGCTTTTGACCTGGGCTGGGGCTCCTGCTTGAGACACTCTTCCCTGAGGCAAAGCAGTATCTTCAGTTTCACTCAGGTCTGAGCTCAAGTGTCACCTTCCCAGACCAGTCCTACCGAATCCTCAGAGCACCTATCGCTTAATACAGCTTAAGGAATATTATGGTTTTACTCGGTGACATACTTAAATGTAAGCTCCTTGAGGGTCATGTCCGTCCTGCTCGTATCTACTGCTGAGAACGATGTCTGGCACACAGCAAGCACTCAGTACTTGTTGACCTTAAGACTGACAGTAAAGGATGACTACAAAGTCAACTAAGAAAACACTGACTTATAGCCCATCAATCATTAAAGAAATAAACAACACAAGACGGCCAACAGTAGCCACCCAAGTGAGTTTGTCTTTTGCTTTCTTATTCCCATGGGAACTGTAAGACCTCTGTTTACAATAATCCTCTGCATGGCTTTCCAACTTTAGACTGTAACTCAAAGTAAAAAATACATTTTATCTGATGACCTAGTATATATATACACATATACGTATTTAACTAAAGTTCCATGAGACCTTACTTATCCTTTCTTACACGGGACATGCTGTTTATCCAGTTAGTTTGTTTGTTTGATGATAAAGTAGCCATTCACTACATTGATTTCACAACCACCTAATGGGAAAGAATTCAGTTTGAAGAGCACTAATCCCATGCTTGTATTTGGGTTTTCTGGGTAAAGAAAATACATTATCTTTAAAAAAAAGTAAATTTTCTGCCTCTATCTGCTGACTTCAAATGAGTCACTTCTCCTCCCTGAGCCTCTGCTCACCTGTGAAATAAATCCCTGTGTTAACTACCCATAGAGGGGCTGACTGGAGTAAAACAGACTGGGGGTGAAAGCTACTGAAATTCAGTTCATAACCATCAGGGAGCCCCCAGGGGCAACCTCTATGTCCCCCTCTTCTCGTTGGCCACCACATCCAATCCACCAGCAAGCTCTGTCAGTTCCATCTCCAAAACACACTTCCCACCTGTCCTCCTCTCTCCCTCTCCACTGACACCCCAGTGCATGCTGCCATCATCCCAACAGCCTCCTTGCTGGCCGGCCTGCCTGCCTAGCTCGCCCGCATAACTTCTCCCACACACAGCAGCCTCGGTGACCTTTAAAGTTTTATTTTGAAAAACTTTCAACCCTACAGAAAAGTTGCAAGAATGTAACGTTACAATAAACACACATATGCCCTTAACGATTTGCCATCTTTGATTCCTCCTGTTTTATCCTGAACCATTTGAGAATAAACTGCAGAGATCATGACCCTTCACCCCTCTTAAGAATAAGGACATTCTCTTCACAACCACAATGGATTATCAAATTCAAGAAATTTAACACTGATATAATACTGTCATCTAATATTTGGTGCATAGTCAAATGCTGCCATTTGTCCTAATACTGTCCTTTAAAGCAACTTTCTTTTCCCAATCCAGAAACACACATTTGTCATGTGTCTCAGTGATGTTAAAAACACAAACCGAATTGTATTGTTCCCCAGCTTTAAACTCTCTGCTTTAGCCACATCAGATGCCTTTTTCTTCCTCAAACACAAGTATTGAAGCCTTCTCTCCCTGAGTTCGTCAGCTCTTCCCACAGCTGACCCCTTCTCATCCTTTCATCTCTCCTTGGGAACTTTCCAGAGCATGATGTCTACAGCCTCACTCCTTGGTATTTTTTCTCTCTCCCTTGACTCATGATTTCCGTCTGTCACTTAACACAGTCTGTAATTACCTTGTTGGTTTTATTTGCTTATTGTCACCTGTCCCAGTAGAATATAAATTCCATGGGGACGCCTGGGTGGCTCAGTCGGTTAAGCGTCTGCCTTCGGCTCAGGTCATGATCCCAGGGTCCTGGGATCGAGTCCCGCATCGGGCTCCCTGCTCCGCAGGGAGCCTGCTTCTCCCTCTGCCTCTGTCTCTCTCTCTGTCTCTCATGAATAAATAAATAAAATCTTTAAAAAAAAAAAAAAAGAATATAAATTCCATGAAAGCAGGGGTGTCTCTGAGAACAGAGACAGAGACAGAGCGCTTGGCTCAGAGTATGCACTCAATAAATAGAGGTAAGAATTAATAAACTGCTAAAAAAGAGAAGTGGCCATATGTCAATGACATCCCTGGGTAAGACTGCACACTGACAGATACAGTCAGCAAGACCCCTTCTCTTCCACAGGAAAGACAGTACAGTATGTAGTCACAACTGGGAAGCATTCAACATTAACACCCACCCTAAGATGAGCACTGTGAAGGTTACCACAATAAGACCAAGATGGTTTAGCATTCCAGAACAAGGAGGTTCACAGTGCTGGAAAGATACACATGCTCAGCTTGAAAGAAAAGCCCACAGTGGTATAAAAAAACGGACTAGCTCTGCGGTCAGAAGATGGGGTTTGACTCCTACCTGTGTGACCGTAACTCTCTGGGCCCCAATTTCCTCATATGTTTAGTGAGGACAATGTCCATTCCGTAGTTCATCTGAGAGGTGAGGGTGCTACAAGAGAGTGAGTAGCAGGCCCTTTCAACCTAAAATGAAAATTGGCTCCTGAACAGAAGTGAGGAGGAAGTAAATTATCCCTTATTAAAAGTAACCTAAACACCAGGGTGCCTGGGTGGCTCAGGTGGTTAAGCACCCGACTCTTGATTTCACTCAGGTCATGATCTGAGGGTTGTGAGATGGAGCCCTACACTGGGCTCCACCTACCTAACATTCTCTCTCTTCCTCTGCCCCTCCCCACCCCTCACCCTGCTCACAGGTGCTCTTGCTTCCTTAAAAAAAAAAAAAAAAGGCAACCTAAACACCTATCATAATGAGCACTGGGTAATATACAAAATTGTTGGAATCACTATACTGTACACTTGAAACAGATGTTAACACTGTATGTTAAATACACTGGAATTATAATAAAAAACTAAAAATACACACACACACACACACAAACCCAGTAAGTGAAATGTCCAGGACTGTGTCTGGCACGTCTAGGTACTCAGTAGTTCCCTTCTCCCTCCTATTCAGCCCTATTTGGACCCAGAGCAGAGAGCAGCTCCAAATATACAAGTAGACAATAACACACCCTAAAGACAAAAGCTGCTTCTGGGGCTCCCAACTTTGCAACATTTCAGCAGAGGCTCCATGACCATTTGTGAGGACTGTGCAGAAGCAATTCAAGCAGGGGTTCAGCTACGTGGCCCATAAGGTCTCTTTCAACTCTTGAGATTCTATAATGTTTTTAAAAATTGAATCAAGCATGTTCCTGTGGTAGGCAACGTGGATGATAAAAGTAAGTTTAAGACATAGTCTCTATCTGCCGAAAAAGCATTTGACAAAGTACAACATCCACTCGTGATAAAAACCGTCAACAAAGTAGGTTTAGAGGGAACATACCTCAACATAATTAAGGCCATATATGAAAAACCCACAACTAACATCATCCTTAATGGGGAAAAACTGAGAGCTTTACCCCTAAGGTCAGGAACAAGACAAGGATGTCCACTGTCAAACCATTTATTCAATACCATACTTGAAGTCCTAGCCCCAGCAATCAGACAACAAAAGAAATAAAGGCACTGAAATCACTAAGAAGAAGTAAAACTTTCACTATTTGCAGATGACCTGATACTATATACAGAAAACCTGAAAGACCACCAAAATACTGCTAGAGCTGATAAACAAATTCAGTAAAGTCACAGGATACAAAATTAATCTACAGAAATCTGTTGCATTTCTATACACCAATAATGAAGCAGCAAGACAAATTAAGAAAACAAATCCATTTACAAGTGCACCAAAAATAGTTAAGATACTTAGGGACAAACCTAACCAAAAAGGTGAAAGACCTATACTCTGAAAACTATAAAACATTGATGAAAGAAATAGAAGACGACACAAAGAAATGGAAAGACATTCCATGCTCATAGATTGGAAGAAGAAATATTGTTAAAATGTTCATACTACCCAAAGCAATCTATAGATATAATGTGATCCCTATCAAAATACCAACAGCATTTTTCACAGAATCCTAAAATTTGCATGGAACACAAAAGACCCTGAATAGCAAAAGCAATCTTGAAAAAGAAAAGCAAAGCTGGAGGCATCTCAATTCCAGACTTCAAGTTATATTACAAAGCTGTAGTAATCAAAACAGTACAGTACTGGCATAAAAACAGACACATAAATCAATGGAACAGAATAGAAAACCCAGAAATAAACTCACAATTATATGGCCAATTAATCTTCAATAAAGCAGGAAAGAATATCCAATGGGAAAAGACAGGCTCTTTAACACATGGTGTTGGGAAAACTGGATAGCTACAAGCAAAAGAACGAAAGTGGAGCACTTTCTTATACCATTGACAAAAATAAGTTCAAAATGATTAAAGAGCTAAATATGAGACCTAAAACCATAAAAATCCTAGAAGAGAGTACAGGCAGTACCTTCTCTAACATCAGCCCTAGCAACTTTTTTCTAGATAGGTATCCTGAGGCAAGGGAAACAAAAGCAAAAATAAAATATTGAGACTTCATCAAAATAAAAAGCTTCTGCACAGCAAAGGAAACAATCAACAACTAAAGGAAACTTACTGAATGGGAGAAGATACTTGCAAATGACATATCTGACGAAGTGTTAGCATCCAAAATATATAAAGAATATATATATAGTATTTGCTACGCGGATCATGGCATGGGGCAGTACAAAGGAGAGAGGACGGACTGTGGAAAACTCCACGGGGGCAGGAGGAGAAGGATGAGCTTACAGAAGAAATAAGCAGACCTTGGCAGCAGAGGGTACACGGTACAAAGCCTGCAGAATTAAAGTGAGGGGTGATTGAAATTAACTCCTGTTTCCATTTGTTCTCCAAAGATTCAAACGCTGATCTTCCACCCCCTCAATTCAAAACTATTCTTTTAAATGTCAAATATTAAATATGACTTTGTTTTAATTTGACTCTTCCTATTTTTTTTCCATCTGCAGATATGTACACATTATCCTAGTAAGATTTTTATAATTCCAGGCAGTTAGCTTTCTTACACACCTGAAGTATCTGATTTATTTTAGACCTTCCGAATCACTATATACCCCACAGGGTTACGTGTAACACAGTCTCTTCCTTCAACCAAATTCTAGTCTCAAATAGTGACAAATCCTAATGTCTTTTATACTACAAACATTTGCAATTGTTTAATTTGTTTCATTAGCTCATAAAAGTGTTTCGTGGGAAAGAAATGGCAATTAAAATAATCTCTTTTAATAGATAATAAGTTCAAACAAGCAAAATGAAAATGAAGAGATCAAATGGATCTATTTGAAACTACCTGGTATCTGATAGGGAGATCCGCTGGTCTTCATTAAATAGATTCTTGCTGCTGCTCATCCTCCAAGTGAGAAGCTTTCAACTGTGATATGCAAACCAAGGTCTACCATTCCAATAACCTGCCCTTAGGACTTTCAATTTAGGTCTCACATTTAAAATGTCTCTATAGTACCTCTAACACAGGATCAGGAAACATATGACACATGTCTCCTGATCATCCTAAACATACTCTCCATAAACCCTCCAAGTTTGGTGAAAATCTGTCCAACAGTTTCTGGACAGATTGTGTGTTTCTGTGCTGGAGTTAAGAGACAAACAGAAACCTAATTTTGGCTAGTAAATAATGTAACTACTTGCACTCATTCAACAAAGGTGAGCAAAGAGATCAGGTCTCTGTGTTTGTGGAGCTTTTCCATCTGGAGGGGACGACTGAAGTTAAAAAGTAACGAGACAAATTAGTACATAATTATAGACAATAAAAAGGGCTAATAAGAAAAAGTATAGGGCACTTCCTTGGAATTACTAAAGAGACTTCATTTAGATGGGAGGTTCAAAAGATTAGGAAAAGCCTTTTTAAAGAATGACATTTAAAATGGAAAATACTGGCGCACCTGGCTGGCTCAGTCGGAAGAGCATGTGACTCGATCTCGGGGTCGTGAGTTCGAGCCCCATGTTGGGTACAGAGATTACTTAAATAAATAAACTCTAGAAATAAAATAAAATGGAAAATATTTATGAAATAAAAGTTTTTTCAAAAGCAGAAGACAGTTGCAGATATGCTCTGATTATAGTTATGGAAAAGGACATGCACATAGACAAATCTGGAAGAGAAAACCAAAAACAAAATAGTTGTGTTAGGGTGCTAAGATTATGGACAGTGTTCACACTTCAAAAAAGTTTTTTAATACAACTTGTTATATTATTTTTACCATAATTGTGACAAGCATCGACACAGAATCTGAAACCCTAAAAGAGAACTTTCAGTTTGCCTTTAAGCTTGACCAAAAAACTAGCTCAGTAACAACACTGATCTTCATTAAAACGACAGTAGGGCAGGGGCGCCTGGGTGGTTCAGTCAGTTGAGCATCCTAATTTCAGCTCAATGGGGAGTCTGTTTGAGATTCTCTCTCTCCCTCTGCCCACCCCCCACCACCTCTCTCTCTCTCTCTCTCAAATACATATATAAATCTTTAAAACAACAACAGCAGGGCAGAACAGAATATGAGCCTTGAAGGCTAAGAACCTTGGACTCCAATACGGCCCAGGCTCTAATTAGCTGTGTGATACTGGACAAGTTACTTACCCTCCCCTGGGAGGCTGTTTTGTCATCTCTGAGATGGAGCTAATAAGACCTGCCTCATAAAGTTATTGAGGATAGAACGAAAGAACATAGAGAGCTCAGTCCAGTGCCCAGCACAGAATATGTGCTTACTAAATGTTGATAGGCATTATGATCATCACTCGCGTATCAATCCAAATGAGAAAGTGGGCTCTGAATCAAAAGTCTCCTAGGCCCAACAGATGAGCAAACCAGAGAAATCAGATGGCTCCTCACCAATCACTATTAAATGATTTCTCTCTGACAGTAAGTAAATCAATGAGTGGCTGCATTCATTTTCTCTGAGGACACCTACACTGTATCCTGAGTAAAACCAAAAAGATCAGTCCAAGAAAAAATTTTCCTAAAGGAGAAATGAGCCACAAAATTTCAGCAATTTACTAAAAACAATTAAGGACGCCTTTATTAAAAATGAAGCCTCCTGGGGCAGCTGACTGGTTGAGTCAGTAGAACATGCAACTCTTGATCTTGGGGTCATGAGTTTGAGCCCCACATTTACTCTAAAAAGAAAGAAAAGAAGAAGCCTCCTGAAACAGTTTCCAGCAATTGAGGTAGAATCCATATAAAAATACCGTAATTTACACAGCTGGAATTTGCCAAGAAATGACATCATTAAGGCATGCTTTAGTTTCTAGACTATTTGTGAAAATAAACTTAAAAAACAACAATTCCATCAGTCTATCATTCTATCATGCATCTTCAAACACAGACTCTGCCATTAAATTAGAATGCTTCTAACATCAAATATTAGGGTATTTTCTTCAACTTAAAACATCAGGTAAAAAAATTCTGAAGCATTCAGCCAAACACAAAAAACATTAATCATTTAGTTAATTGAGCAAAAAGTAAAAACGTTTTTGTTTATTCACTTCCTCAGAACAGAAAACAGTGTCAAAAGAGAAGGCGGCGCTCACTATTGCTTTGTTGAATACCTGGATTAGACTGACCACCCTTTAAGATAGTCTTTGTGTACTTCAAAACTCAAACCAAGCCACACAGAGCAGCTGCTCACTGACCAACTGGTCTGCAGAATTCAATGAACGACAAAAGGTTACCTTAATTCAATAAGATAATCAGCACACATTTACCCACCACCCAGAGTCTAACCATCTGCAAGGCGGCAGAGCCAAATGCCTATAAAACAACTGGCAGCATGCAGACATGTCCTCGTGTCCCTCATGTCAATGAAATTTCTCTTAGCAACAGCTAAAAAGAAGCTGAACTTTCAGAAAATCAAGATATCATGATCCAACAACTTGTTAGTAAGTTATTTTGAGTGCCACTGAGATTTCCAGGCCAGATGGGTAATATGTTTTATTCAATTGAGTCTTGTACTGGGATAACAAAATGTGAGGCAGACTCGATCTGGAGCCTTTCATTGTTCAAGAGGCAAAGCAACCTAGTGGCTTCCAAGTAACAGCAGGAACAATATAGCAGGAAAGAAGAAAAAGGAAAGAAAGAAAGAAAAAGAAAGAAAGAAAGAAAGAAAGGAAGGAAGGAAGGAAGAAAGAAAGGAAGGAAGGAAGGAAGAAAGAAAGAGAGAAAAGAAAAAGAGAAAAGGAAAGGAGGGAGGGAGGTAGACAGGGAGGGAGAAAAGAACCAGCAAAACCCCAACCACAAGAGCAACTTCAGAGCAAATAACCAGTGACAATTTAGACTGCAAAACCTGACATCTGCCTTTAGCCAGGATACCACCATTCAGCTAAACATTCATCTGTACTGATCAAAACTACCAAATGATAATGATAATCAACACAGAAGAGCATTATAAACAGAATTCAATATAGAAGTTTATTTTCCCCCTAACACACGACACTTACATCAATGGAGGCATATTTCCCAAGCATGGTGATGCTTTGAGGTGACCTGAATCACAGAGAGTGATAAAGCTGTTCCCTTTTCAATTTTCTTTCATACTCTCTCATTAAGTCAAGGAGAAAGTCTCAGTTTGGTGTTAATATGTCTTTAACACCTCTGTAATGTTTGCTAATGTTCCTTTGAGAGAGCAGGCCTCAGGCTCAGAGCCTTGGCAGATAAAAATATCCAGCCACATTTTAATAAAACTTTTGAAAGTAAGTTTTACAGTTACCTTCTATTTATGACAAGGAATGTTTGTTTTCTACTAATGGTAATAATAGAGTTTCCTTTTTCAGTAGATCTATTAAAGTAAAGAAAGTGAGGTGATTTAATTTTTAGTAAGTATTCTAATTACATTTATTTTTCCAAATTTACATATTGAAAAAATTTCGAGCCTACAGAAAAGTTGAAGTAGTACAATCAATGCTTGTATACCCTTCACCTAGATCCACCAATAGACATTTTTGCCTCCTATCTTTATCTACATCTGTATCTCTATTCATACATACATACACACATAGCTGTTGTTGAACCATTTAAAAGTAAGTTGCATCAGCATGACATTCACCATTAGATATTTCAGAAGGCATACCCTAACTTATAAGGACATGATCTCAGACAACCAAAATGCCATTATTATATGAAGAATATCAATGCCTTAATTTCCCCTAATATTTGGTCCAAATTTAAATTATCTAATTATCCCCCAATATCTGGTCCAGAAACCAAGGTTCACGGGTGGCATTTCATTTGTTACACCTGTTTAGTGGGGCAATCTGAAAGAAAATATTAAGAATATAATTAATACAGACAGTATATGAAGCTAGCAGAAATTGTGAAGGAGGCACATTTTGGTTTGAAAACAATGAACTGATTAATAGCTTGAGGGGAATGAGGGGAAGAATAATGGAAATAATTAATAAAGAAGGAAAAAAGACCTCTGCTATTAAACTAAACTCATATTGATAGCACACAAAGCTATGAAGGAAAATATCTAAGACCTTTTCTTTTTTACAGGGCCTTGAATGAAGACAAAAGTAAGTCAAAAGATCACTGTCAGATCATACAGTTATATGCCAAATTGTGCTTCATTAAAAATTCCAGAGCTGATACATGTTCAAAATAACTAGCTCATCTCTTTTATTGAACAGACACCGTGCTAGGGGTTTAAATACATCATCTCATTAAATCCTAATTGACAGCCCCATGAAGAATATTTTTTTCTTCCTATTTTACAGATGAGATGACTAAAACTCAGGGAGTTTGTATGGGTCATTGTTTTCTTTCTATCACTAGAACTTCCCCAAGAAGAATGCACTCATACATTTCTTATATACCTAAAAAAACAAATTTCAAAAGAACAAAAAACCACCAAAAGTATGAATCTATTTTTTGTTAAAATATATATACAAATGTATATATAATATTTATTTACAACTGCTTTAAAAGGGCTTGGAAGAATACACACAAATCACTAACTATGGTTGTCTTTTAGGGGAAGAACATGCAGGGCCAATGAAGAACAACTCTTAATTTTTACTTTATACATTAAATTTTTGACATTAGGTATTACTTTTCTTTTTTTAAGATTTTATTTATTTGACAGAGAGAGAGAGAGCCAGAGAAGGAACACAAGCAGGGGGAGCAGGAGAAACAGGCTTCCCGCCAAGCAGGGAGCCCTATGTGGGGCTTGATCCCAGGACCCTGGGATCATGACCTGAGCTGAAGGCAGATGCTTAACGACTGAGCCACCCAGGCGCCCATATTAGGTATTACTTTTATAACTTCTTAAAAGTCCAAGACTGCAAATTTTAAATTTAAAATGCCCATATTCTTTCAATCATATTATGCTGCACACGTATGCCTTCAGTACCATCACCGATTAAGACATCTGGTTTTGATTTAATGGTAAAAAATACTTAGTTTAAATTATAAATTATTATATTATAGTTTGTTACAACACAGATTTGGATATACCATGCATTACAATGTATTACATCACAGCTTCAAAAACCTAGGATGGTGTTTTAGCTCTCTTGTATGATGTTGTACTCTCTTCCCCCGCTTCCCCTTTCCCTCTCTTTCTCCCCCTCCCTCTCTCTCTCACACACAAACATGCCCATGCACAACCCACGCGCGCGCGAGCGCACACACACGCAAAATCTGGTCCCCTAATATAAGCATAACAAAAGGACTGGCAACAGGGAATAAGCTTACTAATAACACTTCTTTACTGAATAGACATGTATATAAAATGTTGGGGGTATATTTATTAAGACAGAAATTTTAAAATATGCCAGGAAAATTTACACTCAAAGGACTGTCACTCATTAATAATATACCATGAACATGTGGGATTCATACTTAGAAAGCAAGGATGGTTAAATATTAGGCAATTGGTTATTATAATTAATCATATGAAAGATTAAAGGAGAAAAATTGTATCGCCATAAAACCTGAAAAGATATTTGGTAAAATTAAAAATCCATACCTAATAAAACTTCTTTAGCATAATAACTGCGTAAGCCCCCATCATGTTTAACGGGGAGATACTGAAGTATTCCCCCAAAGCATCTTCACTATCACTAGTATTCATTAACATCATAGAAAAAGCCACATCATGCAAACAGTAATGGCTACATTAATATCAGAAAACAGACTTTAACATTAAAGTTGTTACCAGAGGGGTGCCTGGATGGTGCAGTTGGTTAACTGTCTGGTCCAACTCTTGGTTTTGGCTCAGGTTATGATCTCAGGGTCATGAGATGGAGTCCCGTGTCAGACTCTGCAGTCAGTGTAGAGTCTGAGATCTCTCTCCCTCTCCCTCTTCCTCTCCCCACCCCCTGCTCTCTCTCTCTCTCTCAAATAAATAAATAAATCTTAAAACTTTTCCTTAGGGAAAAAAAAGGACATTGTATAATTATGAAAGGGTCAATAAATGAAGAAAACATAGCAATTATAAATATATATGCACCTAACAACAGGGCCTCAAAATAGGTTAAGAAAAATGGGCAATATTGAAAGAACAGACAATTCAATATTATACTTTCAATAATAATCAAGTAGAAGATCAAGAAACAGAAGCCTTGAACAGCATTACAAACAAGCTAGGTCTAATCGACATCTATAGATGTCTCCAGTCAACAACAGCAGAATACACCTTCTTCTCAAGTACACATGGAACATTTTTCAGGACAGAACATAGGTTAAGCCATTAAGCAAGCCTCAGTCAATGAAAAAGGACTGAAATCATACAAATGATGTTCTCTGACACAATGGAATGAAATTAGAAACCAGTAAAAAAAAAAAAAAAAAAGTAAATTTAGGAAATTTACAGCCCAGTGTAAATCTTTGAGCAACACTAAAGGAGAATGAGGTAGCTGGAAAAGTCAGGCGGCAGGGTAGGGGCCTGAGTGTGATAGGCAACAGCTCAAGGCATGCCCAACAAGAAACCACTCTTCTAAGGGTGTCAAATTTAATACAGCAAGGATCTCTGACAAATGCACTTTTAAATCATTACAATAGCTAATCAGCTAAAATAAACCCTTTTCAGAACACTCAGTTTCACAAAATGCTCGTAAGTTAGTGAAACAGGCTGGCTGACATATAGGGATAGCTAAGACCCTCTAGTGCCCCTTTAAGGGAAAATGATTTCAAGGGATGTATCTATTCCAGAAATTCTTGGAAATGGGAATACTGTACCATGGAGGCCACTTGCATCTTTCTTCCACCCTCCTCCCCGACATTCCAAAGTAAAACTAGAGACAGAGAGCTCCACAGGTTAAATAAGGTTAAGTGAAAAAGAAGTTGGAAAGTTAACTTAATTAAAATTTTCAAAGGCAAAAGTGAAACTGTATTAAGAGAGATCTGGATTTCTGATAGATACAAAGTTACTATATAATTTTCTAAAGGCATCATAAATTAGTGGGGAAAGTAAAAATTATATGATACTGAAACATTCAGTCCACCATTAAAGCAAACAAAAAACAGATCCTTACACCATTTACCAAAAGAAAAATTACAATTTTAATGAAGTATAACAGTACTAAAGACAAACAAACAAAAAGGAAATACTAGTAAATGCCTTCTCTGAACTCAGGATGGAGAAGAACATTCTAAAAATAACCAAGAAAAATCACAAAAATTGGTAATAGTATACAGTATACTTCATGGCTCCACCAGAGTAGTATTTGCATATTTATAAAAATATAAACACTGAATACAAATACTGACCTAAGCAAAAATGAAGGTTTAACACTGAGATGAAAGACAATGGAAAGGGAAGGGAATATGTGTATCAGAGACCTTTTTTTTTTTTTTTAAGATTTTATTTATTTATTTGACAGAGAGAGACACAGTGAGAGAGGGAACACAAGCAGGGGGAGTGGAGGAGGGAGAAGCAGGCTTCCCGTGGAGCAGGGAGCCCGGTATGGGACTCGATCCCAGGACCCCAGGATCACGACCCGAGCCGAAGGCAGACTCCTAACACTGAGCCACCCAGGCACTCCAGAGACCTTTACCCTTATTTCGCTCAGCAAGAAGTCAACAGAAAATGTCTAAAGTTGAAACTTAAGAAATAACATTGTAAGAATGTTGTTTAAAAATACAGAACTCTACCTTCCAGAAGAAATGACTACATATGGTTGAAAGAGTTGAAGATGGCTGCCTCCAGGCTACAGGAAGAAGGATGGGGAGATAATCACAATACCGTTATTGAACAATGACCATTAAACACAAAACATGTTCGAGTTATTCGTAATCAAAGAAACACAAAGGAAAGTAACAGGGGTTCACTCTTCCCTCTACCACATTAGCAAGATAAAAAGGGGGGCTAGGAAGCCAAGTGGAGGCCCAAAGCCTCTCATAATCTGCCTACTTATTGATACTATGTTCCAAAACTCTTAGGAAAACAATTCATGTTTATGCCCCAGTATACCTCCTCCCATAATCTATCCTATGGGAAACAATTACCTCTGTATACACAGATTTTCAGTAGCAGTATTATCTGTAATAGCAAAACAGTTAGGAACATCCTATGTGTTGAAAAACAAAGTCAGCATAAATACTTCCAGCCATTTAAAGTCACACTGCAAAGGATAATCAACAATATAGAAAGAGGCTCACAACAGATTTTAAATGTAGAAAGCAACATATAAAATCATATAGTTAAGAAATAAGTCAATCAGAGAAAGACATGTATCACATGATCTCACTGATGGGAGGAATTCTTAATCTCAGGAAACAGAGGGTTGCTGGAGTGGTGGGGGGTGGGAGGGATGGGGTGGCCGGGTGATAGACACTGGGGAGGGTATGTGCTATGGTGAGCGCTGTGAATTGTGCAAGACTGTTGAATCACAGACCTGTACCTCTGAAACAAATAATATATGTTAAAAAAAAAAAAGATAGTAGGGAAAAATGAAGGAGGGGAATCGGAGGGGGAGACGAACCATGACAGACTATGGACTCTGAGAAACAAACTGAGGGTTCTAGAGGGGAGGGGGGTGGAGGATGGGTTAGCCTGGTGATGGGTATTGAGGAGGGCACGTACTGCATGGAGCACTGGGTGTTATGCACAAACAATGAATCATGGAACACTACATCAAAAACTAATGATGTAACGTATGGTGATTAACATAATAAAATAAAATTTAAAAAAATTATATAGCTAATACAGTCCTCTTTTTATTTAAATATAACAAATATATACATGTAGGGGTTAAAAAAAGAGTGGAAGAACATACAAAGTTTTTAACAGTAGTTATCTTTGGAGTGAAATCTGCAGTCATGGTGTATCGCCCCTGAACCTTTCTGGATTTTTCGAAGTCTATCCAGTGAACATGTGTTACTCTGAAAACATACTCTTTTTCTAACTATTTAAATAACAAGAAGTGGGGAAGCAACAACAGAGAAATGTGGATTTTAGCCACTAGTGGCCTATGTGAGTAAAGCAAGCATCCAGTAGGAAGAAGGTCTTCATTAGAAGGTGATAAGGACACCAATTTACACTTTACCCTCAAGAGCAGAAGGGACGCTGCCCCTTCCACAACCTGGACTCTGCTCAGTGGCCCTTTCTATCATGGCCTAGGGAGAGCTCACTACCTTGATATCTGAGGGCTATGCAGCTGGAGCAAACAACCCCCATTCAGTCTGTGTATTATCTCCATTTGTCAGCTGAGGAAACTGAGGCACAGGATGGACTTGGCCAGCAGAGAAGTCAGGATCTGAACTAAGCATTCTGGCTCCAGGGCCTTTTTCTTTAGAATGATCTGTAAGATCCCTTTCAGCAAAAACCGGGGCCTCACCCAATTAACACATCTAGACTGTTTCCTCAACCACCTGAGTGTAGACTCTTACACATCTATAAAATAAAGTTAGGGGCGCCTGGGTGGCTCAGTCGGTTAAGCGACTGCCTTCAGCTCAGGTCATGATCTCAGGGTTCTGGGATCAAGCCCCGCATCGGGCTCCCTGCTTGGCAGAAGGCCTGCTTCTCCCACTCCCCCTGCTTGTGTTCCCTCTCTCTCTGTCAAATAAATAAATGAAATCTTTTAAAAAGAAAAAAAAAAAGTAAGCAAGTTAGCCTTGGGCAGTGATTCCCAAACTTCTGCTGCACATTGGCATTACCTGGAGCTTTTCAAGAAGTTCTAACACCTGCCTTCCACCCTCAACATTGATTTAGCAGGTGTGGGCTGTGATCTGGGCTTCAGAATTTTTAAATGCTTCTCAGATGATTCAAATGTGCAGCAAAGTCTGGGAACCACTGGCCTGAGTCAAATGACTTGTTGAAGGAGGGGAGAGGGAGAAGCTCCACAAAAATACTCATAAGCATATAAGCCCAACAACTTGCATAAAATTTCAGAGGTTCACAACCTCCTGGAAACAGTCTCTGGACCTTAGCTTAAAACACATAAACTTGGAGTCAGCTGGGTGGCACAGTCAGCTGAGTGTCTGACTCTTGGTTTCACCTCAGGTCATGATCTTGGGGTCATGGGATCAAGCCCCGCGTCAGGCTCCGCACTCAGCGCAGAGTCCGCTTGGGACTCTCTCTCCCTCTCCCTCTCCCACTGCCTCTCCCCCACATGCTCTCTCGCTCTCTAAAATGGATAAATCAATCTGTAAAAACAACACATGAACTTTGTGATCTTAAAGTTCACCTGCAACTCTAAAATCTTATTCTTCAGTTGAAGAATTAATCATACAACAGTTTACTGAATTAATTCACGGTAGACAAGAAATGAACGTGATGCTTCTTGGTTTTCTATTCTGAACCACAAACTACAACTTCAATTAATCTTTGGGATGTGTATTTGGGAGATATGGGAAAAGAGATTAGTTGTATAACCTTTACTTCAGCACAATCCAAACTCCTTTTAACCAAATGCAAAGATGTCTAGACAAGTGAATGGCTGTTATGAAGAGAAAGGGAGGGGAGGGCCCATCACCAAGTCATCTTGGGAAACTGAGGGTTAAGGAAATTAAGTATCAGAACTTCTCAGGGGCTTGGAATCTCAGAACATTATTAGCATCATGAACATCTTAAAAAGAGTACTTCATTCTACCTCAGAACATCATTTGGGAAAAGCCACCTTATGTCATGTCATACTATAAATTTTAAGTCTTTTCAGTGACCCCTATTATAAACACTAAAAAGGCACTTAGAGGTCCAAGTTTATAGGAACCTGTATAACTCTTTTTAATACCTTTAAAAGAGGTTTTTCTTCGTAAGGCAAATAAGAGATAGTATAGCATAGTGGTTAAGTGTACAGACTATAGAGCCAAGATGCCTGGGTTTGAATCCGGGCTCCACTACACAACGGCTCTGTGACCTTGGGCAAGTCCTTTAACCCCATGTGCCCCAATTCCCTCCTTTTTAAACTAAGAATGAAAAGAAGTACCACCTCATAGGCAACTTAACTATATTTAAAGCACTTTAAGTAGTGCCTGCCTCAAAGTAAGCAATACAGAAATGTTGGTGGTTATTTTTTTTTTTTAAAGATTTTATTTTTATTTACTTGAGAGCGAGCGAGCGAGCGAGCACGCGCACACGAGCAGGGACAGAGGGAGAAGCAGAGTCCCCGCTGAGCAAGGAGCCTGATGCAGGGCTCAATCCCAGGACCCTGGGATCATGACCTAAGCCAAAGGCAGACGCTTAATGACTGAGCCACCCAGGCGCCCCGAAATGTTGGTGGTTATTATTCATTTCTATAGAAAAGAAGAGCTCAATTACTCTGTAATCTCAATCACTCTGTAAATGAACACTACCACACTGGTCATTTGAGAAGGAATCATATCACTGCATGTCTTGGAATGTTTCAACCTATAATCTTAACTACCATTTGAATATCGTTTATATTTTGTAATTTCTATAGTGCCTCGTACAGTGCTTTATATGTTAGAATTCTGTAGATATGTGTTGATTTCATCCAAGTAAATGAGAAGCCTAGAAAGTGATGCTGTGGCTATACTCCAACCTGTGTGCCAAGATTAAAACACCAGCTCCAACACTTCCTGTGCACTCTTGGGAAAGGTACCTTCTCTGGCCTGTTTCTTCATCTGCAAAATTCCGTTAATAACAGTACTTACTTCTCAGAGTTCATGTAATATTATTTTGTATATAATAAGTACTTAGATGTTACCTGGTACATAGTAAGCACTGAGCGTTTAATATTAATTTCTTGCATGTTTTCTATAGAGCCTTCCACTCTATCCAATCTAATATGAACTGTTTATTACGCACACATTACAAGTACATGTTTTAACCGCGTTCTTTTGCTTCTGTTGTATATCACAGACAAAATGGGGAACTTTAAAATAGTCAAAAACACAAATAATGAATTTTAGAAGAGTCAAGGTACTTCCTGCAAGATTCACGGTGATGTCTACTGTGTCAGATTAAAAACAACCTAAAAAGTGGTGGTCTTGGTGGTATCTATTTATTTCATTTTGCTCTGAAAGTTTCAGAAGCTAGAAAAATGCATACAATTTGCACCCGATCAATGTTCTGCAAACTGCCTGCAGGATCGTGTGCATACCCCAGTAAGATTTATTGCTAACCAACATGCCATGCTAAATTGAAATCAAGATATTACACAATTTTCCAATAAAGAGGTAATTTTATAAGTTGGTATAAATGCTCTGTGAGGATGTAACTGTTGGCATCTCGTTATATTTCAATAGCTGGTGGAAAATGAGATAAGTTAGAAGGTTTACAGAGGGTCAGAGCTCATCAGATGACAAGATCATCTTTTTTATCAGCTCTAGAGAGCACATTCACAGGCTGATAACTAAACAGTTATTCTTTAACAACTGGAACAGTTAGTATTTTCAACACATTCCAACTAAGTGCAGCTACTATGGGAGATTCTAATAAAACACTAAGAAATGAAAGAAAAAGAATCCTTGAGGTTAACTGCCTTTGTGAATCTTGATTTGATATTTATCTTTTCTGAGTTTTTACTAAGAACTGAAAGAATACCATATATATCCACCTGCATATTTTACTTTCCAACTTTATTGAGATAAAATTGACATAATATTGTAAGCATGATATTGTTCTTTAAGTAAGTCAGTTTCTTTTCAGCCTATTTAGAGTTTTCTAATTGAGGATTCAAATTTAAATAACAGACATAAAATTCTTCTGATGATACTTAGTATTTAAAATATCATCAAAGAGCCTATCTTATTGTCTTATATATATTTTTCATACACTCTGTGGGCAATTAAAGAAAGATCCTTCTCTACAACTTTAAATGCACTTCTCAGGGAACAGTTTGGATATCCAAACTCCTATTGTTAAAAACTGCCAAATCCATCCTTCAGTTCAACTTGTGAGTCAAGAAACACTAAGTGGAAGCAGGAGGTAGCCCCTGTTCCTGTTCTTATGGATATGATTCAGGATGTACCATCAGACCTAGAGCTCAGGCTGCCTGACTCCCAGCCTTCAGCTAGCTTTAACCCCATAAACTGATTCATTCTTTTCTAAGCAGATTTATACACCATATTACATCTTAGCCCCCAAACCTTCAAAGATTTGCGACCTCCAATGTAAAAACTAATTTAGGTGAGGATACCAAAACCACTGCGTGGCAGGCAGAATAATGCAGCACCCCCCCCAATACTGTCCACTTCCTAACACCAAAAACCTGTGAATCTGTCACCTTATATGGCAAAATGACCCTACAGGTACGATTAAGTTAAGGACTTTGAGATGGGGAGATGATCCTGGATTACATCTAAATGGCCTCAATCTACTCACATGAATCCTTTAAAAGCTGTCCAGGTTGTGGTCAGAGAGAGATGCGACTATGGAAAAATGGTCCGAGAGATGCAACACCTCTGGTTTTGAAGATGAGGGAGATGGCCAGAGCCAAGGAGTGCAGGCAGCATGCAGAAGCTGGAAAAGGTGAGGAAACACATTCTTCCCTACAGGCTCCCTATCTACGCTTTGATTTTAACCCAGTGAGGCCCATGTTGGACTTCTGACCTACAGAACTGTTAAGACAATAAATACGCATTGTTTTAAGCCACTAAGTTTGTGGTAATGTGTTACAGCAGTAACAGAAAACTAATACACACAAATGAAAAAACTAATACACACCATTCACATGGCAAAGATATATCTAACAGCACCCTAGTCAATTGATCAAATAAGTACCACCATAATGAGACAACCTAAAAGGATTTATCTCCTGGTATGACATCACCCACATGGTAGGTATTCTTGCCAAAAAGGTTTACCTCGAATCTGATCATGAGGACACAATCATATAAACACTAATTTTGGGACATCCCATAAGACAACTGTCCTAGACTTGACAAAAATGTCACTGATGTATTATGTGTCACTTATACTCAAATAAAAATAAATTTCTTAAAATTGTAAAAAAAAAAAAAATCAAAAAATAATCCACAAAAAAAGCCACTGACGTGAAAAGCGAAGAAAGAGGGAAAACCATTCCCTATTAAAGATATTAACAACCAGGGCGCCTTGGCGCGGGGGGCGTCTGCCTTCGGCTTAGGTCATGATCCCGGTGTCCTGCAATTGAGCCCCGCATTGGGCTCCCTGCTCAGCGGGAAGCCTGCTTCTTCCTCTCCAACTCCCCCCATCCCCCCCCCCCCGCTTGTGTTCCCTCTCTCACTGTCTCTGTCAAATAAATAAATAAAATCTTAAAAAAAAAAAGATACAACAACCAAATGCAATGCACACTCCTTAACTGGATCACAGATTAAAAACAAAAGTTATTAATGACATTTTGGGACCATTTGGGAAAATATGGTCTACTGGATAACACTCTTGTTTCATTGTTGAATTTCTTACATGAAATAATAATATTGTGGTTATATAGGAAAATGTTCCTCAGTATATAATTATTATTATGACTTAATATAGCATCTTAACATCATAACATCTGCCATTTATTTTCAAACAGTTCAGCCAAAAATTATGACTATGTGTACGTGTTTGTATACATACACAGAAGAGAAAGAACAAATGGATCAAAATGTTAACAACTGGTGAATCTAAGTGAAAGAAATGCAGCGCTTATTGTACTACTCTTTCAACTTTTCTGATACAAAGTTAAGGGGGAAATACATTCCTGGGTCCCTTCACTGCCTACCTTTCCCGGTCCCCTCACAAGCCGCCAGCAGCCTAACTGGAATAACTCATGTTCTTCAAACAGCCCACACTCTTCCACTAGCGGATCATGTCTTCTGCAGCATTATTCACACCTCAAGGCTCAATAGCTAGGGTTGGGTTTTGATAAAAGGTAGAAGCTTCTACATGATATTAAAATACCACTTTTGGAAACAAGCTGACCAAGTATCAAATAGGAATCATCATTTGATGGTCCCTTAATACTGGCTTTGAGTGTAAGCATTCTTTGCCTCTCTTACTATTGTTTCTCTTACCCCATACAATCTTTAACCTCTAATTCTTGAATTTCATCATGCCCATTTATGATCTGAGAGAATCACAAGCATGGCAGTAAACCATGGACAAAAATCAGGACTGGCCGCATCAGAAACTATTACAGAAACATTCAAGTGCTGCCTGCCTCTGGATCCCAGCCCGCATCACTTCTGAGTATCACAGGCAGCCCAGACCAAAGCTCACCTCCTTCCCGTAGGCCTCGTTGCTGTCCATATGGCAGCTTACTGACATCAAAGAAGATGGAAGAAATTATCTAAATTCACCAGGCTAGTCCCATTCCCTCCCTTGAACTGTAGAAGAGTCACTGATATCTCAATTACCTCTTCTGCAATACCTTTTTCCCTGCATGCTAAGATTTTGCAATGCTAAAAATAAGGGGAGTGGGGGAGGGTACTGGACTAACAGATGGAGGATTAAGAACAAAAGACCTCCCTGACAGGGGGAACAAGAGCTAAAATGTTTGTATACCTACCATAATAGTACAGAGGAACAAAAATTGAACTTGTAAATAAAATTAAGTTGTTCTTCTGAAACGCCTGTCTAGCTACAGACAGGAAAAGGCCCAGCATGGTTTCTATGTATGTTATGCTGTTTCTAATAGAAAGGACACAATCAAGCCAAAACAAACATCTGTTAAACAGTTAAGTTTGTTAATGAAACAAAATTGCAGCTGGTTTTATCAAAGATCAAAAGTGAAGCAAATTAGAGAAAGGATGTCTGAACAAAGCTGGTTTCTAAAAAATAATGGCTCAAGAATTCTAAACCTACTTGTCAAATTAACACAAATCCTTCCTGGATTTTACTTAGACCACTGATTAGTATTTATTTTATAGCTTTGTAAAGACCAGACTCTCAGTTTAAATCTATTAACATTCACTCTAGAGCTTTCGTCTCTATAGTATATTTTGCAGATTTTTCAAAATACTACCTTTCATAAAGCAAAAAGTTATGCTCTCCATTAATATTCTGTGACTTAAAAGGCTCACATATAAAAGGAAAAACAACAGTATGCAGTTTGCAGCTCCTGGAGTCGGCTGTGGGAAAGCAGTCCGGCACCAAGCAGAAGCCTAAAAACGGATTAGCACTTCACAGTGCACTGCAATACCTCCTCTTCTTACGTGTACAAACCCCCCATCACCACCTGAAGACCCGTTAGATAAGGGCACCTACACACAAATACAAACGGGTTTTTTCACAGCCCTGCTAACTCAAAATGTCACAAACAAATTACATGGCTGACTCATTTGCTAACTTTGATTTAGTCAGCTAATTGATGTTTATGTACTTAGAAACATTAATAGATCACAGAGATCAAGGTACCTGAGAAGATGCAGACAATGCTGGTGTAACTAGAGATGAGCAGTTTCATCAAATCTACTGTAGTTTGATGAGCCAGCCAAGAAAACAGTTTGTAAACTAAACAAAAAGTCATGGGCTTGACAACCAAAATTTGCCATTGCAGTGATAACAACAATGACATTTTCTCATGTACCCTTTGTACATGATTAATGCACAAAGAAAAGACATAAAAAGAACAGAGACCTTCATTCTGAGAAACCTTAAAATGTACTACTTGTTAAAATAAAGTTTGTAGAGAAAGAATGAACAAAAATCTTTGCCATTCCAGATACAATCTGAATCAATCAGCAAATAGCACTTAACTGTTAAATAACTTCAAAGCTATAAAACATAGATCTTCTTGGCACTGCAAGTGTATCAAATGTGGTTCTTATAAGCCAAACAGGTACGTGGAATACAAAGGTAAATTCCTGAAGGCTGCTGAAAATATCCAGAATTGGTCAAAAACCCACACCCTTGGAGTCCCTGACGCTCGGAAGAAAATGACATGAGGCGATCAGAAAACAGACTGATCTATATGTAGATCATCCAGGACAGGATCATGTGTTGTTGAAAAGGCAGCTCCAGGATCAAGTACATCTAGGATCCGAAGAGTTAAAAAGAATGTTTAAGACTCATTATGTCAGGGGCGCGTGGGTGTCTCAGTCACTGAGCGTCTGCCTTCCGCTCAGGTCATGATCTCAGGGTCCCGGGATCGAGTCCCGCATCGGGCTCCCTGCTCAGTGGGAAGCCTGCTTCTCCCTCTCCCACTCCCCCTGCTTGTGTTCCCTCTCTCACTGTATCTCTATCAAATAAATAAAATCTTTAAAAAAAAAAAAAAAGACTCGTTATGTCAGAGGATTTAAAATCCTCTGACATAATGTTGCTACTTTACCTGAAGCCTACTTCATTAGAAGTCTAGACAGTCCCATCTTGATCAAAGCTCAAAAGTGGAACAAGCTGTCATACCTCAGAGTCCAACAGAAAGACTCATTCACTCTTCATTTTATCTCTCCCTTGACCCGACTAACTAGTCTGAGACAATCCAAGTGCTCTCTCAATAATGCCTCAACAACTGGTATTATCTGCTCACAAAAGTAGTCCTCAGATAGTCTGCTATTTGGAAGAACTACCGAAGCTCCATTATAGGAACAATATAAACTACAATATTTTTCCTTCCCTGACCCTGAAACCAGCAGATCCAGCTAGACTTCTACATTGTAATAGGTTTCTGTCCAACCTTAGTCATTCTAAAACTGACTTTCATCCATACCAATTCCAAAATTCAGGTTATACAGAACAGTGTATTTTACAATGTTCAGGGCTTTATCCCACTTTCAGCTGAATACACATAGCTAAGCACTCTTTGAGAAATGTGACATCTGCAATACAAAGGACACCAATTCAAAGGAAAACTAAGAAGGTCAACAGAGAGGAGGACACTTGGACTCTATAATTAGCAGATAAAAAATACACACATTTCTGCCAAAAAGATCCAGAGTCTGAGACTATGAACGATTCCCCTAGGGCCGAGAGACTTCTGGAAGCCTGCCACATCAAAGAACAATATGGACTAGTGAATGGTCCTTCACAAAGTACAGGCAATTGGAAAAGTCCCAGAGAAAGACAAGGAGGGTCTCTCTAGGGCAGGGATAATGGGACTGGAGAGGCGAGGACAGAGTGGAGAAAACCAAAGAAAGGGATCTAAAAATAAAGTTCTTTTATTTATGGCATTTACACAACACAAGAAAGCAATGTAGGATGTACACTAATCTTGTATTTACGGAAATATTTCATACTAATAACATTGCCAGAAGCCCTAATAAAATATCTCCCTAAAAGGGAGTGGGGGGACAAACAGAATAAACAATTGAACGAGCCAGGACCACAAGTGATTTTTAACACAGTTTTGCCTCTCAGCCCCATTTTGGATAGTCTGTGTTCCTTTTTAAACTCATCTTTACTTTTTTCTTATGGAGAGTATCATTGTTTTTGTAATTCTGTTTGCAGACTCTAATTTTCACTTCTTCAAGAAAAAAAACATCAAAAGCCCTACCTGATATTAGAAGCATCTCCCTTTCCAACTACAGCAGCCTAAAATGAGAGTTCCCATATTATGTACTGTAGTGGAAACAACAATATTTGATAATTAATAAATTACAGCAAAATATCGCCAATAAAGTGAAATACCAAGGAATCTGTTTAAAACTGAACTAAACTGATTTTATAAAAATGCTAAAGCCCAAATATTCAAATGGAATCTTAATGCTACAAAGTGTGTGGTGATAACTGAAGTCTCTCTTAGAATATTTGACTTTCCAAAGTCCTCATAATCTGACCTAATTGAGCTTTACCACTTTTAATGAGAAACACTAATACTATCCTTTAGGAGTTCCTCACCAAGTCAGAGATAAAGTTTTATCTTCGGTGGTTTAATTCATTTCCATATCACCTCACCAAAGAGAGCTTTCTTAAATAAATACAAAGAAGTTATGCTAAGGAGCCAGTGTGGTAATATCCAATTTGAATTCTAGACTATCAGAAGATGTGCAATTACATTTCAGAAAGGAAGGAGCCCTTCTATTTTAACTTGCATTGTATTCCTCCTAGCAGTCATGCATAGGAATGATGATGATGTTAAATCTAATTAGACACAGATTTACTACTTTCCCTACTGCCTTCCCATATTGCTAATATTACAAATAGGACCTGCTTTAAAAAGTGTAATAAGCTCACTGCAACTACCACAATTTAAAATGCCAGAAATCTATTTGTTGAAGGAAACTGCTTCTAAACATCTGAGGAAACGGGAGAGAGACTTACTGTTAATGAAAAGCCACCACTGTTGACCAGTATACAGCCCAGCAGTAAAGACGTCTGGAGTCACACTGCCTCCCTAGAAACTGGGCTTCACCACTCACCAGCTCTATCAGTGATCTTGAGCAAATTACTTAGGCTTTGAGCCTCAGTTTTCCATGTGCAAAATAAGGATAATAATCCTATGGCGCTCCCAGTTATTGTGTCAGTCAAGGAGACAATAAATGTAAAGGACTTGGCATACTGCCAGTGTTAAGAAATGTTAGTTATTATTTTTACAATTTTTGTTTTCATTTTCACAATTAAATGAACTACTCAGGGAAAGTAACTAGAGTAACAGCTTCTCTGAGAGACATCAGTTGGCTAAATTGTGAGATGACTCCATCTCTGTACAAACAGTTGTCATTTATATCATAAACACTTTCCCACAATACAAACACTAAGGATTTCTAGCACATCAAGAACAATGATAATCTGCCCTTCGAATATATTAGAGAAAGTACTATGTACACGAAACCATAGTACAACCAGTCTACATTCAGATCAATGTTCAGCAACCATAAAGTAAGAATAATCAAAAGCCAACAACTAGCACATTATGGTTTTAGTATAAGAAACAAAGAGTACAAAAAACCACAATAGACCCTAACCTTAGAAAAACGTGTGGATACAGAAGACTTTCTATTCGATTTCTGTGGCCTATCCATCTATCTCAAGCTCATTCATGGGCCCAGGTTAAGAACTTCTATTACATTTACTTAGCAAGTCTACATGGTTGTAAACTATTTACCACTTGTAATCTCAAAGGGCAATATTACATTTTCAAGGAAAAATACTATTGCAATTATACAATACAAACAATATAATTGCTTATGGTCAAATTGATTTGATATGATTTTTATTAAGCTTTATTTGTTCTTTTTTAAGAATTAGATTATGATTAAATTATTACTACAATTGGTCTCCAAATTCCATCAAGTAAAAATTTTAGGACACCTTTTCTGTTTTCCTTGTTCGATGATGATGCTAACTGGACAATATAAAAAGATCAGCATCATAGAAACAATTGCAGGCTAAGCAGTAAATTACTCTGTTCTCAATTCTAGATACTTTCAGACAAGAATTTTCCTTTAGACTAAAAATACTTCCATACAGATGCTGCATGAAGAAAAAGATAAGGTTAGCAAGAAATGATGGGCAAAGTTAAAGAGAAGGATAGCAAAGGGACTATGGAAAATTTGTAGTGACTTCTATCACAAGTAAAGATATCCCCTGGATCACAAATTTATTGAAACATTCTATTAAGGTGCCTAAAGCTGCCTGAATTAGTCCATGTACCTGGTAATTATAAAACCTTAATATACCTCAGGGCAATGTACAGGTTTTAAAAACAAAGATACCCAAATCCAACAAGAAATGGCTCTACAGGGGTGCCTGGGTGGCTCGGTCGTTAAACATCTGCCTTTGGCTCACGTCATGATCCCAGCGTCCTGGGATCGAGCCCCACTTCGGGCTCCCTGCTCCGCGGAAAGCCTGCTTCTCCCTCTCCCACTCCCCCTGCTTGTGTTCCTGCTCTTGCTGTGTCTCTGTCAGATAAATAAATAAAATCTTAAAAAAAAAAAAAAAAAAAGAAATGGCTCTACATCCCCTTAAGGAATTTCCCCCTGGTGTATACGCTTTTATAAAAATATTTAATGAGAAACAGAAGTGCTTAATGTGGCTGTCAGACACAGGAATTAGGATTTGAGTCACTCAATACATTTTTTTGAAACAAATGTTATTAAAAAAATTTTTTGTAGGTTTACTTCTTTCTTTATGCCCACATTTTCTCACAAAGAATTGAGGGCTGGTTACACAAACACAAATGACACCAGAAGATAAATAAATCTGAGGAAAACTAATAAAATAAAAATACAATTAAGAAATAAATGCTAGGGTTTAGATTAGTCTGTGGAAGGCAAATCACCTGGTCCTACCCAGTTTCTGGAGCTAGGCTTCTATCAGCTTAAACCACTGAGGGAAGCAGAGTCCATCTCAAGAGCTGGCAGTATCCAAAGAGGAAAAACAAGCCATCGGCTACACAACTTTTCTTAACACTTGTGTTTCCATCACTTCTAGAAATGTAGTCAACACATACAACCATCCTTTCTAACAACAATGAAAGGCCCAAATATAAACAATTTGCTCTTGCTCTACTTTGGTTTTAGTTTGGGAGGTAACCTCAGTAGCTTTGAAATGAGAAACAAAAATCCTACTCCAATACTTAAAATTGTAGCCGTCACTTAAAGAGAAATCTGTCATATATATATATATATATATATATATACTGCAGAAATAACATAAGACCCAAAGAAACAAAAGACTGTAAGAAAAGATACGGTAGGAGACAAAACAAACATTCACTTTCACCCACTGAGAAGTGGACAGTAATAAATGACTTTAAATAGGCAGGATCTGGGTCACATATTAAAACAATACCAGGAATGCACAGGTTATCAGTATTAACATAAGTAGTCTATAGTCGTCTTCTCTGATAATAATTATTATACCTCAATAAAGCAGAAAAAAATAAATTATAAATAATTTTAAAATTTTAAGAGAGAAAAATATACGATGGCCTTTCTTAGATTTTTGAAATATATATGGTCCTGCCTTGATGAAGGGGGATTAAAGTTCTCTACCCAGGTCCCTTCAAGTATTCAACCAATTAGTTTAAAAAACAAATCACATAATCATCACATTAAATTCTTAATTGACCAGCGAGGAAGCCCTCAATACATAGTAAAACAGTATAGAACAATTTACATTATAAACAATGTATACATTTTAAAATATGAAAGCCTGCGCTTAAGGAAACAGTTGATTTTATTCAACTTCCCTTGGGACTTTTGTCCATATACAATTTAACTGAAACTGTGCAAGTCAGATGGGCAATATTTAGAACATATTAACCTGCTCTTCACTTACCTGGTCTTTCTCATGGGGTAGAAGGCTGACAGGTGGTAGTGAGGATGGGAAAGCACTGGGATATTTGGGAGCCCCTTTGCCATCTAAGCTTCCATAATTGACCCTGTACTGCGGTCCATCTTTCAGTAACCTCCCGTTGTTCACTGCGCGTTTAGCCCCTAGTCGCAGCCGCTGCTGAAAGGCTGGGTTGTTGGTGGTGCCTGTGAGATCACTTTGACTTCTGAGATACTTCTCGATGTTCTTCAGGGAGGAGCCATTTGGCTCCTCGAGTCCTTCAATTGCTCTCCTTAGAAGTTTATTCCAATCCACATTGCGGAGATCATTACATGATCCCCTAGACCCCTTGGTTGACTTGGGAAAAGTGCCTGGTTTAACTGATGAAAAGCGCCCAGGGTTGTCTGGGTCCTTATAGGAGGCAAGGCCTTTGTTGGTGACTTTGAGAACTGAGCCATCCTGAACACTGAGCTCCAGCTGCTCCGAGACTGTCTTCTTATCCAACCCATGGGAAGTGCTGACTGCATGGCAGATTCTCTCTTCAGAGGGCCTTTGCTTTTGCTTTTTTATTTTCTGTATAGCTTCAAGAATCCACTCTGTGTAAAGTGGGTTTGCAAGTTTTACCATGGTTGACAAATGACTTCTTCAATACCAAAGTTACCCATAGAGGTTCTCCTTGTATTTAACAGAACTTGAACATTTAAAAGTCATTTACAACTCAACAAACGGGCAGAATATTCCAGACCTTATTAAGCAAAACCTCACAAACATCCATCCTTAAGAGATTAAAAACAGGACACACTGGAAATGTTGATAGTTGTCTTATTTGACCAACAGGAAAGACTGCATTCGGGCGAAGAACATCTTTAACAAGGAAATCAAGACCTTAAAGGATAAAAAGGGGGGAAAAGGCTCTTAATAATGGAACTTCTAAAAATAAAAGGCTCTTTAGTATTATTTTTCAGATGCAAAAGGACCACAGAAGTAATGACAGGCAGGTATTATGTAACAAAGCCACAGTGACTAAATTTCCTAACCAGAAACTGGGTCATAGTCTGAGAAGGAAATTTTTTTAGGATTTTCACTTGTTATTTATATGAAGTCATTTATGGGGTATTTAAAAGATCATACCTAAGTTACTTACTTAGTGGATTAACCCTTATTGAAATTAATACAATTACATGAATGGTTCAAGATATATGTCTATCATAAACATAAAAACAATCATTAACATAAAACCAACCTCAAAGAAAAAGTCTATGACACAAAAACTCTGAGGAAAGTAAAAGTGACCCTTGAACAATGCGGGGAATTGTCAAAAATCTATGTATACCTTTTGACTCCCCAAAAACTTAACTACATATAGCCTACTGTTAACTGGAAGCCTTACACAACATAAACAGTTGATTAACACGTTTTGTATGTTATATGTATTTTATACTGTATTTTTACAATAAAGCTTGAGAAAAGAAAATGTTATTAAGAAAATATATTTACAGCACTGTATTTAACAAAAAAAAAACAAAAACAAAACAAAAAACCACGTGTAAGTGGACCCATGCAGTTCAAACCCATGTTGTTCAAGGGTCAACTGTACATTAACTTTACTTCAAGAAATCTTAAACTTGAAAAAAAAAAAAAAAGGCGGCAATAATCCTGATTCTTCTATTTCAGCTAGATATTGTATTTCCCAAGTCTCACACGTAAGAAAATTTCCCAACTAGCCACTTCTACAGAATCATATCCTCCCATCCCTTTGCAAAAGGTCTGTGACACTCTCTAATCCACAGGTTAGAAAACTGAAACTAATATGGTAATACAACCCTTCACCTTTTAAATAATATACCATTCTAGGTATCTTAATACCTGCTCAATACAAGGAAGGTTCATACAAATCCGATTCCAGGTAAACAGTTGTACTGCTCTCTGAAAGCCTCCTGGTGTACACCAAAACCACCCTACATCTCCAATCTCTATTGAGTGTATCTGCAAAGAACACTAGGAGAAAGTGCCCTGGCCTGGGAGTTTGGTCAGATCTGGGCTCTAATCTTGCCTTCCACTGATAATATCCACATCTGAACTCTTTTTATAGTTTCAAGTTTACAGAGTAGGCTCACATGTAATTTGTCATTTAATCTGCAAGACAACTCTATGGGTAAACTGAGGTTCAGGGGAAGATGGAACTCACTCAAAGTAACAGTCTATTGTAAACTTAAGGCTCAAATGCCATTATTCTAAAAAATCCAAGTCCAGTGCTATCCTCACCTGAGCCACACCTGCCTCTGAAATCAGACTAATGGTATGAAAACTAGCTCTACCAACATCTAGCAGAGACACCCTGGGTAAATGAGTTAAGTTTCAGTCACCTTACCCGTGGGGAAATAACAGTATAACCCTCACAGGAGTGTTAAAAGAGAATTACGTGAATATGATATCTAATAGTCAACATACAGTAGCTATCATCACTTCCCATTAATGCAATGTCTGTCACTTTGAAAAATACCTCATAAAAAAATTAAATTTATTTCTGGTTATTTATTTATTGTACCTACAAGGGAATAATAACATCTTTCCTCAAAACTTTAGCCAGATATAATGAAAAACATAATATTTGCTCTGTTGCTGAAAAACTGGGCCATTGAACTATACTTGCTCAGTCAGCTTGAAAGAGGCAATTTAAAAAGGACTGTCCTCTTTGCAGTCAGTAAACTGTAGGTTCACTCCATTTTTTTCCCCTCGGATTCAGAAACTTGGGGCTAAAGGGACTGGAGAGGTCATCCCATCTAATCTCTAGTTATCCAGTAAAAGATCCCTTGTTCAATAACCCCAAGAGATGGGTCATCAAGTCTTAAAATACTTCCAGTGACAGAGAATTTATCACTTTTTGAGGCAGTTCACTCCACTGTTGGACAGCTCTAACTCTAATAATATATTCTTTGCTCACAAGAGCCAATATCTGTCTTCCCGTAACTTCTACCCTTTAGTCTTGGCTTCCCTAAAACAATCCCAAGGAATTCTTACTAATTCTTTAATATGACAGGCCTTCAAGTATTTGAAAACAAGAATCTTTTGAAAACCACTAAAATTGAACTCCACTCTACCTCCCGCCCTACTTTAGACCACTCATATTCCAGTTCCTTAACACTTCCACATCACATGGTTTCCAAGCACTTCCTTCTTTTGGTTGCTCACTAGTTTGGCTAATGCCCATCTTAAAATCTGGCAGTCCAGGCATTATCCAAGTATAAATGTAATCCAAGGTTACATGAACTTTCTTAACAGCCTTGCCACACAACTGACTCATGCTATGCATGCAGTCCAACTAAAAATCCCAGATCTACAAAAATGCTGTCAAACTGAGATTTTCCATTCCCCTCCTTGTGCAAATATAAATGCTGGGATTTAAAATTTATTACAGTTCAAGTTCATTTTGTTGGTGGTTTGAGTCTATCTTCCAACCCGTTAGATCATTTTGAATCTCGATTCTGTCATCTATGTCATCTACAAATCTAATAAACACTCCCCTTTGTGTCATTATATAAATCACTGAAAAAAATGTTAGACTTGGAATATGGTGTGTTTAGGAATGAAATCACTGGCTTTCATAATGCAACTACTTTCGAGATAGAACATGGGAATCATTGTGTTATTAAGTTTAGAATAGGACACATCTTTTCAAAGTAAAACAGTTTGGGGCAAATTTCATTAGAAGACATTTCACTATGTCCAAATAATTTTTTCATCTTTCATCATTTACCCAGGATGAATCAACTAGTTTAATTTGATTGTACAAAATACAACTACAGGAAGCAGGAAGAGAGGTCACAGAAAAGTATACAATATTGCAAAGGTGGTCTCAGGCATTTTGGTTACACAAGTAAATGAACATACCTTAAAACAAAAACTAATAAATACTCAAAATATACTTTCATTACAAGCTATTACCACAATCTTTACAATCAACAGAATCGTTCATATCCATTAACAACACATTTCTTTAAGACTGACATTTTGTATCTTAAAATATAATAAAATAAGGGAAAATACCAGAACTGGAACTCCAAATGTATTAACAGTCCATGACAAAAAAGAAGATTGTCCAAATCTTCAAGCAAATCTGCCAAAGGAAAAAAAAGTAAATGTTAATTTGGGCATAAAGACATCCTTCAACTTCAGGAACCATCTATGGATCTTCACAACTATCCAATACAAACAACTGCAATGAGCTTATTAGCACTTTACTTTTGGTGCTATATTAACTCTTTCCTACCACTTACGGGTATTTAAGAACATGGAATTCAGGACAGGAAATGAAGCCCCAAAGCAGTGCTTAAAGAAAAAAATTTGGGGGCGCCTGGGTGGCTCAGCCAGTTAAGCGACTGCCTTCAGCTCAGGTCATGATCCCGCTCCGGGATCGAGTTCCGCATTGGGCTCCCTGCTCGGCAGGGAGTCTGCTTCTCCCTTTGACCCTACCCCCTCTTGTACTCTGTCTCTCAAATAAATAAAATAAAATCTTTGAAAAAAAGAAAAAAATTCTGCTCTTAACTTTAAGACCAGATGTGTTTCCCAAATTTTAAAACCCAGGTTGTGATAGGGGCACCTGGGTAGTTCAGTCAGTTAAGCGTCCGACTCTTGATCTCAAGGTTTTGAGTTCAAGTCCCACACTGGGTGTGGAGCCTACTCCAAAACAAAAACAAAAACAAAAAAAAACAGGCTGTGATAGAGTCTAAGAAAGAATCTTATCGCGGGAAAAAAAAATCTTGGTATTACTCAAATAGCCAGGCAGGTATAACATTTTGTCTGAAAACAAAAAAGTCAAATGCTGTTTGAAGCTCAGTTACTAACTTTCCAGGAAACATTCACTATTTGTCCCAAAGGTCCCTGGCATCTATGTACTGACTGGATAATCAAGATATGGCCAATAACTACACCTAAGAGAAGGATGTACCAGTTTCCACAAGAGTCACTTCAGGACCATAGTGATCATTTTCACTTCAAAGGCAAAAAATAAATTTAAAACAACATTGTGAATAACTGCATTTTGATCTTATACAGAACAACCAAGCAACCTTAGATCCTCCTTTTCCCCTCCCCCAGCCACAGACACACACACCCCACTCCTCAATTTAATCTCAAAATTAGCTCTCATCTGACACCAACCAACAGAGTTAATTAGGCAGAAGCAGATGTAACTCAGCAGCTCTATGCTACAACCAGAATCAGTGTTAAAGCGTACACACACACAGAGCTAGGAGAGGAACAAAATCAGTAGTCGCTTATCTGTAGCCAATTCTCAACTAAACACATGTATATTATCCACTGCAAATTTTTTTAATCTTAGGTGGGTTTGTTACTGACATCCCACTGCCCCACTGTAAATTGGTATATGCTAAGAGAATAGATTGAAAGCCAATTTAATTTTAGTCTAAGCAGTATCTAACTAGAAAGGCAAATCTACAGGAAAAAAAATGCATTAATTCATTCAAAAGCCAAATAGAAATGCTTTTTTCCCCCTGATTTGGAATTAGCCACACCACTTCTCTTTCTCAGAGCACTAGGATTTGTTTTACATGTAGATAGGACATTCCATCAGACGTACAACCCTAAAAATCATTATTCTCTTTTCATTTTTTTTCTATAAAATGAAAGTTGGACTAAAAGGCTATCAAAAAGAGAGTGAATCATTCCAAATTAATTCTGGGGACTCATGCGACATCAAATTAAATTATTCTATTTTCTAAGGTTTTGAATCACTTTATTTTTAACTACAAAATAGTATCAGTAAATTATATGGTTGTATGGATGTATTTACATCATTCATTACAAACTATTCTAAACAGATCTAGAGAAATGCTTAGTCCAACACGAGCTTTTGGCTTCATTAGTATTATATAAATATCAACACTATTCAGAAATATTCACATCAGCATAAGAGGAGTCAAAATACCCTGGATTATAAATATTATGTGAAACCTCCTCAACGCTTTCACTAAAGCTGTGTGTTGTTTCAAAATCAATGTCATAACACTCGAGTCATATCATAGATGAGCCAAAAACAGTGGTTAAAAAAAATAAAGATTAACAATAGAGTTTACTCTTTTGTCATCCCAGGTTTTACTTGCTAACAGTTATTTTTAGTTTTCTCACTTTTATATGCTCCTGGATTTTTTCACAGCCTATTATGTAACTGAGTGAAGATCCACAAATCTTAACAGTATCTTCTGAAACAGAACATACAGTGCTTAAGGGAAGAGACCTTAACTTTTTTTCTTGTATAACTACTCAGCACAGGCTATTTGCACACTTGCTCAAAATAGTGTCCACAGTTAACAAGTATCTGCTATCTGACAACACCAAACATCATCCCATTTGTTAACTTTCAAGTCCTGGATATATCTATTTCCCTGAAAATTAATGCTCAAGGCCCCAAATATGTGGATTGGAAGAAAAGGATACAAATATTAATCAAAGAACCACCAACAAAATTTAGGAAGATATTCCCTGTATGCAGCCCTATGGTAGGTACTAGAGGCATAAGAAGCAATTCAGAAACAACAAAGCACTGTTTGGTAGTTCTTCAAAAAGCTAAATAGGAAATTACCATAAGACCCCACAATTCAACATCTAGGTATATACCCTGATGAACTGAAAACAGTTACTCAAATAAGTACACACACACACACACGTTCATAACAGCACTATTCGCAATAGCCAGAAAGTGGACGTAGACCAAATGTCCATCAATAGTTGAATGGAAACTGGGTGATGGGCATTAAGGAGGGCACACAATGGAATGAATACTGGGTATTGTATGCAACTGATGAATCACTGAACTCTACTGGAAACTAACAATACACTAATGTTAGCATATTAATACTAATAATAATACACTATAATACACTGAAACTAATAACACTATGTTAATTAACTGAATTTAAGTAAAATAAAAATTTTTTAAAGCAATAAAGTAAAAAGTTAAAAACAAACAGGTGAATGGATTAACAAAAGATGGTATATCCGTGCAGTGGAATATTATTCAGTCATAAAAAGAAATGAAATACTGACACATGCTACAGTGTGGACGAACCTTAAAAACATGTTGCAAAAGAAGCCAGACACAAAAAGTCACATATGGTATAATTCAATTTATATGAAACATCCAAAATAGATTAATTCATACATAGAACATAGATTGGTGGGGCCTGGGGAGTGGAGAGATGAAGAGAAACTGCTTAATAGGTAAGGGATTTTATTTTAGTTTGATGAAAAGGTTTGGAACTAGATAGAGGTGGTGGTCACACAACACTGGGAATGTACTAAATGTCACTGAATTTGTTCACTTTAAATGGTTAAATTTATGTTATGTAAATTTCACCTCAGTAAGTCATTAAAAAAAAAAGAAGAAAGCACTAAACTATAATACTAACCATTTTCTGACACCTACTGTGGGTCAGGCACTTTACATAGATTATCAGTACACGTACACAGATTATCAGTAAACCTTAAAACAACTCTGTAAGGTAGCACTGTTGCCCAATTTTGCAAAAAGAAAACTGAGACATGACTTGGTCAACGCTTCAGATCACTAAGTCATGAATGATTTTTACTTTAGATGCTAAAACTAAACTCTTTCCTGTGTCTCCACTGGCTTTCCAAATTAGACTCCTTGGATCTCTTGTGAGAAAGTGCCTCAGGTATCACCTCCAGATGCCCCTGTGGGTTAAACACTAGGGTTACATAACTCCTTGCACCCAACAAAGGAGCTCCATTTTAACACTCCCATTCATAATAGGCTTCTCCTGAAGATTCACTTCACAGAAAGGGTTCCTCTGACTACAGAAGGGTAAAAGTCTGGAAACCACTGTGACTTTACCTTGCTGAGTGGGCACAACACCCCTTGAGTGGATGGGATGTAAATTGGACCTTGAAAGACAAGGTAGAACTTGGACAACTGCTCAGTTTCTTC
This sequence comes from Halichoerus grypus, assembly GCF_964656455.1. NCBI lineage: Eukaryota > Metazoa > Chordata > Mammalia > Carnivora > Phocidae > Halichoerus > Halichoerus grypus. The sequence goes on from NC_135718.1 coordinate 51,116,110, forward strand.
ACCCAAATGAAATGAAAATACAAATCCTTCATGGTCCAGTAAAAACCAACACCTTCTCAGAAGCCCTACATCTCTTTGTCTAACAGGAAGCTTTTAGCTATCTTAATATTTTAGCATTCATTTCCCACTTTGTATTATGCTCATTTGTGTCCTGACCTCATCTCCCTTACTAGAACTGTGAAATTCTTAAGAGCAGGATTCATGTTTGATTTCACCTTTGTATGCCCTTAGATTCCCCAGGACCACTACTTGAACAGAAGAGGGGTGCCGTGCCTATTTGCTAGATGAACGCATCAGTGAATGAATGAAGGGAATCTAGCAGAGGGCACAGGAGCTAAGAATGAACTGCCTAAAAAAAGGGACACCAAGTCCACGTGCATGCCTTGAGCCAGTTACGTGCTGAATAGAAGTAAGAAAGTTGGATGTAACAAAAACCAGGCTGAGGCGTGTGAACATGACAGATGAAGTAATAGGAAGCCAATGCAGGAGTAGTGACACAATACGGCATAGTGAAGTGCACCCACACACACGCACAAATTTGTTGAATGTCTGAATCACTCCGGCAATAGTATCCATCCAATATAAGTTGAAGGGAAGGATGACTGAACAAACAAAAGCAACCAGGACTTCATCTCTCCCAGTATCAATCTTGTTCAACTTATATTTATGAGCCTAACTCAGCAGCAAGCCCAGAGTAGGCACTCAATAAATGTTAATTGAATTGAGTATTTAATTCCCCATTTTTTGGGGAATAATACTAAATTCTTTCTCACTACTCATTAACATCGAGAGTTTTCAATTCACAAGCTAATAATGTTTTCCAAGGATTTTTAAGAGGCTAAATCACCATGAAAATTATCATTTCAACTAATACATATTATATTAATTGGAAGTTTAATTTTTCATGTCATGCTCTCCTAGTTGACAATATCCTTGTTATGTCATTAAACTATAATTGTGTAAAGCTGCTTCAACAAACAATAACTGAACCATCAATAAACTATTATGGCTTCCATAATCCCTAGCAAAGATTAGTTTCAACATCATCATCACAAATTAGTAGAGACATGCCCCAAATCTCCTGGTGAAGCCCAAGAATTAGGTTTGCATAGTCATCCCTACATTTCAGTGCTCAATAGTTTCAGTCTCTAAACTTTAATCACACTATTAGGAACCTCACAGGAAATATGATCCCTTGTAAAACAGAGGATTTTAGAGACAAGATGAAAAGTCATTTGAAGACATCAGGCCTTTGGAGCCAGGGTACACTGATTGGTAATGATATTATTATAACTAAGCACTCTCACTTAAGAAATAATCAACTAAATTTAGAATGTCTTTTTTTGGCATTTAAAAATTCCTATTCAACCCTAGATTTCTTCCTGATTATAAATTAGCTTTAACCAGGTTTAATGACAAAGACTGAGAACAATGTATTGAGAAAAAAAATCTGACATGAGTATTTAAAAGATTATTTTGAAAATACAGATCATAAGAATTCTGCATTAGCTTTATTAAAAATGTCTTCAAACAGGATATCTTGTATAGCCTGAAAACCAATTAGGGTTCCCCTCTGAGAACCTCAAGAAAACTATAGATCTATTTTTAAAAATGAACACATGTACATACAGTCATTTGCATACAATTTCAAGGGTTTATAGGACCTCTATCGCCTATCCCAAGATGACTAAGGCCCACTAACTACTCTACTTACTTTAATATACACAGATCAATAGTTTTATTGAGTTTCAAAGTAACTATCTCTATGTGTGCTTTATTTATTTATTTTTTTAAAGATTTCATGTGAGACAGACCACGAACAGTGGTAGGGGGGAGGTCAGAGGGAGAAGCAGACTCTCCAGGGAGCCTCAGTGACTCTGAGGCTCGATCCCAGGACCCTGAGATCATGACCTGAGCAGAAGTCAGACGCTTAACCGACTGAGCCACCGGGCACCCCTCTGTGTGCTTTAATGAGGACATGTTACATTATAAGAAAGTTATTCTCATTGGTTCTGGATATTATCAAATAGGGGTCTGGAATCTTATTCAACAAGGAGGTGTGCTGTGATGGGACATACCTAGGAGAGTTCAGGGATCAAGTCCCCACTTTGCCAGCTACCTAAGTTGTGGGATACTGGACATGTTAATCAATCTAAGTCTCAGTTTTGTCCTCTGTGAAACAGATTATACATCCCTGTTTGGCAGAACTGTTAAGAGGAATAATTGAGATAACAAATATGAAAGAACCAAGGATGGTGGCAGACACATAGCAGGAACACAATAAAATGCTAGCTCATAAAAGGAAAAAGGGCAATACAGTCAGCTGGAGACCTGTAAAATCTAATCTGGTTGAACTTCTGTCTATATGACCATTTTCTCCTAAGAGACAGGGGAAGTCAGCACCTGGCCCTTAGCTATAGTTGCAGACAAGTAAAAATTCAAGACAGCACACAGAAGAAAGTGAACAAAAGCAAAAATAGATTTGTAATGGCAAGGATAGGGTCAAGAACAGTGTATTTTACTCATAATCATACATCTTTTAAGGTCAATAAAGCTTTTAGAAGATAATACCGCACAGGAGAATATCTTCTTGACCTGAGGGTAGGAAAAGAGTCTTAAAACAAGACACAAAAAGCACTAACCATAAAGAAAAGACCAATAAATTTGACTCCATTAAAATTAAGAACTTCTGTTCATTAAAAGACACCGTAAAGTAAGTGAAAAAGCAAGCCACAGAATGGAAGTAGGCATTTGCAACACAGACACATGACAAAGGATCTGTATCTAGAGTAAATAAAGAACTTTGAGAAATACCAATAAAAGACACAAGGCCAATTTAAAAAAACAAATAAATAAGGGGCAGACTTGAACAGGAATTTTACAAATGAGGAAATTCAAATAGCCAATAAATATATGAAAAGCTATTCAACCTGATTACTAACCAGTTAAATGCAAAGTTTACCAGATTGGCTAATTTGAAAAGCTAGCAAATCTGAGATTTGAAGAGGACAAGAAGCAATGGGAATTCTCATATCACAGAAGGAAGTGTGGTCTGGTACAACACTTTGGAAAACAGTTTGACTAGTACCTAGTCAAGTTGAAGACAAGCATACCTCATGACTAGAGCGACCATACAAATCATCCAGACACTTTTGAGAATTAAAGGTATTCTATTAATAATTACACTGTGACAACTAAGCTAGCATAAATGGTCACCCTGCCCATGAACTAGCAATTCCATTCCTAGGTGTACACCTTAGAGAAACATATGCATTTGTGTAACCAGATGACGAGTACAGGAACACTCATAGCAGCTCTTTTCACAATTTCCCCAAACTGGAAACAACTCAAATATCCAACAGTAGAATGGATGTTTAAAAAAAAAAATTTTTGTGCAAGATTGTGAGTCTTACAAAAAGGTGCTTTATTAAAGGTGCTTTGGAAACGCAAATTAAAACATTTTAAGGGAAGAAAAATATCCCTTCATCACACTTCTCCCATCCATGCAATATTACCATTCTGCAAGCAAAGACTGATCACTATAGCTCACACATCCCTAACTTTCATAAAACAATTTTCTTTCTGCCTACTTTATACAAATACAAGCAAGTATATGCATGTGGAAAACTGAAGGTATTTTGTAGAAAACGATCTAAGAGACTGAAAAGTCACCTGTTAGGAATCCTGGCATTTAATAAAGCCAGACCAGTTGGTTAACCAGTAAGTAAAAATCCATAAAGTTTTTTGAAGTACATTAAAATTACTTATTAAATTCCTCAGCTACCTTTCCACACTCACCCTATTTTACCTTTTATTCACATTATGCCTTACATGTAAAGCAGTTTCAATCTTATCTTCACAAGAAGCGCATGAGATAACATTTGGCATAACAGCAATGACGGAACACCCACTCTACTCAGAGGCCCAGGTATGGTTGGTAGGTAAAACTTCTACTGATCATGTTGTCACCCCCAACCAGTCATTCCCCTAAATTCCTCCTTTAATGTTACCACCTTCCTCTATCTTCTCTCTTTTTTTTAAGTCATCATTTCACCTCCCAACCTTCAACCCTAAGTAGAGGTTCTCAGGTAAAAATCTTATCCTTTACTGAAACATGCACTATTTTCCTATTCTTCTTAAAAACATAAGATTGCCCCAATTCATTTTGATACATATGTGAAGAATTTATGGGTAAGAATGGAATGAATGGAGTGTTTTATTTCAGGGCTATCCCTGAAAATCTAAGATATACAAGTAAGACAGAAGAATGTACTTCACTCACAATTATACCAAAATAATAACTTTTTTGGAGCACCACAGAACACTATCCCAACATAATTAATTCCCATGTGCTACTTTCATCTCCTGTCCATATACAGACGAGTCTTTATATACTCTACCTTGAATTTCTTCCTACCACCACCCCGAACATACTTGATACTAGGTTCGTTGGTTCTCTTTTCTTATTTTCCACATCTGTAATTCTTTATCACTATTGTCTCACAACCTCTGTCCAATACTCTGTTTATCACATCCCAATACCTTCTCCCAATTGCATGGCTTAAAACTCCTTCATGGGGCACAGGAAACCATTTGTAATCTAGCCCCTCCTCTTCCTTTGCCCCTTGTCTCCCACAACTTCCTGCACTCTACCCATACCAAAGTACTTACAAATTCAAAAAGACACTATGTCCTTTCCCAAGGTAATACTGGAGCTTCCCTGAGACAGACACCCTGACCAGACACCAGACCTTCAGACTCCAGCTCAAGTTTCACCCAAGAAATCCAGCCTGTCAACAACCTGGTCTTCCAAAGTAACACCTTTCTTTGCCCTATCCCCACTCCTGGTGCAGTCAACCAAATCACCCAGACTCACTGCCCAGCCCCACCCATTTTTTTTTTCCACACCCGCCACCTTTTCTCAATCCCCGTAAGATCTTCTGCTACAGATATTATGCAAGTTCTGCTCTGCTGTCTTATCATCATTCAAGAATCTCCCAAGCATATCCATGTCATTCTTCCATGTTTTAATGTTTCATAGACCCCAGACTTCCTTTATAATTCCAATGCCAATTTACAGATACCTGCTTCCCACCACAGCAACTGTACTTGCTCCTCACAATCCCCCAATACTTCCCCCAATCCAATATCTACTCTGCACTGCTCTCAATACCACTCCATATCCACCACACCCAAACCTATTCTTACTGTCCCACATAACTGCAATCCCACCTTTCTGCATCATTTCACCTACCCTCACATACCCCTCAGTTCCCCTTCCACATCTCCAATGTTGCACCTCTCCCTACCCTCACTTTGCACCTGCTTTCACACCTCCCGTTTCCTCTCGCACCCACCCCCTCAGTCTTTCTAGACATTCACTGGCCCCCCACCGTTCCTACCAGGTCACTCCCACTCAGAAAACCCCTCCAAACCCCCGCCTTCCAACCACCCGAGCCCCGCCCCCACCCCGGTATCGCCCCGCCCCCTCCACCATCGAGCCCCGCCCCTTGCCCTGGAGGCCCTGCTGAGGGGCGGGGCCTGTCCCTCCTCCCTTTTCCCCCGCCCCCTACCGTCACGCTCAGGGGCAGCCTGACCCCGAGCGGCCCCGCGGTGACCCTCGCGCAGAGGCCTGTGGGAGGGGCGTCACAAGCCCCCGATCCCCCCACCTTCCGCCCCCCTCCCGCCCAGTCTCCTCCCCCTGGGAATGCGCGGGGTGGGTGACAGACCTGGCCGCGCGCCACCGCCACCGCGCCTGCCGGGGGCGCTGCCGCTGCCTGAGAAAGAAGCCGCGGCTGCCGCCTGGAGGAGGTGCCGTCGCCTCCGCCACCGCTGCCGCCGCCGCCAGGGGTAGGAGCTAAGCCGCCGCCATTTTGTGTCCCCCTGTTGTTGTCGTTGACATGAATCCGACATGACACTGATTACAGCCCAATGGAGTCTCATTAAACCCGAGCCGCGGCCCCGCCCCGGCGCTGCTCCATTGGACGAGACCACAGAGACTTAAGGCCACCCGTTGGCCTGCGGGTCTGTCCGTCACCCACACACTAGCCACTCTGCAGCCCATTGGGGCAGGTTCCTGCCGGTCATCTCGCCTCCGCATAGACACACCCCTCGACCCATCATCCCCCCCTCCGGAACCACCCCGGGGGTGGGTCCACTGCCAGTACCAATCAACAGACCGCGGAGCCCGCCTCTTCTGGGCACCTATTGGTCCATGCCTTTTTCTCTCTCCCAGACACCGCGCCACCTCTACTTCCACCTACCCGCCCCCTCTACCTCTAGAAATGGATTGGGTCTACTCGCAGGAGAAGCGCTTGGCCTTATTGGCTGCACACAACGCCAATCAGAGGGTCTTTTCCCTCTCCCCTCCCCCACTCAACCCCAAATCCCCTAGCCCGCAGCTAAAGTTTGTGTGAGAGCTGATCGCTGGCGGCGGCCGCAGGATTTAGGGGTGGGCGCGGGCGGGCGCGGGCGGGCGCGCGCGGGCGGGCACGCGAAGTTAAAATTCGAGGTTCTCAGTCGCCAGCTCCCGCGGTGGAGCGCGCGGACGGGCGCGCCGCCCGGAGCGTTCCATCCCGCCCCCTCCTCCACCCTCTCCCGTCCCGTCCCGGGCGACTACTCGCCCGCCCCCTGGCTCGCATCCTTACCCCCCACACCCCCCTACCCTGCAAGCCCCAGGCCGGGTGCAGGCAGAACGATGTCGCTGCAGCCTCCTCGCCATCCCATGCCGAAGGGGAGCAAGCCCCCTACCCGCCGGGCGTGCACCCCCCGGCTCCACACTCGCCCGTGTCTGCAAGCACGTGCACCGTTCGCCGCTGCCTCCAGCCACCCCGGTCCCCGGCTAACCTCGCCTGCAGCCCGGCCAATCGCTTGCTGCCCTTTGTTGCTGCAGCCCGGGTCTCCCCGCTGCCTTCCTCAGCCTCCGCCTCGTCCTTTGCCAGCCGCCCGGGTCCGCAGCGCCGCGCTCCCCCCGCCCGGGACCCACCGCCGCCGCCTCCTTCTCCTCCTCCGCCTCCTCCTCCTCGGCTCCGGGCTGCAGCGCACAGAGCCCGAGGCAGCGCCGCCCAGCCCCGCTCCCCCCGCGCCGCCAGCTAGCCCGCCCGGCCCGGCCGGGGGCGCAGCCTGGACCCCGCCCGCCCCAGTCCCCGCCCCGGGGGTACCTGCCTCCGCCCTGGGGGGCTCCGCTTGCCGCCCTCGGGGGAGGGCGGGGATGCCGGTGTCCGCGGGAGGATGGGGAAGCCTGGGCCGTTTGGGGCGGGGAGTGTGCCCGCCAGGGCTGGGACTGAGAGGTGCGGTCCTCGCCAACGCGCCCCCCCCCCGCCGCTGTGGGCCCCAAACTTCGTCCTCCACCCGGGCCTTACACCCTCGGGTGATCGCGGCAGTTTGGGGGTAGGAGATGCCTCGGGAGCTGTGTCTACCCTGATCAGGAGGAAGAGGGAGCAGTGACATTCAGCGACCGCGGACAGGGCACGGCGGCAGCATCCTTGGGTGGGAGTGGGGATGTCAGACGCGGGCAGGAGGGGGAAAACTGCCCCCTCAAGATGCCCTCTCCCGGCCTGCGATGAGCTGGAGAGCTCAGAAATGCGTTCTGAGTGCTTTCTTGGGCGGTGCAGCCGGGTGGCAGAGGTGCTGGGGGCGGGGGGAGTGGGGGAAAGACCGCTGGGGGGCCCTTCCCCCCTCTCCTCTAGCCAGAGCTCTAAGGAAGGCTGATGGCGAAGTTCGGTTTTCCAGGCTTCCCCTGGGCCCCCCGAGTTCCTGAGGCCCACATGAGGGAGGCTGGGGCTCCTCTGGCCGCCCAGGCGAGGCCACTCTGACGCTGCCCACATGCCTCCCAGCGCCCTCCAGACTAAAAAGAGCGTCCCTTGCTCTTCCCGAGGATGGATGGGTTGCTGGCAGGGGAGACTTCAGAAAATAGGAAAAGTAGGCTCGAGAAATGGCTCCTACAGAGTTGGAGTTCGAAGTTTCCCTTCTGAGGCGCCATTTCTTCGGGAGGGGGAGAACTATGGCTTTGTAAAAGAACCAAGTTCCAGGCTTGGTGGCCTGGGTGGAAAACCACCTGTTGACTGAAGTCTGTCCCTGGAATCAGGGAGATCTTGGGCCCTGGCAGGGTGAGGCAAAGTGCTAGGGAGAGGCCCCCGGCTTCCTGCCCTGGTCGCCTCCAGCATCCTCGTGCCGCTGACACTGCAGCAGCATCTTCAATTCCCCCTTCAAAACCACTGTGCCAACTAGGTAGGTACTTTGTTAGCGCAACTTATCTCAGACAAAACAAGCAGCACAACCCTGTCAACAAATGCAGAGCACAATACACACTTCACTTTGTAAAGATGTCTGCTCCTTTGGGGTGTGAGCTGCCCCTACTTACATGCTTCTTGGCAACAAGGTGAGAAAGGAGCTAAGACAAAGGGCACAGAGTTGGATGAAAGGATAGAAAAAGGGAGAGGGGAGCAGAAGAGTTGTAATACTACACTCAAAACTGTCACCGGTTCCATTATAAACCCCTTTTATAGGTGTTTTATTACTTGGTTGTTAGTTTTTAAAACACAAACCTCTTTAGATTAAATCTTGGCATTCGCAGGCTCAGCTCAGGGAAATAAAACACAGGGAAAGTTCCCCCATCCACCCCCGGCTTGGCTACTTTTGAGCTACATTACTGATAAAACAAACAAACAGCGGGTTGGGTTTCCTCAGTCTCTATCTCTTATTTAGTTATCTTCAGTAGCTGGCTCAAGGTGAATTTTTACAAGCCATTAGTTCATAATTCAGCCTAGTTCATTTAGGTATTTCAAAGAGTTGGACATTTATAAGGTAGGCTCTTTAAAAAATGCAGGTGCTGGGGTTTTTCTTCTCCCAAGAAGTTACTAAATAAACTTAAGAATCCTGGCAGACACATTAGCCTTTATGTTCTATTTTTCCCCCCTATGGTCTGCCCAGATGCACTTTATTTTGTAACTTAGATTTGAGTCCCCCAGACTGCATTTTATCTCAAGTAATAAAAATAAACCACGTCTTAATTAAAAACAAGTTTCAAAACCCCAAATCTGTACACTCAAACTGAGGTATGCTAAAGAAGCAACCAAAGACATTAAAAGCCAAAAAGTCCACATTTAAGAGGTCTTCAGCCAATGAATTGTGGGAGATTTATGAGCATCTAACACTTGCTATCACTAATGAGTTAGCCACATCGATTTCCAGTGAGACACCTTAAGAGCCACCTTTAGAGAGAAATGGTCCTTATTTGCCTAAACTTGTGCTCCTGTAACCCCAGGAGCTGGCAAACACAGAAGAAAGAAATATCTTTACCCAACATCTTGATGTGTTTTTTGATATTCTTTTCTTAACAAACATAGCTCTCTAACGGCCATGGCAAGGAAAGGGAATGTGTTGCTTTCCCCTTGATATTTCCCTCGGAGGTTACTTGTCCTTTGAGAAATCCTCGCTCTTCAGTTAAGTGGAACTGGAAAGGACAACAGAGACACAGCCAGAGAAACTTAATGCTTACTCCTAAACCTTTCTCTTATCTGTGGTATCTCACGTCCTCTGCTGAGCTAAACAGCTCAATTAAGAAGGTAACCTAGAAATAACTTGAACTGAAAACCAAGCATCCTGCAAAATTTGCAAGCTAACTGTGCTGGAGGATTATGAATCCAGGGGCTCATTTAACCAGTCCTCCTCCCTCCCCCAAAACAGCTGCCAGTAGCCACCTGGCAGAATTACTGGCCACAATTACTGACAAGGACATTCATACCGCTCAGTGAGGTCCATAGATCGCTGGCATCAGAATGATCTGGGAATGAGTGCCTAAAACACAGTTTCCTCGGCCTACCCCAGAGATTCTGATTCAGTAGGTGTCAAGTACGGCTCCCAACTCCACATTTTTAGCCCATGACTTGACTTGAAGCTTATGATCACTGAATTTGAGAACCACTAGCTAGGCTGAATCCTCTTCTTCCCCAGCTGGGAAGGAATATTTATTCTGTGAATGTCTTAACCAGGTTAAGTTCATCCCTAGTACTGGGATGATTCCGGGGTCTGACCTATTTGTCCTTGAGTTCTAAGGAAGGATAAAAAAGAATGCAGAGGAACTTCGGGAGCTGAAGCGAACCTGGAGGGTTTGATCTGTTGGGTTTGTTTACTTGCTCTGAGGCAAGTCAGACAAACCGCCTGATAAGAGGTATCACTTCTACAGACGTACTAACAAGTCCTTCTGGAGGAAATTAGGTAAGGAGGCAGCAAGCAGGGAACCCGAACTGATTTGTCCAGACCTCAGTGCATGATGAATCTACTTATTTCAGTTAGTCATTTAAAAAGCATTGGTCTGCACCCCACTTTCCACTGCCACATGAAATCCTCTCTTTTCATTGACCAGAAACGGTGTCCCCACAGGGTCACAAGGTCTAGTTACATCAGTCAAGGACAGAGGGGTCCTTGATGGGTCAAATCATCCATTTTTAATAGGCTAGCAATTTTAATCTATGGCTTTGTATGAACAGCCCATATTATCCTAAATACCAGTATTCTGTACCTACATCCCATTTGTGTGTTCCCACTTAAAAATCATTAATGTCTTTAAAATGCATTCTGGATCAAGTCTACACTCCTTCATTAATCTACCTCTAAGGCTATGTACATCTGCACACAACCGATTACTCATCTCTAGCTTCTCCCAGCCCAACACACTCTTCTGTGCACAGCACACACAGTTCCCTCTGCGGCCCTGCCTCCCTACATTATCTGATGAAGACCTTGAAGAAGGAGTCCTCCAAATCACTGCTTGGCTGCTGCCTCTTCTATGAAGTTTTCCTGGTCTTTGCAGGTAGCCCGGAGAACTTTGAGCATACCTTTACTCCAGCCCTGGCACTTGTTAAGGGCACTGTTATTATTTGTTGAATTACAGAATAAATGAAAGTGCTTACCACACTCTCTTGTCACATTTTGCCCTTCTGTTTGCCGCATTAGCTTTTCTACTGCATAGACCAGCTTGATCATCTGTGTAAATGCCCTAGTACCTGACACATAGAAGCTGCTTAATAAAGAAACACGATGAGTACATACCTGTGGTTCCCAGGCCTGCCTGCATGTTAGAATCACCTGAGGAGTTTTTCAACCAGCCTAGTGCCTAAGTCCCACCCGAGGCCACTTAAATAAAAATACCTGGGGGTGTGGCCCATTCATCAGGGTTGTTTTTGTTTTGGGGTTTTTTTTTTTTGGGGGGGGGGGTTGGCTGTTGTTTTACATAGACTCCACACCCAACCTGGCTCTTGAACTCCTGTTGGAGATCAAGAGTCACATGCTCTACTGAGCCAAGCCAGCCAGGTGCCCCTCAGGTTTTTTTTTTTTTAAAGCACCCTGTGCCATCAGAGTAAAAAAACATTTGTATAAACCAGCAGGATGCCTCAAATTAAGTGAGAAACTGAAGAAGAAAGGAGGATGGTAAAAGCTCAAAATTAGCTAAATGTTGCTAACTTTAGAGAGGGCAGAGTTCTCAGGGATCTTTTCATTTTTGTTGAGACTCAAAGGTGTGGTGGCCTCTTACTAATCATGAGTCTTAATAAAGATTCAATTTTTAGCACCAGGTTATCCCTAAGAAAATTTGAACTACCCCAATGGTTAATTTAATGATTCCCAGTTGTTTGGATCTTGAAATTTGGGGGAAACTGACAGAGTTGCCAACTTTTCATTTTGATAATAAGGGCATTTTTTAAAAAGAACTAACTGCCATCTACTATCTGCATCATCTCATAGAAGAAAGGGCATTTTAGCTCCCAAAATAATAAGAAAAACATACTCTCTGAATAAAGGATAGCCCCCCACCTCCATGAAATGAAAGTAGGCAACTTTACATCAACATGTAGAATTTTTCTTCCTCTTTTTTCCCCCGTTTCAATGCAGACAGTGAAATCGTATCTCAAGTCTGGCTAGCTGACCTGAGTACATTTAGAAATCACTAAGCTATACTTTTCCAGGGGTTAAGAAACTATACATCATGTTGAGAATCTAACCACTAACAATTTTCTCCAATATGCCTTATGCAATGTGCTCAACTAATCAAAGGTGGTTTTCCCTTATTCTATCTTCAATACAGGAAGAAAATACACAGCTCAGAGGGCCAGTTGCAAGAGAATATGGAAGAGAGCATCAAGTTAAAAGTAGGACACCAGATTTTTACCCATCTCTGCCACCAACTAATGTGTGTTCTTGGCAAATCACTGAGTAGTATTGTCTTAAAACTTGGGTTTTCTGGGATAGCATGCCCCATGTGGGCAGCATATCCGCAGAGCTTAACACAATGCCTGGTTCATCGTAGATGCTCAAGAAATATTTGTGACAATGAAGAGATTAAATCAAGGGGGTTATTTTACATCATATATGTAAAATGGTCTTAACCAAGGCTCCAAATCCTACAACTTAAATAGTAAAGTACAAATCTCTGCCCTTATTAATTTATTATTAATTTACCCTGTGATTCCTAAAAGGTCATTATTCTTGTACGTAAAGTGCCTAAAGAATTGATGAAAGAATGAAACTTCTGAATAACTTTTTTTCCTACTGCATTTTTAATTGTAAACTTTTTATACATACTTGTCATAGAAAGCATGGATAATAACGCAAGAGAAGGAAAATAAGGAGAAACATTAGTTGTAGGTCCTTACACTGAAAGATAATTATTTTGGGACATTTTCTTCTAAGTTTTTACCTCAGTCAAGATTTGATTGTTAGTGGAGGTTGAGATAAAATTTTCAGCTAAGGAAACTAGAGAAGTAAAAAGTAACTTACAAGAACTTACTAGAATGTTGAGCCTATCAGAGGGTTCTTATTATTCCATGTCTGGAAAAATACCAATTTTTCAATGGCATTACAGACAGAGATCCTGACATAGTCTTTCCAGCTATTAGGTGTTCAATGCACTCAACCTCCCATCATTCAAGTTAGCAAACCTAAAACATCCCAAACAAGGCCAAGGGGATCAGTCTGGTGAACCATTTGACCAGCCTGCTGCCTTTCCTGGTATTAGCAACAAACTGCTTGTGGGAGAACACGGTTGAGCTTGATCATAACAACCTCGCCAGAAATTCCTTCAGGGTTGGACCTGGGGTTGGTTTATATTCTCCAATTTTCCTCGCACATGGTAATAATAAATGATATTGAGTAAAATTAAAATAGAGGTAAGGAATCTGTTCTAAAATTCATAAATTAGACTGTAAACCTCATAAGCTTAAAGATTTCTTATGCAGTGTTTTACACATCATAAGCATTCAGGAAATATATGAAGTTTGGATAGATACATTTCCTAACCACTGTAAAACAGTACTTCCTATTACCAAATCAAAAACCACTTTTTATGTACGTTTGTTGAGGAGTATCTTTAAACATTTAACATTTTAGCATTTGACCAATGGGTGTGTTTTATTTATTATATACTACATTTGCTATTTTTTTTTTTTTTTTGCTATGTATGTATATACATAGACTGGAGCCAGTCCCATCTGACTAAGACCAAGAGTTCCATACTTTATGGAGCTCCTCTCCATTCCCACAAAGGTTTTAACTGCCCCCTCTAGAGTTTGTGGCCTATTAATCCACTCCATGTGGCTCTTCAGTGGCTGATGACATACATATCTAATAGCTGAGATGGAGATCTTCTGTTTTCTTTCAATTGTAATGCCACACATTGAGTGATAACCTTCAGTAAACAGTCTATAATGACTCCTGATTTTGTTTCCTGAATCGTAACAGATAACCTGAAATAACAACTCATAAGTTCAGTTTATTTGTTGTTTGTAGTATCTCAATCTCTGGCAGAGAGGTTAATGTTCACCAAATATTCCCTGTGCTCCCCTACATTTCCTAGCCTTCCTTCCAATTAGGTTAGAACCCTGTGGCTAGTTTCAGCCAATGGCTAATGAGCAGAAGTGGCATGCATGACTTCTGGGTCAAGAGAGTTAAGGAACCAGGGTGGTCATTCTCCATTCCTCTCTTTCCCTTCCGAAGCATCTCACAAGCCATGTGTCCCAGAGGAGGAGCTACAAGTTGGCAGAGCCACAATTAGCCTGGACCCTTAAGTGATTGAAAGGAGCAGATTCTTCCTAACCTTCTCCTACACACACCCCACCACTTGCTTTGACATGTAATAGGAGAAATAAACATGGTTGTGTGAGTCCAAAGAGATGTTGAAGTTTGTCTACTACAGTAGGCAATAGTGTTGCATAAGCTAAATTAATATATTCCCTAAAATACAATACTTTACAAATACCTGTCTTAAATCTCAGTGGCTGTCACTGAGGTAAGAGCACTTCCCTTCCCACAATTATCCTTTCCTCCAAGTACCCCACTTGACAGCCCACTGGCCAGAGTTGTGATGAATACGTCAGCTCTATCAAGTTATGTTGGAACTTCCCCATAGTACTTCAGCAAAACTACTGATGAGATGGAAAGAATTAAAAAGTGGATTTGCTTCTCCATGTGAATAAAAGCTGGGAAAGCCTGAAGCAGGAGTGTCCATTCTCAGGCGAGAATCTACCGTTTTGCCCCAACAGGGGAGAAAAGCAGGTCAGAATAACCTTAGTGCTTCAGTGTGACTACGTTGGCTTCCAAATAATTAACTTTCTCACCACTGTATAAGTTGAGCTTTTTTGAAATATGGACATTCCTTGGGATGACAGGGGCTGCTTCTGAGAGAGAAATTCTGCCCCAGTCCATTCTGTAGCCTCCTTGCATCTCCTCAGCCTAGTCCTGGAGCTCCAAGAAATGAGGAACGACCTAGGAGCTGATGTGCAACATGGCTAGGAGAAGCACATTCTATTCCTGCTAATTAGAGTAGCGGGACGCCTGTTGGTCCTTGGGTTGTATAATTCTGTGGCTCCACACAAAACCTCTAAAGATAAAAAACAGTGTGGGAACTCGGGATGCTGAAGTGGACTGAGAGAGCACGTTTGCGGAACATAGCTTTAGGGTGCTCGGTGTAACTATATTGTTAATAATAGTTAGCACTTAGGCAGTACTTACAGTGCTAAGTCATTTCCGCGAATAGGCTCATTTGATCATCACATTTCTTTTTAAATACTGCTATTATCTCCCATTTTACAGACAAGGAAACTGTGGCCCCGAGGTGTTGAGCAGCTGGAAAGAGGTCAGAATTCCCACCTGGCTCAACATTACCCTCTGGGGCCGCCGCTGCGGGGTGTGTGGGGCTGATCGCGAGCGTGGAGAGGCCCTGAGCAACCCGCCCTCCCGTACTGCCCGGGCGGCGCCCGTGGGCCAGGAGCAGCCCTGAGAACCGACGCCCTCACCCAGGCACGCAGGCCCGAGGCCCCTGGCCAGACAGGAGACGGGCGCCACCGATGATCGGAACGAACGGAGGAGGGCCGCCAGGGAGGGCAACGCGGTGTCTGGGGCGGAAGGAAGGCGTCGCGGCACGTGTCGGAAAAGAGAAAGAGAAGGTGCCGGGGCAGCTACGGAGGAAAGAACCGTCCCAGGCCAGGCCTTGAAGAAGCCTGAGGCCCAACCATTTCCAGGCTGTTAAGGACGCTGTAATAACCACTTTGGGGCTTGCAAAAGCCTCTCACTTCATTGCTCCAAGAATCCTTTTACAGGGAGAGAGACGAAGGGGCGAAGACACTACCGCTTCCCCCAGGCAGCCGGCGGGAGCAGGGCCTTCGCAGCGCAGGGCCGGTGCCCGCCGGGCCCTCCCCCGCCGCCGCCGGGCGATGCTCTGCGCCCCTGTCGTTCCGCATCGCACGGTGCCCGCTAAGTCACTCAGCTGTCACAGTCCGGCCTGGAGCCGCAGGGTACGGAGTCACCCCGGCGACACGCGCCCGGGCCGGGGGCGGGGGCCGGAAGGCCGGGCCGTGTCCGCGCGCGAAAGAGCACCAGCTGCATCTCGCCAAGTTGCTAAATTAGCCGGGCTGTTGTTTTGCTTTTAATTTTTGTGTGAATTCAGGAACAGGTCGCGGATGTCTTGGCAGCGTGTGAATGAGACCCTTTCCGAAAGAATTCCCCTTGCTCAAGGGCCGCTGTCAGGCGCACAAAACTCGCAGTGAGAAGCGGGCTTTGATAGAGGCCTCCTGCTCGCCCTCCCCGCTTCTGGTTACTCGGCCGCCCTTCCCCGCCGGCCTGCCTCCCGGAACCCCGCGCCTCCGGGGCCACCACCTCCCCGGCCTCGCCAGGCCGTGCGCCTGCCCCCTTCTAGCCGGGAAGAGGGAGCCAGGGCCCGAGTCTGGGCCTGGCGTGGCCTCTGCGCCCTCCGCAGTCCGGGAGCCCTCGCCCGGCCCAGTGGCTGGGGAAAGTAGGCAGAAGGTTCTGGAAACGGACAGGCTTGCTCCTGGACGAGCTGTACAATGCGCTGAAAATGTGCGCCTGCCTCCGGGCACTCCAGCCTCCCGAGTCCCGAGGCCATCACCAGCCCGACATCAACAAACAGAAGGGCCATTCCAGTGATGATGGCCCCAGACCATCATCATCATTTGTTGCTCTAGCAGAAAGCCATACACAGATGGTAATCCTAGTGTTGGTTTTCTTTAAGCACCACACCCAAGTCCTTGCTGCCACCTGCCTCAATCTGCATGTGCCCGATTTCTCCCAGAGGGGTTTGCCCCAGGCCTCCTAGACCTGGCTCTCCAGCTTCGGGCAAGGCCACAGAGCCACAACACCCCAACTGGTTGCCTCGGCTGCTGCTTTTGCCCACGTGAGCCGGTGTCTCAGCTGAGACTAGGTAAGAATCGACAGGTCACATTTTTAAGAAAGTTTAATATATTTTAAAAGTACATGGTCAACCATGAACACTTGACGAAAAAGTACAAACAGCTAATAAATGTATGAAAAATGTTCAGATTCACTAGTTACTGAAGACCTGTGAGACAGTATTTTTTTTCCCTTCCAAAAGAGCAAAATGAAAATATGGAATCCTGAACATCGGCCTGCGTGTGACAAATTTAGCACTCAGTTGGGAGTCTAACCTGGTATGAGACTTCTGGAAAGTCATCTGACAAAGTTTATTGACAGCCTTGCAAATGCTCCACTCAGATGAGTGGGCTCTAAGTCAGGAGTCCTGACCACCCACCATTGCAGCTGTGTACCCCAGGACAAGTGACCTTGCCTCTTTTAAATCCCTTTCCTCAAATAGGAGGAAATTGGGGCTGCTCCTCCCTACCTCACAGGCTGTTGTAGGAAGAGAAAAAATATAGGCTGCTTAACAGTGATGCTTGCCGCAATGGTTGTTATAAATTCTCTTTGGCCCAGTAATCTGGACTGTCCCAAGGAAATACGATGAGATGTGGAGAGCGATTCATACACAAAAGCTTTGCGCGCGGACGCGCGCGCACACACACACACACACACACAGTCAATCTAGCATTACTTATAAAAACATGGAAACCACAGCCATGTACCCAGCATTAGAGGAAAAGTTAAGAAAATTATGGTATGGTTTTATATGTACACTCTGTGATAGCATATGACATGCACTGTTCTATACCTTGCTTTTTTCAATTAATAGTATATTTTGCAAGTTTTAAGTGTGTCTGCAGGATGAGAGCCTAGCATTGGAATTGTTGGGTCAAAGGATGTGCATTTTACGTTTCGAAAACTATGGCCAACTTGCCCCATAGAGAGGTTGTCCAATGCACACCCCCCACAGATACTGGACAGCCTGTTTCCCCAGCTCTCTACAATAAAATTGTCAACCTTTTATTCTTGGCCAAGGTGAAAGTGGTAGCCCATTGAAATTTCAATTTGCATTTCTCTTATTATGAGTGAGGTTGAGCACCTTTACATATGTTTAAGAGCCATTCGTATTTCCTTTTCACTGAATTGTAGGCTCAAGTACCTTTGGCCGCAGTTTCTATTGAGTAGTGGGTCTTTTTTTTTTTTTTTGCATTGTTTTAGCCCTCTGGCTGACACATATGCAAATGTATCTTTCCTCCAGTTTATCACTTGTTTTTAAGTTTTGGGTGGTTTTGCCATTCACCTTAAAAAAAAAAAATGCATTGTCTAGGTTTTAAACAGTTGCTTTTTCTGTGCGGTAACACACTCTATTGTCCGCACCCACCAACTCTTCTCTCTCTGAGCGCCTTCAGGGCAGGGACCATGACTTTCATCTAGTTCACTCCGTGAAGCCCCAGTGGGCACCCACCAGATTCTTGTTCAGTGACTATAGTCCCACCTTGAGAATGAGTGCCAAGAACCTGTGCTCTTGTAGGTAAATTTACACAGTATACAAGGAAAAAACATTCTCGATTTCTATCAATTTCTGCCACTTGCCACAAAAAAGGGAGTCACATTCAAACTGTGACAAAGAAATAGTAAATTTTCACAGTCATATCCCAGCCTCAGAGGTCAGCAGCCCCAACATCCAAGAGCACATGAGTTCAGAAATCCGCCCCTAGCCTCCCAGCCAGCTCAGCCCCAGCCCAGCCCCGGGCAGACTCACTGTGCTCTGGGTCCCCACTAAGCGGGCTGATGGGCAAGCCCCCATCCGCAGGGCCTGGGTCCGCTTTGGAAGACCCTCAACTCGTCTTCTCAGGGGCCTGGGAGGAAAAGGAAAGTCCCTTTCTAACAGCAGAGAGCAGGGTGGCTCAGATTGTGTCATGCAAATGATTAACTCTAATCTATGGAGATTTTGGAGCATTCCTGGCCTCACCGGGAAAAACCAAGAAAATTCAAATTTAAAAAAAGGCAAAGGAAGAGAGATTAGAACTATTTACAGCCTTGAGCAGAGGTGGGCCAGGCGGGGCAACGCTGCCAGGGGTCTCATGCATTATTGCTGATCAAGGGCAAAATTGGCCAGAGGTACGAAATTAAACCTTGTCCTTGAAGCTGACTGCATTTTGGAGCTTCGCCATCAGTCTCGGTTTTCGAAGAGCCACATTTCATGAGCAAGGGACATCGTTGTGACACGAGGAGGGCTGTGTTCAGGCGTCCAATACTCTACTCACATGGCTTAGCCCCCTCTCCCCAGAAAGCATAAGAGAGCCACTCGAAACTATGACTCCAACCAGACCAGAGATAGTGGAGATATTTTTATATTTTTGCATATAGTAAAGGCTTTTTTATTTCAAATTTTTTTATTTTGAAAAATGTCAAATTTACAGAAAATTTGCAAAAACAATTCAATGAACTCCCATACACTCCTCACCTAGATTCACCAATTATTTTTGCTACATTTGCTTTACCTCTCTCTATACAATATATACTATTGGTAGCTTTTTAACGAACTATGAAGGCAAATTTAGACTTCTACCCCTAAATATTT
The DNA here is from genome assembly GCF_964656455.1 of Halichoerus grypus. Taxonomy (NCBI): domain Eukaryota; kingdom Metazoa; phylum Chordata; class Mammalia; order Carnivora; family Phocidae; genus Halichoerus; species Halichoerus grypus. The sequence continues at coordinate 51,135,356 of NC_135718.1, forward strand.
CTATCTTTGCTGCTAACATTAAGAACAGCCTTTTAAATAATTACAGTACAATTATCAAATTCAGAAAATTTAACATTGTTAAATTACTGCTATCTAATCTGCAGTTCATATTCAAATTTCACTAATTGTCCCAATAAAGCCCTTAATAGCTTTTTTGTTTCCAGACCAGGATCCAATCCTGGCTCCATTTAGTTGTTTTGTCTTCTTAATTTCCTTTAATCTGGAAGAATTCCTCAACCTGGTTTTTATGACCTTGATATTTTTAAAGATCACATGCCAGTTATTACATAGAATTTCCTTTAGTTTGGGTTTTCTGATGTTTTTCTCGTGATTCGATTCAGATTATGCATTTTTGGTAAAAAATACCTTCAACTGCTCATGCTTCTTTGTATAGTATAACCAAATTATCAAGTGAGTCATATTTTGAAACAAGTTTTTTCATTACAGTTCATATTCATTTGCAGCTTATTTTCTAATACACTATTTTCTACATTTTTGTACTATCTTGGTAAAATACATTTTTTTGCATTTAGTGTTCTTTTTTGTTTGTTTGTCTTGGATTTGGGGGGTTTTTTTGTTTGTTTTTGTAATCTTTTTGCCCAACATGGGGTTTGAACTCACCACCCAATGATCACGAGTCGCATGCTCCACTAAGTCAGCCAGGTGTTTATTGTTTTGGACACAGATCAGGGTGTCTCTCTTGCTGGTTCACTCTCTTTTCATCAGGTGTTTTTTGCATCTGTTTATAATATTTGGATATTGACAGTTTATTTTGGAAATTAAAAAGTCGTTCCTCCCAGACCAAGTCTCTTTTGTTCTCCTTTGCATCCCCGTGTCTGGCAACAGTAATACCTGGCAACACTCAGGAAGCCTTTGGGAAACCCTGGTAGACTCAGTGAATTAATTTCATGGATGCACACTGGATTTTCTCAATTCAGGTCCTATGCAGCAAATGGTGTTGGTTTTTATTAATTACTGGACACATTGAGAAACAGAAGAATTCAGGGATTACAATTTTACAAAAATCTCTTCTACTGATGATTTAAGCATCTCAATCTTCCAATGAGGCCAAAGTCCACCATCTTTGACTGAAGCCCTACTTGAGCACTACCACACTTGAAAAGGGAAGGCTGTGGCTGGAGGTGGGGAGTTGGCTGGTCAGAAGCTGGGTTTCTCTGAAGAAAGGCTCCTCCCAGAAATGCGGGCAGAGACAGGCCGGAGGCTTTCAGGCTCTAATGAAGAACACCAAGCCTGAATGCAGAGAATGTGACCTCAGTCATCCTTAGTTTGAACCTTCTAACTTGCAGTCTGGTTCACAGCCACGTCAGCCTGAAGCTCTGGGCACTTGGTGGGCTAGAGTCTGCCCACCTCTCCCGGCTCAGCCTCTCCCTCACCATTGTTCCTCTTCTCTCCTCCTTGGAGTTCGGATGTTTGCTTCATTGATGAAAAGAGGCTCAAATTCACAGAGAATTACACAAAGGTAAACTATAATGCAATATCCGTTTAAATTGATCAGACTGGCAAACATCAGATAGATTAATTATATCCAGGAATGTGGCCAAAAATACTTTTATGGACTTTCATATATTTCACGGCATCTGCTTAAATTTAAGGTGTCTCTACCTGTGGATCAAACTAGTTCACCCTGGGAATCTTTCCTATAGAAATACTCACATAAATACAGAAAGAAATATGTAAAAGCGTGTTTGCTGTAACTTTTTTGTAGTAAGGAAAACATGGAAACTGCTCACTCAACTGTCCACCAATAAGGGCTGATAGGAAGATACAATTGGCTGTCAATTAGCTTAAAAAGAACAAGGTAGATCTGCATGTCCAAGATATATTGTTAAATGGAAAAAGCAATTTGCAAAACAGATTAAATATGGTTATTAATATTGTAAAAATATTAATTAGCTCAATTTTAATATATGCACAGCTAAAAATCTGGAAAACCTACATTAAACTACAAACAATGATTAGTTCAGAAATGTGGGATTATAGGAGGCTTTCACATTCTCTGTTCTGTACATTTGTGGTTTTTTTTTTTTTAAGATTTTATTTATTTGAGAAAGAGAGAGCATGAGCAGGGGGAGGAGCAGAGGGAGAAGCAGACTCCGTGCTGAGCGGTGAGACTGACATGGACTCCATCCCAGACCCCGAGATCATGACCTGAGCTGAAGGCAGACGTTTAACCAACTGAGCCACCCAGGTGCCCCTGTTCTGTACATTTGTGATGTTTAAAATTTTTATAAGAAATATTTGAGGGGCACCTGTCTGGCTTAGTGTGTGGGGTATGCAACTCTTGATCTTGGGGTCGTGAGTTCGAGCCCCACGATGGGGGTAGAGACTGCTTAAAAATGCACACACACAAAAAAAAAATGCACACAAAAAAAGAATTATTATTTGAAAATCAGACAGAAGCCCACAAAGATTAAAAAAAAGCCCACTAGTCAAAAAAACTGGTAGTGTGTGGGACCAGGAAATTGGTGGGGGTCCAGATGCACCAACACTGACCACATGTTGACAACTGCTGAAGCTATGGAAGGGGTACGTAGAGATTCCTTCTATTCTCTAAATTCGTACATGTTAGAATATTTCATAATAAAAAGTAAAACAACAACAAAACAACCCATGAGAAAACCTCAATGGCCAGGGCAACAGCAAACACCGCCTGTATGTCAATCATGGAACCGTGGAGTTCTACACAGTTCCTTAAACATCTATTTTTTTTTTTTAAAGATTTTATTTATTTATTTGAGAGAGAGAATGAGAGAGAGCACATGAGAGGGGGGAGGGTCAGAGGGAGAAGCAGACTCCCTGCTCAGCAGGGAGCCTGATGTGGGACTCGATCCCTGGACTCCAGGATCATGACCTGAGCCGAAGGCAGTCGCTTAACCAACTGAGCCACCCAAGCGCCCAACATCTGAGTTTAGATTTTAGTGGGTAGAGAATGAGGTGCATTATTTAAAAGTATGAAAACTGATTTTTAGAAAAAATGTATATTTTATGTTAAATAAAATTATATTTTATATTTTTATACTTTGTATAAATCGAGTTGAAGAGAAGGATTAGCGGTGAGGAGGCTGACTAGAAATCACTTTGCCACAGGCCAGCAGCAAAAAGGTAGAAAAGAAGGATAAGTTAGAGGTAGGATTTAAGTCCCACAGAAAAGTCAGGGCACCCCGGCTGGCTCAGTCGGAAGAGCATGCGGCTGTTGATCTCGGGGTTGTGGGTTGGAGCCCTGTGTTGGGTGTAGAGATTACCGAAAAAACAAAACAAGGCAAAAAACCTTAAAAAAAAAAAAAATGTCATGGTGACTGTTGGAGGGTGGGGAGGTGTAAGAGGACTCCCAGCTAACATCGCAGTCCTACTTCAGAGAACTTGGTAGGCTGGTGGGGCCATGGACAGACTCAGGAACCCGTCGGTTTTTTGAGTGCCACACTCCGTCTGCTTTACCCGCACTGCCCACCCAGGAACCTGCCCCAGGCTCTCTAGCTGCCTTTCAGCTGGCTCTTGCCTGGATTAAGCAGAGCTTGAAAAACTCACCTCTACCTGTATTCCACTTTTTCCTCTCTATTCCAACAAACTCCATTTTCCATTTCTTGTAGGGTTCCCTATTTGGCTATAGGAGTTAGCCAGAAGGGTGTGTGTGTGTGTGTGTGTGTGTGTTGCAATATTCATTTATTCATCTAGTGTCTTTAAGTACCTACAAACCCAGACATTGTTTGAGCACACACAAAGATGAATAGAATGGACAAGTCACTGGGCTTCTGTAGCCTACCATCCATTTTTCCACCATCACGTAAGTAGTTGTGTTTGTTTTTCTCCTTTAAAAAATTATTATTATCGTTGTGGTAAAATACACATAAAACTTACCATCCTAATCATTTTTAAACATACATTTAGGCATTAATTACATTCATTCTCGCAAGACTGAAACTCCTTACCTATTAAATAATAACTGCCTATTGCAGTCCTCCTCCCTGCCCCTAGCAACCACCATTCTGCTTTCTCTCTATTCTATTTCTGTCTCTGAGTAGATATGCACCTCAGATAAGTGGAGTTATACAGTATTTGTCTTTTTGTGCCTAGCTTATTTCACTTAGCATATGGTCCTCTAGGTTCATCCATGTTGTAGCATGTGTCAGAATTCTTTTCCTTCTTAAGGCTGAATTAACATTCTGTTGTATGTATAGCCCGTATTTTCTTGGGTTGCTTCCACCTTTGGGCTATTGTGATAATGCTGCTGTGAACATGGGTGTGCAAATATTTCTTTGAATCTCTGCTTTCAAGTCTTCAGGTATATACCCAGAAGTGGAATTGCTGGATCATATGGTAATTCTATTTTTAATTTTTTTGAGGAACTGCCCTGCTGTTTTCTATAGCAACTGCACTATTTTACATTCTCACCAACAGTGAACCACAAGGGTTCCGATTTCTCCAAATCCTCACACACTTCTTAGGTTGTTTGCTTGTTTGTTTTTGTAGCAGCCATCCTAATGGGTGGGAAGTGGCAGGATAGATTTTAAAATATTAAACTGATTTGCAACTAATATTGCTCAAGGATACACGATTTTCAACTCAAAAGCTTCTTTCGCCCTATATTAAACCACCGCAATCAGAGGCAGGAAGCTTTGGGAAGAATCAGCCATGAGTCCCCTTCTTGCCAGGTGCTTAATCCCAGCATCCTGAATACAGCACACTGGAGGATTCAAAACAGTCTTTTTGTTTTGTTTTGTTTTGTTTTATTTGAGTGAGCGAGAGAGAGAGAGAGAGAGAGAGAGAGAGAGTAGGGGGAGGAGCAGAGGGAGAAGGAGAAGCAGACTCCCGCTGAGCAGGGAGCCCGACTGGGATTCGACCCAGGGATCATGACCTGAGCCAAAGGCAGATACTTAACCGACTGAGCCACCCAGGCGCCCTGGAGGGTTCAATTTACTCCATATGGAGTTGCACTTTAGATCAGTTTAAGTTTACACGAGTTAATTCATTTAAGCACTTAGAACAGGGCCTGACATATCATAAGCTCTGTGTAAGCACTTGTTAAATAAAATAATAAAAATGTTTTTCTAGTTTTGTGGCTTCTTTGGAGGTACTGTTGGAATGTAAGAATTGCGTATTATCCTGGAAAGAAACATTAGTTTAGCAAAGCTTTACGGAAAGCCTGTATGCCCGGGATTGTTTGAGGCACTGGAAGGGGACACAGCAGATGGCCCCTCACTGCCGGGGGCTGTGCCACTCCAGTAGGAACAGTTTCTGAACTTCAGGTTTCGGCTTACCCTGAATTAAAAACATGAGTGCTCAGCTTGCATCGACTCTGGAACAGCACCACATGCTGGGCACTGTCCTGGGCATTTTATATGCCATTTCTAATCCTGACCATAGCCTTCTAAAGCAGAAATTAATCCCAATGTACAGATGATGAAATCTAGACTCTGTGGGGTTCAGTGACTTGTCCAAGATGGGGAGCATGGTAGGAGAGAAGTCTAGGAGGGAAACAGGGCCAGCTCACCCCAGAGCTTGAGACCTTCGGGTTCATGAGCATCTGCCTTTTACGGAGTCTTGCCACAAGCCAGGCCCAGGCTAAGCCTTTACACGTGGGCCTCATCATGGGGCTCATCATTAGTGGAAGAACCTTCAGGGAGGTTCTCCAAAGAGGAACTGGAGGCAGAGTGAAGCTAAATCATCAGCTAGGAAAAAGTGGGTTCATTCCCCAGTTGCCGGACACCTGGAAGAGTGTTTAAGCACTACCTAAGGGTTTAAAAAGAGACTTCTTGGGGCACCTGGGTGGCTCAGTCGTTAAGCGTCTGCCTTCGGCTCAGGTCATAATCCCAGGGTTCTGGGATTGAGCCCCTGCATCGGGCTCCCTGCTCAGCGGGAAGCCTGCTTCTCCCTCTCCCCCTGGTTGTGTTCCCTCTCTCGCACTGTGTCTCTCTGTCAAATAAATAAATAAAATCTTTAAAAAAAAAAGAGAGAGACCTCTTGCATCAAAATCACCTTTGCATATCAAAATGCAGACCCCAGGGCCCCCACCCCAGGCCTGCTAAATAAAAATCCGCTTAGAATTTGGATATTTCAATAAAGCTTTCCCTGGAGCCTGAAAATGAGGGAAACGGCCCACCGAGAGTTAAACCATGAAATCAGCATTAAAGAATCCAGGCAAGATACGCAGTCACCTCTAAAGGGACAGATGAGTCTTCCTCTTCCTTCTTAACACTAACCAGATTGATTGTATTTACAAAATAAGGAATGGATGAATAGGAGAAAATGTTATGACCTTGGCATAGAGGAGCATTTCTTAAAAAGACCCAAAAAGTACAAACCTTAAAAGGATTCAAATATTCAACTGTATAAAAATTAAAAACTTCTGTACAACAAAAGATGTCTTAAAAAAAAAAAGTGACGACAAGCCAGAGAGGGGAGAAGCTATTTACATTACATATAATCAACAACAGATTGTGTATAATTAACACAAGCTCAATATCTAGAATATATAAAGAACTTTTAAAAAATCAATTTTAAAAAAGAGAGAGGGGCGCCTGGGTAGCTCAGTTGGTTGAGCGTCTGCCTTCGGCTCAGGTCATGATCCTGGGTCCTGGGATCAAGCCCCACGTCTTCGGGCTCCCTGCTCAGCGGGGAGTCTGCTTCTCCCTCTGCCCCTCCCCCTGCTCGTGCTCTCTCTCTCTTTCTCTCAAATAAATAAATAAAATCTTTTAAAATAAAGATAAATAAATTTAAAAAGGGAGCTATATCTTAGAATATTGACCAAAGGACATGATCAGGTGGTTAGAAGAAAAGCCCAAACCACAAATAAATGTGTGGAAAGGTGTTCAGCTTTACCGGGGATAGAAAAATGCAAATTGAAACCACAGAGAGATATTTTAAGGGCCAGAGAGGCTAGACAACAAATGAAACTTCACACACAACTGATGCCCATGTAAAGTGGGATGCGCTCTTTGCAGAGCAATTTGGCAAGAACTAATAACATTAAAGAGGCAAATACCCCACAATCCCAGCAATTCTTCTAGAAAAATTCTCCCACATCGGCTCAAGGGACAAATAAGAAAAAAAGTCCACTGTATCATTGTATATAATAAAAATGGAGACAATTTAAACTAATAGAGTGAATAAATAAGTGTATATCCTACAGTAGAACACCATGCAAAAGTTAAAATGAATGAACGAGATGTAACAATAACTATCAAATACTTGAATCAACATTTTATTTTTTTTTAAGATTTTATTTATTTATCTGAAAGAGAGAGAGCACAAGCTGGGGGGGGGGGCGGGAAGGCAGAGGGAAAGGAAGAAGCAGACTCCCTGCTGAACAGGGAGCCTGACTTGGGCCTGGATCCCAGGACCCAGGGATCATGACCTGAGCCAAAGGCAGACACCCAACTGACTGAGCCACCCAGGCGCCCTGAATCAACATCTTAACGTAGAAGTCAGATCATCACATCCCTCCTCTGCTCCAAACACTTCAATGGCTCCCCCATTCCATGAGGAAAGAAAAATCTTCACAATGGCCTACAAGCTTCTCTGTGATTGGCATCCTCTATCCCATCTATTATTTTTCTGACATTACCTGGAATGTGCTCCATGACTCCCTCCGTCACTTCCATCAAGTCTCCGTTCAAATGTCACCTTTAACATAAAGCACACCCCAATCACTCAGTTTACAATTTATAATTACAATTATAAATTACAGTCAAAAATGCCTCTTCCCTAGATGCTCAAGCCCACCTGTCCTGTTGTACTTTTCCTTTCTCTCTAGCATGATCTCCTTTAAATATGTAATTCCCATATATTACTTTTTGTCTTCCCCTAGTAGAAAGTAAGTTGCATGAGGGCAGAGATCTTTGTCAGCTTTGTTTACTGCTGTATCCCAGACTCCAAGAATGAATGAACACAGCTAAATCTCAAAATCATATTAACCAATAAAATCATGATGCAGAAGGACATTTATGGTATGATATCACACTACATAAAGTTTTAAGACATGTAAAACAATACTGCATATTGTTTATATATGCATACATTTAGCAAAAGTATAAAAACTTGAGGGAATGATAAATTTAGGATAGTAATTATCTCTCATTTTGGGAGTGAGGGGCATGGATTGCAATTTATTTGTAAAGTTTTGTCTTAAAAAATTGATGTGAGACAAATATGACAAAATCTTGACACTTGGCAAAGCTGAGAAAACAATTCTAGTGTTTTCTTTGCAAGGCTTGAAATATTCCATAACTTTAGAAGAAAACAAACATAAATGGCTTCAAAAAAAGTTAGGTTAGCCGGACTAACCTAGACAAGGACAAAAGCTTGGAGAGAAGCTGTGCCACCAGGAAATCATTGCAGTTCCTTTAGCTAAGACCATCCTATTCTGAAAGGAAGCTATCAGCTACGAAGTACTGAGCCACTAAAGGCCACTAAGTGCTGGCAAGGATGTGGAGTGATTGACACTTTCAGACACACTGGCAAACTCTCTGTCAGCATTAGTAAAGCTGAACAGATGATGTCCTATGATGTAGCAATTCTGCTCTCAAGGATATAACTAACAGAAATGCACAGGCAAGACCTCAAAAGACATGTACAAGAATATTCATAGCAGCATCATTCGTAATCGCCATGAACTGGAAACAACCCAAATGTCCACCAAGAGAACAGATCTATATGGGGCACCTGGGTGGCTCATTCAGTTAAGCATCTGCCTTCCACTCAGGTCATGATCTCGGGGTCCTGGGATCGAGTCCCACATCCCCACATTGGGCTCCCTGCTCAACAGGGAGCCTGCTTATCCCTCTCCCTCTGCCCCTCCACCCTGCTCCTGCTCATTCGCTCAAATAAATAAATTAAATCTTTAAAAAAGAGAAAGAGATAGAGAGAGAACATATATATAAACTGCAGTGTATTCATATTGGAGTACTTACAACAATGAAAATTAACTACAGCACATAGAGCACCACAGGTAATGTTGAATCCAAAAAGCCAGATACAAAAAAAATTCATGCTGTATGATTTCATTTATATACAGTTAAAAATCAGCAAAAATGAAAATGGGGTGTTAGAAGCCATGAAACTGTTTAGTTTGGAGAGGAGGGAGGAGGTAGTAGTTGGGAGGAGTCACAGGGGGGTGGAATTTCTTGACGGGGGTGGTTCCAAAGTTAGGTTCACTTTTTTTTTTAAGATTTTATTTTTTAAGTAATCTATACACCCAATGTGGGTCCAAGATCAAGAGTCCCATGTTCTTCCTACTGAGCCAGCCAGGTGCCCCATGAATATGATTTAGTTTCTCAGTGCAAGCCACATTATTTGGTTTTTCCATTTTTTGCAAGTTATTCCTTTTTTTTTTTAAAGTAGTTGTTTGTTCATTTGTATTTAAGTAGGCTCCACATCCAACATGGGGCTTGAACTCATGACCCTGAGATCAAGAGTAACATGCTTTACAGTCTGAGCCGGGCGCCCCTCTTTGCAAGTTATTCATTCAATAACTCAACAACTATTTAGCCCTCTGCTATATGGAGGATATACAATGATGAACAAAACCAGACATGGTACTTGGTTTTGTGGGGCCTACAGACTCATGCTATAGGCAGTGCTAATGAACCATTCACATAAAGAGCACTATTGTTTTACGCTCTATACATAACTGGCTTTTGGCTATGCTGGAGACTGCTTTATAAAGTTAGTGTGCAAGTTTTTGGTGTGAACATATATTCTCATTTTTCTTGCTTTCTTCCTAGGAATGGCTATGTCATATGGTAACTCTGTGATTAACCTTTGGAGGATCTGCCAGACTGTTTGGTAAAGTGGTTGCATCATTTACATTCCCATCAACACTGTACAAGAGTTTTAACTTCTCCACATTCTTGCCAACATTTGTTATTGTGTTTTTTTTTTATTATTATTATAGCCATCATAGTGAGTATTTCATTGTGGTTTTGATTCACATTTCCATGATGGCTAATGATGTTAAGGATCTTTTCATGTGCTATTTGGCCATTTATATATCTTTTTTTTTTTTTTTTTGAGAACTATCTCAGATCCTTTGCTTATTTTTAATTAGGTTATCTTTTTATTATTAAGTCAACAATATTTTGTAGTTTTCAATGTACCATGCTGCACTTCTTTGTTAATTTTATTTCAAAATATTTTGTTCTTTTTGAATAAAATTATAAGTTGTAAATTTAATTGTTTCCTTAAGTTCATTTTTGGATTGGTCAATGTCAATGTATAGGAATACAATTGATTTTGGTATATTGATCTTGTATCCTGCAACCTTTTTGAACTTGTTTATTAGTAATAATAGTTTTTTTGTGGACTCCATAGGATTTTCTATATACAAGATCTTATCACCTGTGAAAGAGATAGTTTTATTTCTTTCTTTTCAAATCTGGATGCCTTTTATTTCCTTTCTTGCCTACTTGTCTTGGCTATAACCTCCATCACAGTGTTGAATACAATTGGCAAGAATGGACATCTTTTCTTGTTCCCAGTGTAAGAGGGAAAGCTTTCAATCTCTCATTATTAAGTGTGCTGTTAGCTGAGAGTTTTTCATTGATGCCCTTTATCAGAGTGAGGAAGTTCTTAGTTTGGTGAGTGTTTGGATCATGAACGAATGGTGAATGTTGTCAAAACTTTTTCTGCATCTATTGAGTTCATTTGTTTTTGGTTTTTTGTTCTATAAATAGGTGAGTTACATTAATTTTTGTGTGTTAAACCAACCTTGAGTTCCTGAGATAAATCCTATGTGGTTGTGGAGTATACTCCTTTTGATATGTCACCAAATTTGGTTTGCTAGTGTGTTGTTGAGGATTTTGCATCTATATTCTTATGGGATTTTGGTTTGTAGTTTTCTTTATGTTGGTTTTAGGATGAGGGTAATATCGGTCTCATAGAATGAGTTTGGAAATAATCCCTCCTCTTCTATTTCTTGGAAGACTTTGTGAAGGATTGGTGTTAATTCTTTAAACAGATGGTAGAATTCACCAGTGAAGCCATCTGGTCCTGGGCTTTACTCTGTTGGAAAGTTTTTGATGACTGATTTGGTCTTTTTACTTACTATGAATCTATTCAGATTCTGTATTTCTTCTTGAATAGTTTCAGTAATTTCTTCTTTCTAGGAATTTGTTGGTTTCATCTAGTTTACCTGATTTGTTACCATACAATTATTCATAGAACATTTTTTGGGGGTACAACTAACAATTCATTCTTGATTTTAATAATTTGAATATTGTTTTTTTTCCTCTATCAGTCTAGCTAAATGTTTGTCAATTTCATTGATCTTTTCAAAGAACCAACTTTTGGGTTGTTAATATTCTCGGTTTTTCTATTCTCTAATTCACTTACTTCTGCTCTGAATTTTATTATTTCTTTTCTTCTGTTTGAGTAGAGTTTAGTTTTGCTCTTCTTTTTCTCATTTCTTAAGGTGGAAGTTTAAGTTACTCAAGTTGAGATCTTTCTTCTTTTTAATATAGGTACTTAAAGCCATACATTTCCTCCTAAGCATTGCTTTCATTGCATTCCATAAGTTTTGGTATGTTGGGTTTTCATTTTCATTCATCTCAAAGTATTTTGTAATTTCCCCTGTGACTTCTTTGACCCACTGGTTGTTTAAGAGTATATTGTATAATTTCAACATATTTGTGAATTTCCCAAATAGCCCTCTGTTATAGATTTGTACTTTCATTGTGATCAGAGGCATACTTGTATGATTTCAATCCTTTTAAATTTATTGAAAAAATTGCATGGCCTAACATATGGCCTATCCTGGAGAATATTCCATGTGCATTTGAGAAGAAGGTGTATTCTGCTGTTGTTAGTGTATTCTATAGATGTCTTTTAGTTGGTTTATAGTGTTGTTCAATTTTTCTTTTTCCTAGTTGATCTTCTATCTAGTTATTCCACCCGTTATTGAAAATAGGATATTAAGTCTTCAACTATTTTAGTGAATTGTCTATTTCTTGCTTCAGTTCTGACTGTTTTTGCTTCATATATTTTGGGGCTTTGTTATACATATATATATCCATAGATGTATGCTTATTAATTGTTTTGTCTTCTTAATATATTGGCCATTTTATAAGTATATCATCTTCTTTGTCTGTAGTAACTATTTTTATTATAAAGTACATTTTGCCTGATACTTCTGTAGACATCCCAGTTCTTTCGGTTACTGTTTGCATGGCATATATTTTTCCATTTCTTTGCTTTTAACCAATCTGTGTCTTTGAATCTAAAATGTGTCTCCCTTAGGGGCGGCTGCCTGGCTCAGTTGGAAGAGCATGCAACTCTTCATCTCAGGGTCGAGTTTGAGTCCCATGTTCAGTGTAGAGATTTCTTAAATAAATAATTAATTTTTAAAAGGTTAAAAAAAATAAGGACACCTGGGTGGCTCAGTCGGTTAAGTGTCTGATTTCAGCTCAGGTCTTGATCTCAGGGTCCTGGGGGGACCTGGGAGGAGGGGCAGAGGGAGAGGGAGAATCTTAAGCAGACTCTATGATGAGCACAGAGCCAGATATGGGGCTCGATCTCAGGACCCTGAGATCATGACCCGAGCCAAAACCAAGACTCAGATGCTTAACTGACTGAGCCACCCAGGTGCCCCATAACAGAAGTTTTATATCAATATCATAAGTAGAAAAGCCCATATCACTTGCCTTCATTCATTTAAATATATATATCAATGTTTATTAATTTTAAAAAAGATTCCTTTGTGTATTCCCTAAAGTGATCTTGGGTCCATACCTTGGGAAATGCCATTTCTCATTCAGCACTCTTCCTATCCTATACACTGCCCATTTACTTGGCATGTGGAATTTCTGATTTCTCCCTGTCCTTTGCCTTCCCAAGGGTGGAGATGCTGTGTCCTATAGAAGACAAAAATTTATTTGGTTTAATTTGAATTTATCTGGAGTAATCTCGAGATGGCCCGGCAGAGCCCATCAGGCTTTGATGCTCCAGTTTGTACTCTGCTGCCCTTCATTGTTCCCATTCACTGCATCCCTGTGGTGCCCACTGCAGGGTGAAGGTGCCATGAGCTGCTTCTGAGTACAAGGCATTAGATTTTAATGATTTGTAAATCAGATTCCCCAAAAAGATGAAGATAAGGGCCTACGTGAATACTTAGACTCACCGGAAAAAAGAAACATGTCACTATTATACACCATGTCATGGTCTCCAAATAGCCTGGGACTGGTTTTTATGCTATGGAACATAAAGTATCTCTAAATATGTTAGGAGAAATTATTTTTTTTGGAGAAGTAATTTTTTGTAAAATGTCCTACATAATTACATCATTGCCACTGATTTGTAATTTCCATTATAAACAAGTTTGCCGAGAGGTTCATAACTCTGCTTTAGTTTCCATAAAGCGCCTTTTTGGCAGGTAGATTGTTGAATTGGATGCAAATCCTCTCTCTAAATTAAGTGAAAACTTGTTAAGTCACTTTATTTAGATCAAGGAGGGATTTTGATTTATTTTTGGAGAGGGTACAGATACTTTTTGATCCTGCCACTTCCCACAGCTATAGAAGGCTGTTTTACAAGGAGAAACTGGGGAGGTTTGCCTTGGTTCACATTTGAGTACTGCTGAAAACTGGAAGGCCCTTTTCCTTCTTGGATGCTGAGGGGCCCAACTGCCAGATGACAGGGAGTTAGAAACCAGTTCCCCTGGGCTCTGCTAGGGGTGGACCCACGCCTGCCTGCAGGTGTGTCTTCCCCCTGCAGGTGAGGTCCCCTAAAGTCCTACCCCCAGCTCTGCCCCTCCTGCCTGGCTGTGGTCACCGCAGTTCAGTTCTGACATGAAGTGGCCCCAAGTGTCAGCAGGCCTGGGCAGGCCTCCAGGCTCCCATATCTTTGGTCCCAGCCTCCTGCAGAATTTGATTAGAAGAATTGGGGGGGCGGGCACCTGGGTGGCTTAGTCGGTTGAGAGACCAACTCTTGATTTCCACTCAGGTCATGATCTCAGGATCCTGGGATCAAGCCCGATGTCAGGCTACAGTGAGGGTCGGCGGGGGGGGGGGGTGGGGGGGGGTGGTGTGTGCCTGATGAGATTCTCTCTCTCCTCCCTTTCCTTCTGCCCCACCCCCCACTCTCATGCTCTTTCTCTCAAATAAATAAATCTTAAAAAAAATTAAAAAGAAAAAGAAGAATTTTAGGGGCTCTTGTGAGAGGGACCGGTCTCTGGCCAATCCATGACTGGTTAGTTCCCCAGTATCCCAAACTGATAAGTGACTGTGGCAAATACATCACAGTCACTAATTTCAAAATGTAAAGTCTAAACATTCCATCCAGATTCTTGGAAAGAATATTAGCTACAAGTTTTTCTTTTAGGGCCCCAGTGAAGTCAATGATGACATGGTTTTTGGCTTCTCTTGTGTAGGTCTTCTTAAGTGGGTGTGAAGGGGAAGGAAGGTGCCTTTTGACACCTTTTGTTTGCATTTGTTTTTTTGAGCATTTTTGTTTCTCAGTGACAGCAGCTTGGTGACCACACGGAGAACAGCAGGGGCTCTGCCTTCCGTCTGAGTCATTCCCAAGTGCTCACAGTTTCATGTTCGTACAGAATTATTCCTATGAAGAAGAATTCACTCTCCGCTGTTAACATACCAGTGATTCCTGCGTCTAATGCTAGATGTTAACATCCTGCATGTCAGGGAGGCTGCAGTTGCCCGGACTGGTGCCTTTCATCATTCTGCTTCACCTACCTGGAAAGCCATCTGTGTTTTTAACTGCCCATCTCAAATGCCAAATCATCCAGGTTGCTTTTCCATCTCTCCCTACTGGAAACATCCACAGCACTTTGTGGTGAGCTTCCCTCACTCTTCCCACGTGCCGGACTGCGTGCACCTTGAAAACAGGACCTGTGTCACCTCACGTCCTGAATCCACATTGACGACCCGGAGGAGCTGACTACATTATTTATTGAATTCAATCAAATTTCACCTCTCTTTGCTTCTTTATTTTCTATTTTCCCCCCATTGGAACCCTTAGCTTCAGTCTTCACTAGTTTCTGGATATACTTTCTCTTTCTATTCATCCAGCTCTTCATTCATTGAACATCTTTGTGTGCCTTCCAAGTATCAGGCACTGGACTAGGCACTGGGGAGCCAAACACTGTCCCAGGTGCCAAGTAGCCCCAGTCCAAGGGGAGGGACAGCGAAGAGGGAAGGACACAGAGCGAGGGAGGCCACTGAGGCAGTTTTGGGAAATTGGGGAGGCCGTCCAGGGCTGCAGTGTCTAAGCCGAGACCCCTGGCATTTGCTGGTGTATTCCCGCTGCTTGGAGGGACTCTCTTCAACCCCTGAGAGCAAATCCACATGGTTCCCTCCCCTCCAAACCCTCCTGCTGGAGATGGCCTCCTCTCTCAGTTTTCAAGATGTTTGCCCTCCTGGTCCTCTGACATCCTGCTCTGTCTTTCTCAGGATCCAGTGGTGTTGGCAAGTTTTTGTTCTCCACCTTCTCCCCATTCTTCCTGGTTGGGCCTTCATGTGGATGAGGATGACTTCTCTTCTCAAAGTGTGTCTCTAAGCCCTGTCTTCTCACCTAAAATACATCGCGACCTGCCTGCTGGATCCAGCCTGCTACCGACCTGCCTGCCGTCGTATCCTCAAACCCTGGCCCCGTTAAGAACAGAAGGGGGTGTTTTTCTTCGGAGTAACTGCTCCTGAGACAGTCAGGTGATCGTGGTTATTCTCTAAAGGTTTTAAGCTGGAACCAGGTAGGAGGCAGGGCGCCACCTGCTTTTATCTTTTTAGGTAACTGATACAAAGTCTACCCTTGTCATGTTCTCTCCCAACTAGACACATTCTTTTGTGACAAATACAACCATACCATTTTATTATTTGTCTCTGTTCATAGGTAAGTGTTTCTACCTGCCGCATCAAGAAGCCCCAGCTCACAGCCTACTTCTCCGACGTGGCATAGCCATCTCAAGCGGCTGCTGTGGGCTGAGCTCCCACTGGTTGGGTTTGCTTGTGGCCGGTCGCCCGAACGCCAGTCTGTGGGGCTAGTTTGGGGGGGTCATTGCTACTAATCACCAAATGCGGCCAGCTCTCTGCCTTTGCAATACATGGTGGAATTGCATTTCTCAGCCCCTTGTGGTTGGGTGGGGCCATGTATGTAACTGGTAGCTCGGGAGTCCTGGGGGAAGTACTGTGCCTGGGCTGAGGCGTTTCATTGTGAGTGCAACACCCTTCTGAGGTCCGTCCCTTTGCAGGGTGACTGTCAATGTTTGCAACGACAGCTGCTTCCCCAGCCTGGGCCCTGCGAGTGGGAGATGGGAGCAGCGGCTCCAGCCAGCTCATGATAGACACGGCGGAGCTCAAGTGAGAAATAAACCTTTGTTGTTAGGAACCACAGAGGTTTGGGGTGTTTGTAATGTATCTTAAATTGACTAGCATCCTACTAGTGTGAAATGAAGTCCTACTTAGCACCTTTCATATGTCAGGCATGCATCCTCTGATTTTTATAAGTAAATAGCCGACATACGCATTTCCATGAACTTTGTAGATAAAATTCCCCAAAGCAAGAGGTTTCTCTCTCTCTCTAAACAATGGTTGAAAATATTACACACATTCTTAGCGCGTATTTTACGCAAACCTAACCTGTGTCCAAGCAGACCATGGAGCACACTGCTGAGTCCGTAAGGTGGGCTGTGCCCACACCTAGTGGCCGAGCTGTGCGAACCACAGCCCGGCCCGCGCTCGCTCTGCGGCTCAGTGCTGACTCGGCGTCCGCGGGCCCCAACCGTGGTGGCTGCCTCGGGCTCCTTCGTTTCCACTGTCACTCACTTCGACAAGTCAGAAGCGGTGTTTCCACTGGTGTCAACCCCTCCAGTCTTTCTCATCCCTGTTCTAACTTGCCACCAGAGTTCCAAGTTAGAAGTGCCCCTCGTGGTCACACACCCACTTCTCGAACCCCAGGACAGAGAAAGGGAAGCCAGGTGGGACCACCTCTGAGAGGCAGAGGACGCCCCCCACCCTGGGTCCCGCCAAGGCCAGTCCTTGCAGATCTTACCATAGACCTCATTCCCTCTGCTTCAAATGCTGCTCCAATCTTTAACCCCAATGTGGGACTCGAACTCACAACCCCAGGATCAAGAGTTGTAAGCTCTACTGAATGAGCCAGCCAGGCGCCCTGAGCATAGGTTCTTAATAAAGAAGCTAATGTTCTGGGCACCTGGGTGGCTCAGTTGGTTAAGCATCTGCCTTCAGCTCAGGTCATGATCCCGGAACCCGGAATTGAGTCCCACATCGGGCTCCCTCCTTGGCAGGGAGTCTGCTTCTCCCTCTTGTGATCTCTCTCTCATTCTCTCTCTCAAATAAATAAAATAAAATCTTAAAAGAAAAAAAAAAAGAAGGAGAAACTAATGTTCCATTGGAAAGCGGTAGAAGAGAACTTCTTCAGCCAGATCTTCTGACTCCATGTTTTCCTTTGGGCCCACGTGATCAGGAGTCACTCTGCAGGCAAGTTCTGATGGTGGCCAAGGGCCAACTATTGCATCTTTTGAGGCATCTCCATTTCACACCAATTTCTTTCATTTTCTAGAGCATTTAGAATAGAACAGAATCTCCACACAAGGTCCATCCAGGTTTACGCTACCCCCTCTCTGAAGCTTGAATCTTTCCCACAGGATTGTGAATAAATTGTAGGCCTGTCTCTCTATGGATACATACAAGGCAAGAAGAAAGTCATTGCTTTTTAGTAGTAAGTTCAGTTAATGGATGACTTGGTAATAATGGTAACAGCAACAACAACCACTATTTTTGGGCCCTTACATCAAGGTTGGATATATCATCTCCTTTTAATTCTTTTTATTTTTTTATTTTTTTTATTTTTTAAAGATTTTATTTATTTATTTGACAGAGAGAAACACACCGAGAGAGGGAACACAAGCAGGGGGAGTGGGAGAGGGAGAAGCAGGCTTCCCGCCAAGCAGGGAGCCTGATGTGGGGCTCGATCCGAGGACCCTGGGATCATGACCTGAGCCGAAGGCAGACGCTTAACGACTGAGCCACCCAGGCGCCCCATCTCCTTTTAATTCTTACAACAACTATCGGAGGTAGTCATTATTAGTCCATTTCACAGAGAAGCACAGAGAACTTGTTTGCTCAAAGTCACACTATTATTTTAACAGTGCAGATCTAGGTTCAAACCCCAGGCCCATCGGACTACAAAACCTGTGTTCCTAAGCACCCTTCCCATTCCAAATACATGGTTGTGGTAGAAAACAGATTTGAGGTTCTCTTCTGCTCTCTGGGCACACAGGAGGGCTACATTTCCCAGAACTTTTTTGGTTAGGTGGGACGGTAGTACTATTTCTAGCCTGGAACTTCTAGGCTGAGGCATCTAAGAGCAGGTGTGAGTTCTCCACTTTCTCTCTTCCCTGCTGCAGTAACCCTAGAAGCAATGAGATAGGAAAGCTATGACATGAGAGGTGCCTGGATCTCTAGTGGCCTGCATTTAATTTGCTTGAGCAGGATACAAACTCTTATGTGTTAAGCCTCTAGAATTTAAGGTTTGTTTGTTCTTGTAGTGTCGACTTTCCCATCCTGAGTATTAAAGCTGCATATTATAATTGCCTCCATTTATTTTCCTTTTGATTGGAGTTCTGCCTTCTAGGCAAGGATATACCACACAGTGTCAGTTTCTGGCACCTGCTATGTAGTTTTATTTGTGTTTGTCTCCTATTAGTTGATCTCATGGCATTGAATAGTTAGGATCTTCTTAGCAGGTCAGAGATTATGTTTTATATTTCTTCTTTGTGCTAGCAGCTCTAGGCACAAAATTAGTGTGGAAGCAATGCTAGTTAATTGTTAAATCTATAATACCCAGAAAAAGACTATTTGTATTTACTCTGGTTTTTATAAGTCACTATTCATTAGACTTTTAAGTTCAGTTGAGGACACTCTTCTATTTATAAGTCTAGAATATTTTAGCAATTTCTTTTAAGGAACTTTTAAATAATAATTTGGTCCCATTTACAGATTCAGTTAAATACTTTCAACCATTTAAAACTGCATTTATAAATGTAGTATATTCTATTTCCTTTTAAAAGTACTTCAATTGTCTGACAAACCCTCCCTAAGTACCTAAGTAATTTTTATAAATCTAATAAATTAAACACACAGATATGGTGAAACTAATTTCTCTGAAATGTCTCACTACTACATATAAACTTGGTATGATTTCTACTTAAAAATCATAAATGTAAATCAGTTATCCGATTACATGTTTTTGATACAAATACAAATTTATACAAAAGTTGAAAGTATACAGAGACATTTTTCTAAACCATTTGAGAATAAGTTGCCAATCCGATGCCCCATCACCTCTGAGTATTTTAGTGTGTGCTTTCTTACAGACAAGGACATTCTCCTATATAACCATAACACAGCCATTCCAATCAGGAAATTAACACTGATACATCACTATTACTAACCCTCAGACCACATTCAAGTTTTGCCTCTAGTCCCAACGATGTCCGTTAGAGCAAAGGGATTCTGTGCAGCATCATGTGTTCATGTAGCTGTCATTGTCTTTGTTCTCCTTCAATCTGGAACCATTCCTTAGCCTGTCTTTGACTTCCATGTCCTTGATATTTTTGAAGTTTGTAGGCCAATTATTTTGTAGAATATTCCCTGGTTTGGATATATCTGATCCTCATGTTAGGTTCAGGGGCGCCTGGGTGGCTCAGTCGTTAAGCGTCTGCCTTCGGCTCAGGTCCTGATCCCGGGGTCCTGGGATCGAGCCCCACATCGGGCTCCCTGCTCAGTGGGGAGCCTGCTTCTCCCTCTCCCATTCCCCCTACTTGTGCTCTCTCTCTCGTTGTGTCTCTCTCTGTCAAATAAATAAATAAAATCTTAAAAAAAAAAAAACAACACAACAACTCTCCTGTCTTTACCTGGGTTTCCTGTGGTAAAAGAAGGTGAGACAAACTCATGTTAGGTTCAGGCTATGTATCTTGAGCAGGAATATCATAGAAGACACGTTGTGTTCTTCCTACCGCATTCTATCGATTGGTGTGTGATTTCAGTTTTTCTCATTACTTTATCATGTTCACTTTGATTACTTGATTAAGGTGGTGCTTCACTGTAAACTTAATTTTTAGTCCCTTTGTAACTTAACAGTATTTCGAAGCTATGCAAATATCCCGATTTTGTGCAAGTTTTTATAAAACCCTTTATTTATTTGTTTATTTATGCCTGTCCATTTCCTGTTTTGTTCAATGGATTATAATCCATTACTACTCTTCTTGGTTTTGATTCTCATAGTATCTCTAATCAAGCTGGCTGGTTCTATTTGACATGCTGCAAAGTAATTATTTTGAGCATTCCTTTGCTTCATGGCACAATGAGATGTTTCAGGTTTCTATTGCACCTTCCCTGCCCTAGCCCTAGAATCTCCATTTCTCCAAGGAGCCATGGAAAATAGTACTAGAAGCCAGGATCTGCCCTTCCGGGTATGCTCATTGCCATTGGGGTAATGCTGCTCCCAATCTTTCCATTGGACAGAAAACAGAGAAAATTGGCTTCCATTGCCCTTCATATGTTTACTTATTTGGTCAATAGCTATGTATTGATTAATCAATCAATCTCCCACCTGGGCTGCCACCCTCTTTTCCCTGCTTGCACTCTCTCTCCTCTGAGCCTCCCCCTGCCTGGATCTCCTTCTCATCCTGCTTGGGATCTGATGCCCTGCCCTGGTCTGCTGCAGATCCTCACTCTTTCTGAAGATACAGTAGATTCTCATCTGAGGTAGTTCTGTTCTGTAAAGTTGTTGCAAACACTGAATTAGTGAATACCCAATCTCTGCTCCTAAGGGAAATACAGAGTTAGGTTCCTGAGGGCCTCTGGCCACATTTTTGTCAACCAATCAATACATACCTAGTTTTATGGGCATTTCTTACTATTTAAGGCATCTTATTTAATAGATATTGTTGATTCATTAACATTCAACTCACAGCCAACAGCACTATGGCCGACGCCTGAGTGAAGCTTATCTACCACACATATGTTCTCCGTAAGGCACATCACAGCCTTCTTGCATTTGGGAAAAGCAGACAGAACTTTGGGACTACACTTGGAGGCCATCTTATACAGCGAAATCAGCAATAAATAGAACCAAAATGTGAAACACGCGGCACTAAGTAGACCGAGAAAAGGACAGTACTCTTTACAGTACGAGAGCTGAAGCAACAAGGCAGAGCGTCGCCTTGTTCGGCCTCACCTGGGAAGGTGTTCCTGGGGTGTCTCAAATTTTTTGCCGCTCTGTGCATGTCTGTGAATGACTGCAAAAGCGCTGTGAGTATTGATTTTTGAGGTTACAAATGCATTTTAGTCCGTAGGTGAATTTGCAAATATGAGATCCACAAATAATGAGGACTGAGTACGAATCTATTTTCTCTGCCTCACCTAATGGCTTTCTTCAGACAGACAGGGAAGGAGAGGGAAGGGAAGGAAGAGGAAGAGATTGACTGCATATTTGAAGTTACAGACACAAGACTGAGCTGTTACACTAACAGGCCAAATTGCTTTCAGCAGAATAAGTACATAAAGAAACTGAGGAAGTACAAACATCTTAACCTGAACATATTAATACTATGAGTTTTCTTCTTTTCAACATTTCCATAATTAATTCGAAGATAATTATCCATTAGGGGAATGATATTATCTCACACAATTTCTGGAGTTATCTCACATACCATTTTTGAGGTTGCTGCATTGACCTACTTGAGGTTGCAAAAGTACCAGAGAAGTGGGCTGCTGATGGGATTCTTGTTGGTGACCTTGAATCCGAGCCACTTGCCTAGGATCACAAGAGCTGGCTGTGCCGTCTCTTCCCAGCCTACATTCTGGGCCTTCTGTTAGTAATTTGAAATTGGCCATGTTGTGTATATTTACCCCATGTAAATCTGCAAATGCTACAAGTCAGGGCTTTTTTGGAGAACTGGTTGTTAAATCTTAACTGGCATACCACTGCCATGATCCCTATGTATAGTTGCTGTGCCATGGACTTTATAACCCAAAAAGGGAATGCTCACAAAGCCAGAGACCTTCCAACCTCTACTCGCTGAAGTCTTCAACCTTATATTGCTTGTTCAGATACTGCATTTCTTTGGCTCTTAAGATACGTAACCTCAACTCTAAAGATTTAAATTTGATGGAGTCCTGGGGCACCTGGCTGGCTCAGTTGGGAGAGCATGCGACTCCTGATCTTGGGGTCATAAGTTCGAGCCCCATGTTGGGTGCAGAGATTACTAAAAATAAGTAAATGAATAAACTTAAAAAAAACCTGGATAAATTTGATGGATTCCTGCATTCTTTTACCTTCTTAGGAACACAACTCTTACAATATGGAAATAAAATCTGCTGAGTCTAGGCCCTCTTTCTCAGCTTTGTCCAGTTCAGTCATGACCTTGAAGGTGATTCTATGTACCCCCCCATCTCCACCTCCAACCTGATGCATGCCCTCCTGCAGTGTCCAGCCCAGAATCCTCGTGCTATAAATTTTCCTCATTTTTTTTTTCTGTGTAGGGTCCAGATCCAGGCTCCTTTTGTGGATAAGTGCCCTGGCTTCCAAGCTTGGGGTGCAGGTACCCCCTGCCCTGCTTGCAGGTCCCCTTGAGCTGGGTGAGCTGCCATATCCAGCTCCTTTAACACCTGGCACCAGCATGTGGACAAAGAACTCATGCTGTTTGCTGATCCTGGGGACTCAGGCTGTAAAATTGCAGGCCAAGTTGTTAAACTCAGAGGCAGGTAGACAGCCAAACAGGGCCACGGCTGCCCGGCATCTGGGTTTTGGCAGACAGAGCAGTTTCTCCATCTGCGGGGGCCTTGGTGTGGCCTTTCCCTCCAGGAGGCAATGCCAGTATAATTTATTGGGCCATAATTGTTGAAAGGAATAGTCCTTCAGGCCATTCATTCAGGCCAAAAATGTTTCTTTATGGAGCATTCTCAGTGTTCTCAGCCTTGTGCTATGTGGAATGTGTGTGCGTGTGTGTTGTGTTTGTGTGTATATGTGTGTGTTGAGAGGAGAGTCACCAGAAAGACCAAGACCCAGTCCCTCTTCTGTGATTTACCAGTTGAGCAACAACAGAAAGCAGAATATGCTAACTATAGGGGCATCTGATGGCTCAGTCGGTGGAGCATGTGACTCTTGATCTCAGAGTTGTGAGTTCAAGCCCCACACTGGGTGTAGAGATTACTTACAAAGAAAATTTTTAAAAATAAATAAACAAATAAAATGAAGGTATTTCTTTAAAAAAAAAAAAAGAATATGCTAAATGCCAAATAAGCAGTAGAAACCGAAAATGCTAAAGAATTTCAAAGGAAACACTTTTCATGACCATGATGAACAGCCTTCACAGGGTTGGTTTGAAGGATGGAGAGGATTCGGTCAGTGAAGAGCAAGGTGAGAGAGCACCTCACCAGGAAGAAGAGCTCACAGGATGGGAATGGAAGGACCCAGGACACGTCCAGGGAGTGGCAACCTGTAGGCATGCAGTTCCCGAGGTTGCAGCTCCTGGGGAAAGTCTCCTGAGAGAAGAGCTGAAGATACGGGCAGAGGCCCGATGGGAGAGGACCTCAAATAACAGGCAAAGAGATTTAAACTCCATTTGGTAGGAAACAGAAACCCTCCCCGAAAGTTGTTTTGTTTTGTTTTTAAAGATTTTATCTATTTTATTTATTTATTTTTTTAAAGATTTTATTTATTTATTTGAGAGAGAGAGAATGAGAGAGAGCACATGAGAGTGAGGAGGGTCAGAGGGAGAAGCAGACTCTGCCGAGCAGGGAGCCCGATGTGGGACTCGATCCCGGGACTCTAGGATCATGACCTGAGCCAAAGGCAGTCGCTTAACCAACTGAGCCACCCAGGCGCCCCGAGATTTTATCTATTTATTTGAGAAAGAGAGAGAGAGAGAGACAGAGAGCGAGCGAGTGTGTGCAAGTGAGGGGAGGGGCAGACGGAGAGGGTGAAGCAGACTCCTTGCTGAGCACAGAGCCCAACATGGGGCTTGATCCCTGGATCCCGAGATCATGACCTGAGCTGAAGTCAGACGCTTAACTGACTGAGCCACCCAGGTGCCCCTCACCAAAAGTTTTTAAGGAGAGGAGTGGCATGATCTGGTCTGTGTCAAATGAAGTCAAAATTGGGATTTCTGTTCTTACCATTGGAGGTATTTTCTCTAAGAGGAGCTTTAGCGATGTTCTGAGGTTGCCAGGCTGAGGGGGTCATGAGTGAAGGAAGAAAGACGGGTTTCCAAGAACATCTCTTCTGTGGCCACGGGGCTGTTCTCACCTGGTCACCATCTGTAGCAGATGTCAGAGATGATACTGTGGCCCATTATAATAATGACAACCATAAACAACAAGAATAGGTAAAATTTACTGATTAATTTCTAGGTGCTAGATCCTGAGCTAAGCACTCTACTATGATTTTGTAAAGTACTTATATCAACTGTATGAAGTAGATACTATTATTATCTCCATTTTACAGATAAGAAAACTAAAGCACAGAGAAGTGAAGGGATTTACCTAAGGTCACAGTGGTCCAAGTGACAAGGTCCAAGTGACAGTGGGAAGATGAGGACCCAGCACTGGCTGAGCTCTGCCCTCCTACACTGTATATATTCTGAGATGAGTCGCTTTCTCTCTGGAGCCATCCCCAGGATATCTGGGCAAGATTGTGAATGGAAGGCTGGATTTCAACCCAAGCAGGTGGTTTAACAAGTGGTGGACAGACCACATTCAGAGGGTGACAGAGAGTGAATTCAGATTGCCCTGGAAGGTGGTTTCTAGGGCAAGTTCCAGGTTTTGACCACCATCCTTATAGTTCAATTAGCTTAATGATGAATGAATGGGGGAATGAATGAATGGATTGCTAACTGGTGGCCCACAGGATATGTGTTCTACAGATATTTTTGTCCCACATGCCGCTAAAAAAAAAACATAAGAGTCAATGTTTTAAAATCAAGTGATTTTTAAAAATCCAGAATTCTAAATTCTCTTATGCAATTTGGAAATCTGGCAAGAGTACATTTGCATTTCTGCAGAGCAATAGTCAGCTGGAGTAAGCAGCAGCTGTCCCCCACCCCCGCCCATGCCAAGGGGCTTTATTCCCTGTTCACAGAGCCCACAGCACTCACACAGAGTGTGCACTTATACCAGCCTCGTTGATCCATTTATGTCACCTCCTTGGTCTCTATGGGTATTTGATTTTGAAACCCTGTTGACAGATGCTTCCCTAAATAATCATAGGTGAAGTGAAAATGGGAGGAATAGCAAGAAAATGGATAACATCAAGCTCCAGAAAGATTTAATCAATAGATGTCCATCTAGTGAAAGTTTAATAGAGATAAATATAAAGTCTTACAACTGTTCATTAAATCAAGTGTGCTAGTGGGGACACAGGGATATGGCTTAACAGTAATAAACTGAAAAAAAAAGCCCACAAGTTTTAGCTGATGAAAACCTCAGTGTGAGTCAACAGCATGATGTAAGTGTCAAAAAAGCTGTGACTTTAGGCTATATTAACAGAAGTATATGGCCAATGTTTTGCTTCCTCATAACAGGGATTAGAGGTGTACTGCATAGCCTCCCGGGAAGAGTACAAATTAATTTCACCGGGTGGACGCTGAGGGGGGCCAGATATTGACTCGGTGGAAGGATGCCGCCCAGAGCTGCCCAGAAACAGAATAGCAGCTCGGGAGGTGGTGTTTTCCCTGGAAACTAGAGTGTTCAAGCACGAACAGGATGACTGCTTGGCACAAATCTGGAGTAGCAGACGGGAACGATCAGAGGATGATTGGTCTCAGAGAACTTCAGGTCCATCTTGACCCTCACATTCCATGATTCCGTGTACTAGAAGTCTCTTTGGAGAAAGGGAAGCGAATAGTAACCTCTTTGAGCCATTTCATGTGTGAGAGCTACACATATGGTGCTAGTTTGGCAGAAAGCACTGGTTAACTGTGAAAGCATTTGGCAAGATCTTTGAAAGCTGAGGCCTCCCTGCCTTAGGCTCATCACTGGCAGGCCCACCGTGGTGCTTCAAATGTGAGTTGGGCAGAAGATGGCATTTTGCCACTTCCTGGGTTTGTGGAATGGCCAAACTTGCAGTGGAGACATGGCGCACATTGAGGAGACACACAGGTGTTGAGGAATTAAGTGATAGCCACTGTATACAAACAACTTGCTAGTTATCGGGGGTCCCTGTGCAGCCTCAAACCAAATCCGGAAGTCTTGGTAACCAGCGGGTTAGCTGCCGGTCTGTTGTATCTAATGCACGTGATTGCAGCACACAGGAGAAGATTCTATGCAGAGGGAAAGAACATGGGCTCCGGAGTCAGACAGCCTGGGTTCAAATCCTGCTCCAGGTTACTCCTGTGTAAAAGGCGGATAATCACACCTACCTAAAGCTATTACATAAAGTGTTTTTAACTTAGGAAATGATCAATAGAAATTAACCAAAGACTTGTTTTTCTTTATGAATATTTTGAAAACTGGCCTGTTTTTCTTGTTTTCGTCCGGCTGTGCTTTGTTTGTGAGGCTGCTTGGATTTCAGCAGCTGTGGCCCCTTAGAGAAAACGTGTGTCCAGGAGCCTGGATGGAGGGATTAGGAGACAGGAGCTCCAGTTATGGGCAGGATCAACCCGCTGTTCACGCGAAGAGATCATCACTGGCAATTTTAAAAGGAAGCTCCTGGGGTGCCTGGTAGAGCTTGCGACTCTTGATCTCAGGGTCATGAGTTCAAGCCCCACGTTGGGGGCAGAGCTTACTTAAAAAATATATTTCAAGATAAAAACTTCAAAAATTAAAAAAAAAAAAGAAGCTCCTTATTTGCCATCTACCTTGGGATCTCCTGTAAGAGGCTCTGCGGGAGGAATTTCTGTCACCAGCTCCTCAAAGTGCCACCTGCAGGTCCTCAAAATGCCAAGCACACCCTGCCTGGGGCCTTTTTGCTTATTGGTTCTTCTGCCTGAAACAACCTTGCCTCAGATATGTGCATGACTCAGTCTGTTTCTTCATTCAAATATCTCCTTGTTGGAGGAAACTTCCCTGAGCAGCATATCTAGAATAGCATCTTTCCCTTTGTCCCGATTTATCTTTCTTGCCCCGAACACCACCTGATAGTTGATATAATTAGTTATTATCTCTGTTGCCTCACTATGGGTGTTCCGTAGGGACCTGCTCATAAACGGAGCTCTTTCCCCAGGGCCTGGAAACTGCTGATGAAGGTGAGGTCTCAACGAACATTTTCAGGGTGGGTACTTTACTACGACTTTCTGGGTGGCTTTATTGCTTCCCTGAAAACTTCTACCCCAAACCATCCTGAGTTCATTCTGAGTAATGGGTCTGTGGCCAAACAGCAATTCCTAGAGAGAGAACGCGACCTCCCCCAACCCCCCCGCCCCGGACCCCGGGCACCGGGCACCGGAATGGGCCTGTTTTGCAATTGTCTCCCCTACCTTTTGCTTCCTTGCTGCTGTGGAAGGTAATAACAGCAAGAGCAGGGGCAGGAGCAGGGGCTCCTGGAAGAATGAGACACTTACTCACATAAAGGGGAAGCAGGACAAAGCGCCCCATTTCTATGGAGCCGTGCAGAATAATCCCTGGAAATGGGGAGCACTTACCAGTCCTGTCTTTCAATGGTCCAATTGTCTGGCACCACAGAGCTGTTAAAGCTGTTTATAGATGGGCTTTCACACTCGAGCAAGGAAAGAGTCTACTTCTGATTGTGCAGCTGAAGGTAGACCTTTAATACGTCTCATCTGTATACAGCCATTGCGTTTTATTCACAGGGAAGATCATGTTGACTCCTTTGGCCCTTAAAGGGCTGATTCTGTTGAAGCAATTACTCACCAGCAGTTCACATGCTGTCTCAACCTGGATTTCAAAGCGGTGTTTGGCATTAGAAAGAGAGTCAATTGGCTTGGGGGTGGGGTGGGGTGGTGTGTGTGTGTGTGTGTGTGCGCGCGTGTGTGTGTGTGTGTAGCGTTTGGCCTTGTTGGGCAGGGGGAACTTTTGGGCTGACAGTTCAAGGAGCATCTTCTGATAGAAAGTGGTCAATAAAAAAAAAAGAAATATTGCCATTTGCAACGACATGGATGGAACTAAAGGGTATTATGCTAAGCGAAATAAGTCAATCAGAGAAAGACAATTATCATATGATCTCACTGATATGTGGAATTTGAGAAACAAGGCAGAGGATCATAGGGGAAGGGAGGGAAAAATGAAACAAGAGGAAACCAGAGAGGGAGACAAACCATAAGAGACTCTTAATCTCAGGAAACAAACTGAGGGTTGCTGGAGGGGAGGGGGTGGGAGGGATGGGGTGGCTGGGTGATGGACACTGGGGAGGGTATGTACTATGGTGAGCGCTGTGAATTGTATAAGACTGATGAATCACAGACCTGTACCCCTGAAACAAATAATACATTATATGTTAATAAAAAGAAAAAAAAAGTGGTCAAATGGATATGACCGTGGATCTTAAATGAGGAGACATTTTTGGATTTCTATGAATACAATTAGGTTTTGCATGATATTGATTTAAGAAAATTTAACCGATAAAAGTAAACAACTCACAGAGTAGGGGAGTGAGGGCTGAAAAACAACATTTAGATTTTAGTAAGCTAATTAATTCAGCAATTAGCTGTATTTTGTATTCTGTATTTGTCCTTCATAACATGCAGCATACGCCGCATTTGTCCTTGTCACCAGAGCTTGCCATAAGCTGGTTCTAGCCACAGAGAATGGACAGAGGCTCCCACCTTTCCTTCAAAATAGGGGATGGAAATATGGTGAGAGTATGTGTTTGGTGACCCCGGGTATATTCAATGCCCATAAAAAATGGCCGAGCCCAGAGAGAAGATTGGCAGAGATCATGGCCTTTTATTAAGGACCTTCAAGCATGTTATAAACCAACTCTGGAACAAGCATACACATACCTATTTCCATCTCCGTGCTACTCCCCTTGTCTCACTCAATAAGATGGTGAGTCATTAAATGGTGGAGTCTATGAGTCATTCCCCTGGGTCTAGAAAGTGCCTGGCACGGGGTGCTCAATAAGGATTGTTGAATAGAATTGAATGATCACAAAACAGTATTTCAGAAATGGAAGGACTTCAGAGATCATCTAGGCCAAGAAACTGATGTTGTAGAAGAGGTGAGAGAATTCGCCTAAGAACCCAAAGGCTGGCGGCCACCAATGACCAGGGCTCTTGCTTTCTTGCCAGACCTTTTTTGAAAAACAGGGCTAAGTGTGGCCTTGGCATTTGTGAAACATCTTTCAGGTGTGTGTGTGTGTGTGTGTGTGTGTGTGTGTGAGAGAGAGAGAGAGAGAGATGTGGCGGGCAGAGCCAGGGCCTCCTTATTCCCTAGGAGGCAAGCCTGGGGTTTTTCTGGATGACCCAGCACCAGGCTCTCCAGGGCGCTGTGAACCTAATAGTGCTCATGGGGACGTGAGACTGTGTCATCCTATGGCAGTGCTTAGCACACAGTAGGTGCTCAGAAAGTATCCATTGAATGAATCAGCTACTAAAGGTATTTTGAGGTGGACCATGTAGAAAAGGCTATAGAGTTACAGCATAAAAAGAGAAAGAAAACACACCCTTTGACAGAACATTTGTATCTAAATGAATCTTGTCTTCCAAAGAATTCACGTTTCGAGGCTATATACATTTATTTCAGTGTGCTGCTACTCTTCAAAACTTTTGAAAGCTCTCTTTTTGGCATTTTCTCCTGAGTTCTTTAATTAAGTCATATAAAACCAATGTCAAAAAGGAAAAAAAGGGGGGGGCACCTGGCTGTCTCAGTTGGTAGAGCATGTGACTCTTGGTCTTGGGGTTGTGAGTTTGAGCCCCATGTTGGATGTGGAGATTACCTAAAATAAAATCTTTAAAGAAAATACGATGAAATAAAACCAGTGTCATTACTTTATAGTCACATCTTCTTTTTTGACCTAAACATAACTTCCTCAGTCAACCCTCCCATCATATTCATCCTATTTTACTTCTTAAAAGATGTTTATTAAAAGTCTTTTGTATGCTAACATTACTGACTTCAAGATTTAGAATCCAATCATACTGTATATATGAGCAGTGAATACTCATTGAACGCCAGTCACTGTGTTTATAAGCACTTCATAGAAAATGATTTATTTAATCCCCACAACAATTTTATTTATTTATTTAATTTTTAAAGATTTATTTGAGAGAGGGAGACAGAGTGCACGTGCACATGTGCACAAGTTGGGGGGAAGGACAGGGAGAGGGAAAGAATCTCAAGCAGACTCCCCGCAGAGCTCAGAGCCCAACATGGGGCTGGATTTCACAACCCTGAGACCACGACCTGAGCTAAAATCAAGAATCAGACACTTAACCGACTGACCCACCCAGGCGCCCCTCCTCACAACAACTTAAAAGGTAGAGATGAAAACTGAAGTTGAGAGAGGTTAAACAGATTGCCTCATGACACAAAACTTGGAAGAGATAGGTTTTGAATATAGGTCTGACTCCAAGCCCAATGGTCTGAACATTCTGATACTTACCAAGTCAGAACTTACGCTTCAACAGGACTTTTTAAAGAAAGATTTTATTTATTTGACAGAGCAGCAGAGGGAGAGGGAGAAGCAGACTCCCAGCTGAGCAGGGAGCCCAGTGTGGGACTCGATCTCAGGACCTTGGGATCACAACCTGAGCCAAAGACAGATGGTTAACTGACTGAGCCACCCAGGAGCCCCGGGATTTTTTTTTGAAGTAAGCTGTAGGCCCAACATGGGGCTTGAACTCACAACCCCAAGATCAAGAGTAGCATGCTCTACCAACTGAGTCAGCCAGGTGCCCCTCTTCAACATGATTGTTAAGGGCTGTGTGGTATTCCAGCATATACTTGACTATAACTTACCAAAGCAGCTTTCTATTGCAGACCATTTAAATTACTTCCATTAAAAATATTTTAAGGAATTCCATGATGAATATCCTTGAACTTAAATCTTTACATACATTGCTTGATCTTTTCTTTAGGAAAAAGATTCTAGAAACAGCATTTCCGGGTCATATTTTAAAGGCTTTTAACCACCTTCTACAGCATATGAAGTCCTTGCCTCCCAGTACTTATATTATCATTATTTAAATCATTGCCAGTCCGGGAGGTATAAAAAGGTAACTTATTTTGATTTCTATTTTCATGTTTATTAGTGAGGATAAACATTTCTTTTTTCTATTTGTATTATTCTTTTGTGAATTGCCTTTTGTTCATTTTATCTGAAAGTTTGTATGTCTTTTTCCTTTTGCTTTGCAAGACTGTTTTTCAAATTAAAGATAATAATCCTTTGTCTATCATATTGCCAATATTTTACCCCTGTTCATGGTTTGCCTTTTCATTTAAAAAAAATCAATCATAAGTTTTAAAATTTTATATAGGCAAATCTATGCATCTTTTATGATTTTTTAAAGATTTTAAAATTATTTTAAAATAATCTCTACACCTAACATGGGGCTCAATCTTACAACTCTTGAGATCAAGAGTTACATGCTCTACCTACTGAGCCAGCCAGGTGCCCCCTTTTATGATTTTTGCTTTAGGTACTCTCCTTTGAAAAACCTTTATGACTCATGATTATATAAACACTTTCTATATTCTCCAGTTATTTTAAGGTATTAAAAAAATAACTCATTAGGGCGCCTGGGTGGCGAAGTCGGTTAAGCTTCCGAGTCTTGGTTTTGGCTCAGGCTATGATATCAGGGTCGTAGGATCGAGCCCCGTGTTGGGCTCCACACTCAATGCAGAGTCTGCTTAAGACTTTAACTCCCTCTCCCTCTGCCTCTTCCCCCTAAAATCAATCAATCAATCAATCTTTAAAAAAATAACTCATCTATTTGGAGTTTTACCTTGATGATTGACATGTAGTAGGAACTCAAGCTTAATTCTTCTAAACAGAAACCAAGTATCCCAGCACTGTTTGCTAGCATATTTCCCCCCTCTGATTTTTTTTATTGAGATATTATTGACATATAACATCATATTAATTTCAGGTGTCAACATAATGGTTTGATATTTGTATATTGTGAAACAATCACCACACTAAGTCTAGTTAACATCTGTCACCATAGTTACAAATTATTTTTCTTGTGATAAGAACTTTTAAGATCTACTCTCTTAGCAACTTTCAAATATGCAATACAGTATTATCAACTCTAGTCACCATGCTCCATTATATCCCCATGACTTATTTATTTTATAACTGGAAGTTTGTACCTTTTGACCTCCTTCACCTATTTCATCCTCTGATTTTAAATGCTACTTTTATCATATACTAAATACTTGTATATATTTGGGTCTGTTGAAAAGTTTTAAATTTTATTTTACTGACCTATGCCAAATCTCCATGTTTTAATTACTCTGTCTTTATAATAGTTTTTAATACTTAAAATATCTGCTCATATTTCCTCCCCCCCGCAAATTCATTGACTCAGCTCTTCCAAAATCTCTTTTGGATTTTAATGGGAACTGCATTACATTTATAAATTAGTTTGAGAAGAAGTGACATCTTTATGATATTCCATTTGCTTATCCACGGATGTGACATGTCTCTCATGTATTTATCTTTTTTAAAATACTTGTTTTATTCTTTGTTTTCAGAATCATGTAGGAAATACTTCTTTCCTTTTTCCATCTTTATTGAGGTAGAGTTGACAATTTAAAATTGTATATATTTAAGGTGTTTGGTTTGATGATTTGATACACATATCCATTGTGAAATGATCACCGCAATGAAGGTAATGAACACACACATCACTTCACATAGTTAACCTTTTCTTTTTTCTTTTCTTTTCTTTTTGTGATGACAACATTTAGGATTTACCACCCTCTTAGCAAATTTCAAGTATACAATACCGTATTTTTTTAAAGATTTTATTTATTTATTTGAGAGAGAGCATGAGCACAAGCGGGGCAAGGGACAGAGGCAGAGGGAGAAGCAGACTCCCCCCATGAGCAAGGAGCCTGATGTGGGACTCAGTTCCAGGACCCTGCGATCATGACCTGAGCCCAAGGCAGATGCTTAACCGACTGAGCCACCCAGGCGCCCTACAATACAATATTTTTAACTATAGTTGCATTGTTGTACATATATTTATCTCCTTTTATGTACCTTGGTAAAATTTTGCTCTTTCCTTCAAGTAGATCTTAAATACATTTTGTTTATTCCTGAGTGAAACATATACATGTATACACACACACACACACACACACTTATGCATTTTTATATACTTACATAGAATTGCTATAATTGCTACCTGAATGGGAGCTTTTTCTTCTCATTTTACTTTCAAATGGATTATTGATAGTGAATATTCATTTAGTCATTCAGCAAATACTTATTGTTTACTGCATGCTAGTCATCATGTTGGATACCAGGACAATGCTCTGTACCAAACAGACACTGTATATAGTATTAATAAATTCTAGAATATTGATCATCTTTGCATTTCTGGGCCAAGCCCTGCTTGGTAATGGAATAATATTAATATATTGTATTGATGGGTTAGATTTAGTAGTATTCCATTTAGGATGGATGTAAGTTTATTAATTCCATATAAGTAATGTAAGTGAGACTAGTCTGGTCTAGCCTGTGGGTTGTTGTGTGTGTATGTGTGTGTGTGTGTGTTTATGTTAGCTTTATAAGATAAATTGGAAACCTCCCCATTATTTCTATAGTATATATAACATTGGAATTAAGTGTTTCATTCTTATTCCTTGACAATCACATTAAATCATTAGGTTTAAGCTGGAAGACTAAAATTGGGAAAAGGCCCCAGGTTTTCTGAGTCTCAGACCTTTGAAGAATTTATGGAAACAAGACAGAAGGAGGATTTATACAGCAACAAGCCAGATGGCAAGAAATGCATTTCATGTTTTGGTCCTGCCCCTTCTCTGGGGAACAGTGGACTTATATGTGCACTTCTTGGAAGGACTGGCTTTTTTTCCAGGGAGGACACCAAGTATGCCCCCATTCTAGAGCTTTCCAATACTCTTGGTTGGTGCCAGACTGGACTGATGACTGCAGGCAGGGGGTGACCAATTGGCTTTGTATGAAGTGAGTAGAAAATTCCAGTGATGGCAAGGAGGGGGCAAAAAGCAGCACCAATGCTGTTCCTTTCTCATAGAGCCTCCCCATAGAAACCGCAGATATTAGACACGGGTAAAAGTCCAGTATCTCCCACTTCTTGTCTTTATCCTCTGCATCTTTCTGAATTTGTACAACTGTAGCTAAGTCTATCAGGCCAGTTCCATGTCTGCTGCAGAACCCAATGTCAGAGCCAACTTGTGAGCCGAAAGCCCGGGTTCTGTGATATAAGAGAATCCCTCCCATAATATTTTTATTGATATCCCTGAATGTGTCTTTCAATTTTAAAATTTAAGCATCACTCCCCTTACCTTCCCTGACAAAGAATTTTTAAGCACATGGAGTTCCTAAATCTTTTCCCGATAACTCTTGTATTGGTTTTTTTTTCCTACCGCCATGTAACAAATTGGCACAATTTAGAAGCTTAAAACAATACACACCTTACAGTTCTGTAGTCACCAGTCTGGTGGTACTTCCCTTCACATTTCAAAATGTCCAAATCAAGCTATCTATAGGGCCTTTTTCCTTACTGGAGGCTCTGGGGAAGAATCCTCTAATAAGTTCACTCTGGTGGTCGGTCAAATTCACTTCCTTGTGGGAGTTGGAGAGCTGAGGTCCCGTTTTCTTTCTGGCTGTCAGCGTAGAGCCCTGGAGCCCCTCTCAGCTCCTTAAGTTTTCCTGTATTCCTTGTCACATTGCTTCTACATCTTCCAAGCCAGGGATGGTGCACCAAGTCCATCCCATGCTTCAAATCTGCCTGACTTCTTCTGCCTCATCTCTCCTCCTTCCTGCTGGAGAAAGTTCTCTGCTTTTAAAGGCTCACCCAGATTAGACTGGGCTCACCCAGATCATCCAGAATAATCTCCTTATTTTAAAGCCGGTAACCTTAATTACATCTGCAAGGTCCCTTTTGCCATGTTACATAATATGCTCACAGTTTTCAGGGATTAGGGCATGCACATCTGTGGGACTGTTAGGCTTATCAAAGCTTTTATGTCTTTATTTTCTATACCGGATATTTTAGGATCATCTTTTCCCTTGAAAAGGAAGACAGTTCCATCCTTTTGGAAAAAATAAACTGCCAGTCATCATCATGCCCAAAACTCACACAGACATCATGCTTTCAGTTTATGACCATAAAGTTATTTGATTCCTACATCAAACTCAGTAAAATTCATTTGGTGGATTTAAAGATTTGAGACAGTCAAATATTGACACACCATTAGGTGGCACTTGATTAGAAAGCTTGCTTCTGCCTGAACTTTCCCAAGGCAGCAATCTGACAAGATGGAAAGAAAACTCTGATGTAAACAGAGCAGAGTGGGGGATGGCATCCTTAGTCATGACACAAAAATCATTAAAGACAAAAACTATCCCGGACTTGAAAGTAATTTGTACATTCAAGCTAACTTTAGAGAGCTTATTACTTAGCAAATGTAAACGGGTTATTTAAAATCTTTTACACATGATAATTTTTATAAATCCTGGGGTCAAAAAATTACCTCTAATAATTTTTATTGGCTGCAACATTTGTCTTATGTTAATAATGAGCAAATTTCCATGGAGTGCTTATTATATGCAGGGGAGGCAGTCCTACTTACTCTGGCCCATATTTTGCACCAAGCTGTATTTCTCTGAAATGGCATTGTACAACAAAAATATAATTCCAACCACATATGTAACTTTTAGGAGCTTTTTTTGAAATATAATTTACATGCCATTAAGTTTACCTGTTTAAAGCGTATGATTCAATAGTCTTTAGTATATTTATAGAATTGTGCAGTCATCCCATAATCTAATTTTAGAATTTTTCATCATCTCCAATAGAAAGCTTTATCCATTAGCGGTCACTTCCAATTCTCCCTTACCCTTAGGCTTAGGCAACCACTAATCTACTTCCTGTTTCTACACATTTTGCTTTTCATATAAATGGGATCATACAGCATATGGTGTTCTGTGATGGCTCTTTCACTCAGCATAACATTTTTGATGTTCATTCATGTTGTACCATGTATTAATACTTGATTTCTTTTTATGTCTGAATATAATATTCCATTATATGGATATAGCATATTTGTTTACCATTCATCAGTTGATGGACATTTCAGTTGCTTCTGATTTTTGGCCATTATGCTGCTATGGAGATTCACGCACAAATTTCTTTGTGTGGATATGTGTTTTCATTTCTCTTGGGTAGATATGTAGAGGTAGAATTGCCAGGTCTGATGATTACTCCATGTTTAGCTTTTTGATTTGTTACAACAGCTATACCATTTTATATTATTAACACATATGGAATTTTAAAAATAGCTTTATTGAGGTATAATTGACATACAATGAAATATACATATATAAAGTATACGATTTGGTAAGTTTTAACATACGTATGTACCTGTGAAGCCATCTCATAATCAAGATAATGAGCATATCCATCACTCCAAAACTTTCCTTGTTCCTCTTTGAAATCCATTCTTCCCACTTCTCCCTCTTAATCACCCCATTATTTCTGAGCAACCACTGAACTGCTTTCTGTCACTATGGTTCAGTTTGCATTTTCTAGAATTTTACATAAACGAAATCACATAATATGTACATCTTTTTGTCTGGCTTTTTTCATTGAGCATAATTATTTTAAGATTCATCCTTGTTATTGAATATATTAATAATTCATTCATTTTATTGATGAATAGTTCAATAATTCATTCATTTTTATTGATGAGTAGTATTCTGTTGTGTGTATATACCTCAGTTTGTTTATTCATTCACCTATTGATGGACATTTGAGTTGTTTCCAGTTTAGGGCTATTATAAATAAAGCTGCTGTGAACATTCATGCACAAGTCTTTGTATGAATGTATGCTTTCATTTTCCTTGGGTAAATACCTGAAGGGAATGTTTGGATTATGTGGTAGGTACATATTTAATATTTTTAGAAACTTCCAAAATTCTTTCTGAAGTGGTCTTACCATTTTATATCCCACTAGCAGTATATAAGACTTCCAGTTCCTCCACATCCTCACCAACACTTGATATGGTCAGTTTTAATTTGATTTGATTTAATTTAATTTAATTCTATTGATTCCAATCAGTGTGAAGAGTTACTTCTTTGTAGTTTTAATTTGCATTTTTTTCTTTTTATTGAATAAATTTGATAGGTAACATTGTCTAAGTTTAAGGTGTACAGCATGTTACTTTCATACATTATATATGATTGCCAATGTGGTGATATTTATTACATTACATAACTGTAGTACAAATTTGTTGTCTATATTTATTATACTGTATATTAGCTCTCTATGGCTTATTTACCACTCATTACAAGTTTGTGCCCTTAAATACCATCACTCTTACCTCCTCCCACCCATATCCTGGTAACCACCATTTTACTCTGGTTTTTACACGTTTAACTTTTTTAGATTTTCCATGTAAGTGATATCGTACATTATTTGTCTTTCTCTTTCTGATTTATCTCGCTTAGCATAATATGCTCAAGGTCCATCAATACTGTCACAAATGGAAGGATAGCCTCCTTTTTCATGGCTGAATAATACTCCATTGTATATATGTACCACATCATTTTTTATTCACTTATCTGTTGATGAATACTGGGTTGTTTCCATACCTTGGCTATTGTGAAAAATGTAACTTGCATTTTCTTAATGACCAATGATACTGAGCGTCCTTTCATGTGCTTGTTTGGTTAAGTATACATTCAAATCTGTCTGCTTATAAAACTGAGTTTTTAAAAATAGAGTTTTGAGAGTTCATTATATATTCTTTATACAAGTTCTTTATCAGATATGTGTTTGCAAACATATTTTCCCATCCTGGGGCTTATCTTTTCATTCTCTTAACAGTGTCTTTTGAAGAACAGAGCATTCAATTTTGATGAAGTCCAAATTACCAATTTCCCTTTTTGGGATTATGCTTTTGGTGTCATGTCTAAAAACTTTTTGTCTAATTTACTCTGAAGATTTTATCCTGTTTATTTTGTAGAAGTTTTATAGTTTCGGGGCTTATATTTAGCTGTATGATCCATTTTGAGATAATTTTTATATATGAGATATGCAAGATATAGACAGTAAGCTATATATTGAAGGTTTTTTTGTTTTTGTTTTTGTTTTTGCACAGGATTATCCACTTATTCCAGCACCATTTGTTGAAAAACTATCCTCTCTTTACTGAATTACTTTTGGATTTTTAACAAAAATCAGTTGCCAGAGAATTAAAATTTCAGAAATAAATCCATATGGTTATAACCATTTGTTTTTTGACAAGAGTGCCAAGACAGTTTATTCAGGAGAAAACGGACTTTTCAATAAATAGTGCTGAAGCAACTGGGTACTTATGTACAAAAGAATGAAGCTGGACCCCTACCTCACCACCATACTAAAAAATTAACTCAAATAACTCGTAGACCTAAATATAAGAGGTAAAACTATAAAAGACTTAGAAGAAAATTAAGAAGTAAGTATTTATGACCTTGGGTAAGGCAATGGTTTTTTGGATATGACATCAAAAGCACAAGTGACAAACAAAAAAATAAATAAACTAGGCTACGTCAAAATTAGAACATTTTGTGCTACAAATAATACCACCAAGGAAGTGAAAAGGCGACCTAAAGAATGGGAGAAAATATTTGAAGATCATCATCTATAAAGGAAATCCATAACAAGGCAAATAACACAATTTAAAAAAAAATGAACTACAGGGGCACCTAGCTGTCTCAGTTGGAAGAGCATGTGGCTCTTGATCTTGGGGTTGTGAGCCCCATGTTAGGTGTAGAAATTACATAAATAAGTAAACTTAAGAAAAATGAATTAAAGATTTTATTTATTTATTTGACAGAGAGAGACGCAGCGAGGGGGAGTGGGAGAGGGAGAAGCAGGCTTCCCGCCGAGCAGGGAGCTCGATGCGGGGCTCGATCCCAGGACCCTGGGATCATGACCTGAGCCGAAGGCAGACGCTTACCATCTGAGCCACCCCGGCGCCCCGGAAAATGAATTAAAGATTTGAAAATATATTCGTCCAAAGAAGATGAAAGCTGAAAGCACACAAAAAGAAGCTCAACATCATTAGTCATTAGGGAAATACAAATCAAAACCATAATGAGATACCACTTCATACCTTCTAGAATGGCTATAACAACAACAACGAAACCCAAAACAACAATAACAACAATAACCAGAAAATAAAAAATGTTGTTGGGGATGTGGAGAGACTGGAAATCTTGTACATTGCTGGGAGGAATGTAAAGTGGTTCAGCTACTGTGGAAAACAGTTTGGTGGTTTCTCTAAAAGTTAACAATACAATTACTAGATGACCCTGCAATTCCACTCCTAAATATATACCCAAAAGATTGAAAACAGGCACTTAAACAGATATTTGTATGATAATAATCATTGTAGCATTTTTCACAAGAGCCAAAAGGTGGAAACAATTCAAATGTCCATCAACAGATGAACGGATAAACAAAATGTGGTATATAAACACAGTGGAATAGTATTCAGCCATAAAAAGGAATGACATTCTGACACAGGCTATATATGCCATGGATAAACTCTGAAAACATGCTAAGTGAAAGAAGCCAGAAATAAAAAGACAAATAATGCATGATTCCACTTATATGAAATACCTAGAAATTAATAGCAATAGAAAGTAGATTAGAGGTGTCCAGAGATGGAGTTTTACTGCTTAATGGGTACAGAGTTTCTACTTGGAGTGATGGAAAATTTTGGAAATAGATAATGGTGATGGTCGCACAACATTGTGAATGTAATTAGTGCCGCTAAGTTGTATACTTAAAATGGCATCCTTCATGTTATATGTATTTTACCAGACACCCACATAAAACATAATGACATACCACTTCACATTCACTAGAATGGATATAATCAAACAGATAAGGAATAACAAGTGTTGGCAAGGATGTGGAGAAATTGGACCCTTAATACACTTCTGGTGGGAATGTAAAACTGTGGCTATTTTGGAAAATAGTTCTTCGGTTCCTTGAAAAGTAAAACACAGAGTTTACATATGATTCAACAATTCCACTCCTGTATATCTATCCAAGAGAAATGAAAACATGTCCACATAAAAATTTGTACACAGATGTCCATAGCAGCATTATTCATAGTAGCCAAAAAGTGGGAACAACCTCAGTGTCTATCAACTGATGAATGAATAAATAAAATATGCTATATCCTTATGATGTAATATTATTTGGCAACTGGAGGGAATGGAGGGCTGAGGCATGCCACAATATAGATGAACCTTGAAAAAATGATGCTATGTGAAAGAAGCTAGTCATAGAAGACCAAGTTGTGTCCAGAATAAGCAAATCTGGAGAGAAAGAAAGTAGATTAGGGTTGCTAAGGTTGAGGGAGATAGTAGGGGAAATGGGGAGTGGCTGCTAATAACTACAGGGTTTCTTCTTGGGTGGACAAAAATGATCTATAGATTGCAGTGACTGTTGCACAACTCTGTGAACTTACCAAAAAACACTGAATTGTACCCATTTGAATGGGTAAGTAGTATGGTTTGTAAATTATGTCTTATAAAGCTGTTAAAGAATCACTTGTCATTTATATGTGTCATTTATGTTTCTGAACTCTATTCTGTTCCATTTATCTCTCTTTATGCAAATGTCACACTGTTTTGATTACTGGGGCTTTATAATATATCTGGAATCAGGTAATGTAAATCCCCTAACTTTGCTCTTCTCTTTCAAAGTTGTTTTGGCTATTATAGGCCCTGCGATTTTCATTTGAATTTTAGAATCAGTTTTCACAAAAGAAGCTGGCAGAAGTTTTGATTGTGATTGCATAGCATCTATAGATCAATTTGGGGACAAGTGGTATCTTCACATTGCTGAGGAAGAAAGTAAATCTTTTTATTTATTTAGACCTTCTTTAATTTGTCTTGGCAGCATTCTGAAAAAGTCGATTCTCACAATTTTTGCTAGTTTTTAGTTACTCTTATAGAGAGGTGGACTTTCGGCATTCCTTACTTGGTTATTTTCACTGATGCCTCTCTTCTAAATCTTTCAAATCTGGCTTACTTTAAACTTGCAGAACTACTCATCCAATTAGCCACATTTCAAGCGCTCAATAGCCACATGGGGCTAGTAGCTACCATACTGGATAGTGCAGGCCTGTAAGAATATATTCATCACAGTTATTTAAAAATATAAATGAGAAACAAGGTCTCTAATTGCTTTTTTGTACCTGGGACAGAACTGATTTCATGGCAAGGTAAGTACTCTATGAACCATAGGTAGCAAATAATAATAACCACCACCTCTCAAGTACTTTACTTAATGCCAGATAACATTTGAAGACTTACATGTATTAATGTTTTTATTCTTGACAACAACCTAATGGGGTAGGTATTATTGTGCTTTAAAGATGCAGAAAACAAAACACCAATAAGTTAAGCAACTTACCCAATGTCTCATAGCTAAAAAGTGGCAGAGTCAGGATTCAAACCTTGAAAGTCTGGTTTAAGCCCATGCTGTTAACCACCACTCTATGCTACTTAGCAGACCTTAAAGAAGGAATTCAGAGAAAATTATTTTGACCAAAGGAGAACAGGGTGGGGAAGAAACATCCCTATACAGAATATTAAAAACATAATAAAGTCCAAAACACACTTGCAAGAAAAAACACCTCACATTTTTATTGAGTGCTATCTACCTCTACCTAGCACATTACTTGACACTTAGTAAGCGGTGAATATTTGTTGAATGAATGAATGACTCCTGCATATTTATACATTGTGCTAGTTCTTTGAAAATGTCTCACACGAAGTCATTTTAAAGAACAGAAACTGAAGCTCAGCCTGGTGGAATAATTTTCCCCCTTTGTTGCTAGATGGTGCAGAGAGTAGAGCCCAGTTCTCAAATTCTAGCTCCGCTATAGCTTTTTCTGACATGAGAAAGGATCAAGAAGTCACAAAGGATAAAAGCTTGTGCCATATCACACAATCATGCTCCATTTATGTGCATGTAGATTATGTAGTTGGGATGGGGAGAGAAGGTGGTCCAGCTGTGGCACCCTGGCTACCTTTTTCTCTAAAAATGAAGATAAATAAGAAAGAAAAAGAGGGTTCTAGTGTGGAGAATGTGATCAGAAATATATGCAGATGATATAAACAATTATCGCTGTCCTGGCAGCTAAAATCCTTGGTGATTTTGCCATGCCCAAGTCTTACTCACCACAGGCATCTGCAGAAATGGGAGAGGACTTCACTGAGCAAACATTTATTCAGCATTCACTATGTGGCAGTGGATAGTCCTAC
The DNA here is from genome assembly GCF_964656455.1 of Halichoerus grypus. Taxonomy (NCBI): domain Eukaryota; kingdom Metazoa; phylum Chordata; class Mammalia; order Carnivora; family Phocidae; genus Halichoerus; species Halichoerus grypus. The sequence continues at coordinate 51,177,777 of NC_135718.1, forward strand.
CTTAGAAGAAGGCGTATACATCAGTAAACAATTATATATTATGATTGTATAAGCTGCAGTAGTAAGGTACATGTAAGGAAATACGCAATGTACTTTAAGATAAAAAAGGACAGAGCAGCAACTAACCTGGGAGGCTTAGAGAAAGCTTTTTAAAGGACCTGACTTTTGGACTGGATCTACAACTCAGTTGTAGAGGGAAAACAGTAATCCAGATAAAGGCATGAGCATAGTTATATGTTTGGCCTGGAGTGAAGGTTACAAGGAGGGATGGCATTAGGAAGGCTGTTAAAGTGGTTAAGTGGTGGATGGTCAAGGAGTTTAAACAGGCTTGTGGGGGTGGAGGCTTCTTGACACTGAAGAGAGCAGAGGATTTTAAACAGATGAGGTAAATAACTGAAACATTTACAACCCTTCTGGACCCATACAACCATTCTGTTTTTCACTTTCTTTCTTTCTTTTTTTTTTTTAATTTATTTATTTGACACACAGAGAGAGAGCACAAGTAGGCAGAGCGGCAGGCAGAAGGAGAGAGAGGGAGAAGCAGGCTTCTCTCTGAGCAGGGGGCCCGATGCGGGACTCGATCCCAGGACCCTGAGATCATGACCTGAGCCGAAGGCAGCCGCTTAACGGATTGAGCCACCCAGGCGCCCCTTTTTTTCACTTTCAGTACAGTGTTCAAACATTACATGAGATATTCAACTTTATTATAAAATATGCTTTGTGTTAGATGATTTTGCCCAACTGTAGGCTAATGTAAGTGTTTTGAGTACATTTAGGGTAGGCTGGGTTAAGCCATGATTAGGTGTATTGCATGCATTTTTGACTTACAATATTTTCTACTTATGATGAGTTTATTGGGATGTAATCCCATTGTAAGTTGAGGAAGATCTGTGTATGATTTTTATGATGTACTGTTTTATCTTCTTCATGAGATGCTGCTATTGACCAAGTTTCATAGGTTTTCCTAAATATTTTATATTTTTCCCAATGGTAGGAAAAATTTCAACCATATTGGAAATGTTGAAAAGCAAACATCCATTTACTACCTAGATTCCCCAATTAACATTTTGCTGTATTTGATATATATCTATTCATCCCTCTTTCCATTCATTTTATTTTTAGATGCACTTTACTGTAGGTTGAAGACATCAATGCACTTCATCTCTGTTGGTATGTGTATCATTAACTAGAGTTCATTATTTGCTTAGGGTTCTTTGTGTGTATGATTAAATAATCATGGAACTTAAGTAGTACATTCTCTAAGTTTTGACAAATGCATACACTTTTTATCCCCCGTGATGACATGAAACATCACTGTCAGTTTAGAAAGTCCCCTCATCTCCCATCCCAGTTTCCACTTCTCCTCTCTCCCACAAAGCCAATCCTTGGTCTGATGTTTTCACTATAGGTTGGTTTTGCCTGTTCTAGAACTTTATATGGAATCTTAAAGTTTGTGCTCTTTCATGTCTGGCTTCTTTCACTCAGTAAAATGTTTTTGAGATTGATTCATGTTGTTTCATCAGTAGTTAATTTCTTTCTTTTGCAGAGTATTATTCCATTGTTTGAATATACCAGTTTTTATCTATTCTCCTGCTGTTGGACAACTCCCCTGTTTCCAGTTTCTGGCAACAGTGAATAAAACTGCTATAAATAGTCTAATACAAGTCTTTTTGTGGACATATGCTTTCATTTCTCTTGGGTAAATACCAGAGTGGAATGGCTGGCTGAAAGAATAGGTGTGTTTAATTTTATAAGAAACTTCCAGGCCTTTTTCCAAAATGGTTGTTCCATTTTACATGTGTTGCTTCACATCCTCTCTAACATTTGGTGTTGTCATTTAAATTTTAGTCATTCTAGTACAGAGCTAACTCATTGAAATTTTAATGTTCATTTCTCTACGACTAATGACACTGAATACTTTATCATGTGCTTATTGGCCAAATATTTTCTTTTGTAAGGTCATCTGTCTTTTCATTGTTGAGTTGTAGGAGTTTTTAATCTATTCTAAATATAAATTCTTTGTTGAAATATATGTGTTGTGAATACTTTATCCTGGCCTGTAGCTTGTTTATTCATATTCTTAATGGTGTCTTGATGAATAAAAAGTTAAACATTTTTTGGAGTTCAGTTTATCAATATTTTTTCTTTTGTGGCTAGTGCTTTCAAAACCCTCTCCAAGAAACTTGTGCCTACCCCCAACTGAAAATATTCTCGTATGTCTTCTAAAAGCATAATAGTTTTGGCTTTTATATTATGGCCATGATCCATCTCAAACTTTTATGTGTGGTGTGAGGTAAGGTTCCTTTTTTCTCATATAGATATCAAATTGTTACAGCATTGTCTATTGAAAAGACTTTCCTTTCCCCACTGGGTTGCTTTGGTAACTTTGTAAAATATCAAACTACTTCATATTTAAGTTTATTTAACCATTTATAAAATGTTTTTACATATACATTCTCTTAACATTCTCTCACTGGCGGTGGATATGTTTTCCTCATTTTACAGTTGAGAAAACCAAGGCTCAGAGTAGTTCAAGAACTTGTCCAAGGAGATACAGAGCTGGGGACTAGAACATAGAACTACTACTGAATCCTTAAAAAAAATGTTTACATTTTAAAACTATTTTATCTAATGGAAATATTACTAAATGGACACTTTTTCTGAAGGTGATGTAGTAACAGAAATGAGTAAGTGCATATTTTTATATTTCAACACTGGTGGTAGTTTTAGATTGCCAGCCAAACACATGCTTCCTTTGTAGGCTTTTGTATGTCTAAAACAGTTTTTACATTAGGCATCTTTGTTTTAAAAGGATAAAAAATTACAATGCTTGCTTTGCAAAATTTGGTAAGAATAATAATACTAGCTTTTAATAGCTTTTGGTAAGAATAAAAGTTGCTTGGACTTTAGTTAAGATAAAGAATGTATTTCCCTCACCCTGATCTAAAAAAAAAAAAAGGTCTTACTTTTTGATTTTTTCAGAGAAATACAGCAGTTTTTGAAGGGACACATCATGAAGATGGAAAAACTGTAAGAAAACACAATACCTACTCTTGCTTTTTTTTTTTCCTTTCTCCCCTACTCTGTTATATACTCGAGCACCCAGCTTGTCTTCAAATGCTTGTACTACCTTTTCCAATCACATGGAAGCAGTTTTCTGGAAACCTTGATCATTTGCTGAGACTTGGCCAACCTCAATGTTCTAATTCTCCAGATCACCTATGCCTGCCCCTGAATTATCAGTCTTCTATGCCTACCTCATTTGTCCAACTGTGACTCACAAATAAATGGCCTGTCTTTCTGGCTCACTATTCAGTGAAGAACCACCTTTCCCCAAGTACAGGGAGGCAACGTTATTAAAACCACTGGTCCATAATATAATTCTATGTTAGAGATGTCACAACTAAAGTATCTATATCTGGTGAATTACATAGACTAAGAGAGTCACACAGGTATTTGAAGCCAACCTGGGGCTAGAGCTCATGTCTTCTTGGTAACTTCATTATTCTTCTCCCGTACTGCATGTCCTGCCCCCAAATATCTGTTAAGCCAAGATGCTATAAAGTGAAACTAGGTTAACTATTCCTCACTCTAAGATGCAAAAACTGAGGCCATAGTGGGGAATGTGTAACAACCAGTCAGAGTGAGGTTTCTGAGACCAACTCTGTTGGGCAGCCATTACTTTTGTCTTTTATCAAAACAGAGAACTAAAAAACGCGTCATAAACTCAAGGACAAAATACACATATCCCAATGACTATTTTTTATTACAAGAGAGTTATGTGATCTTTGTGCATGGTAAGTGCTACAAAATAGCATACTTTGGAATCTCCTTCTGAGAGTGACTGTCAGAAGTCTAGGTACTGAGTGGTACCTGATCAATAGTCTTGGGATAGGAAAGTTTCTCATCAGAAAAAGTAGAAAATGTTTACCAGTGCCCCTCCTACTTACTTAAGAGGAAGACATTCTGTAATAGTTTTAATATGATAAAGATACCCTAGTGCTCAAACTAATTGTTCTTGAGAGACAAAGTTGTAGGACTTAACTTCCTGATTTCAAAACTTACTCAAAGCTCCAATAATCGAAACAGTCTGGACTGGTACAAGGATAGACATAAAGACCAATGGAATGGAACTGAGAGTCCAGAACCTGAACCCTACATTTATGGCCAATTGATTTTTGACAAGGGTGCCTAGACAATTCAATAATGGAGAAAATAGTCTTTTCAATAAGGTGCTGGGATAACTGGGATATCCACATGCAAGAGAATTAATTTAGACTGTCTACCTCACATATATACAAGAATAAACTTAAAATGGATCAAAGATTTAAATATTAAGAGCAAAAACTATAAAACTCTTAGAAGAAAACACAGGTGTTACTCTTGTGATCTTGGATTAGGCAAATGATTTCTTAGATAGGAAACCAAAAGCACAAATGACAAAAGAAAAAATAGACAAATTGGACTTTATACAAATTAACCAACTGAGCTACCCAGGCGCCCTGGACTTTATACAAATTAAAAACATTTGTGCTTCAAGGGACACCAACAAGAAAGTAAAACCAACCCAGAGAATGGAAGAACAAATTTGTAAGTCATATACCTGATGAGACATATCTAGAATATATAAAGAACTCTCAGAACTCAATAATGGAAGGACAAATCACTTAGTTAAGAATGGGCAAAGCAGGGGCACCTGGGTGGCTCAGTAGGTTGAGTGTCTGACTCTTAGTTTCAGCTCAGGTCATGATCTTGGGGTTGTGAAATTAAGCCCTGTGTGGGGCTCCACGCTCAGTGCAGAGTCTGCTTAAGATTCTTTCTCTCCCTCTGCCCTTCCCCCAGCTTGTATGCTTGCTCTCTCTCTCTCTAAAATAAATAAATCTTTTTTTTAAAGATTTTCATTTATTTGAGAGAGAGCAAGAGTGATCACAGAGGGAGACAGAGAGGGAGAAGGAGACTTGCCGCTGAGCAGAGAGCTCGATGTGGGGCTCGATCCCAGGACCCTGAGATCATGACCTGAGCTGAAGGCAGATGCTTAACTGAGTGAGCCAACCAGGAACCCCTAAAATAAAGAAATCTTTAAAAAGATAAAAATAATAATAATGGGCAAGGGATACGAATAGACTTTTCTCCAAAGAAAAAATATAAATCGTCAATAAGCACATAAAAAAGATGCTCAGTATCATTAGTCATTGGGGAAATGCAAATCAAAACCATAATGAAATATCCCTTCATATGCACCAAAATGGCTACAATCAGAGAGATAATAGCAAGCCCTGGGGTTGGTGTGGAGAAATTGAACCCTCAAACCTTGTGGTGAGAATGTAAAATGGTGTAGTCTCTTTAGAAAAAGTTTGGAGTTTCTAAAAAAGTTAAACATTGGATTACCATGTCACCCAGCAATTCCACTCCTAGGTATATACACCAAAGAACTGAAAACATATCCACACAAAAAACTTGTACATGAATGTTCATGGCAACACTATTCATAATAGCCAAAAAAGTGCTAACAACCCAAAAGTCCATCAACTGATGAATGGATAAACAGAATCTGGTATATCTATACAATAAAATATTATTTGGCAAATAAAAAAAGAAAGTACTGATATATGCTATAAGATGCTAAGTGAAAGAAGCCAGACACAAAAGAACACATATTTTATGACTTCATTCTTATGAATGTTCAGAATAGGCAGATCTATAGAGACAGAAAATAGATTAGTTGTTGCCAGGGGATGGGGAATGTGGTGAATCGGGAGATACAGTGTTTCTTTTTGGGGTGATAAAAATGGTGATGGATATACAGTTTCGTGAACACACTAAAACCCAATGAATTGTATGAATTATATCTCAATTAAAAAAAGAAAAAGACAAACAAGTATAGCATACCTTAAAGTTTTCCAAAACATAAACTAAACAAAAACTTGAACACTTCTCTATGGTTTGAATTCAGTTTTATAAATGTTACCTTTTTCTTTTTTAAAGATTTTATTTATTTATTTGAGAGAGAGAGAGAGAGAGAGAGAGTGCATGTGTAAGTGGGGGGAGGAGCAGAGGGAGACTGGGCGGGGGGAAGAATCTCAAGCAGCCTCTGCACACGGAGCCTGATGCAGGGTCCACTTGGGGCTCGATCTCACCATCCTGAGCCAAAACCAAGAGTCGGATGCTTAATCTACTAAGCCATCCAGGTGCCCCACCTTTTTCTTCTTCAACAATAATAATCATAGTGATAAAAATAGCAGGTACTTATTAAACACTTACTAGGCATGTAGCAAGCATTTTATACTTGATATTCTCTCTCAGATCATCTCAATGATCTTGTACATGGAGTTATTATCCCATTTTATAGAAAGGAAATTGAAGATAAAAGAGGCTGAGTAGGGGCGCCTGGGTGGCTCAGATGGTTAAGCGTCTGCCTTCAGCTTGGGTCATGATCTCAGGGTCCTGGGATTGAGCCCCGTGTAGGGCTCCCTCCTCAGCGGGGAGTATGTTTCTCCCTCCCCCTCTGCTGCTCCTCCTACTTGTGCTCTCTCTGTCAAATAAATAAAATTAAAAAAAAAAAAGAGGCTGAGTAATTTGCACAAGGTTATATAAAGGTAATTAAGTCTGACTCCAGAGGTTCTATTATGCAATTCCATTTTCCTTAAAACAGTGACTTACTGGTCTCAAATGCTAATTTATTTTTCAATGTATTATGTTGTTCTTTCTATCACCATCAATGAATTAGATATCATTTTGGGGCCTAATATTAAATAATGATCTTACTTCCTTAGTTTATTGAGCACAGAGCAAAGACAGAAAAAATTCCCATATGATGTTTTTATTTGTATCAAATCACAGAGTATCATAGGTAAATTTAAGATTATAATTTGAATACTGTAATATTACATAATTTGGCAAATTATTTAATTATCCAAAGTTTATTACATGTTTGAGTATGTGCTAAAGAGATTATTTGGCATAACTTGGCAAGATATATATTTCTGTACCTTATTTGACCGTTTATCATTTATATATGTGGTACACATATATGTATGTATGCATATACACACGTACATATATACATACACACACTCCTAAATTAAATATACTTGTATAAAAAGCTGAAGATTGATGTGTTAGAATTAATTCCTGTTTAAAAATCTATTATATTAAATTGCATCTGCATTCAAAGCAGAAATGTAAAAACTGATCAATTTGCTAAATACACATGAATTTACAAAGTAATTGGAAATGAAATAAAAATTTCCATTGAAATGTTATATTCCTGTTTAATCAACATTTAAGTGGCACTATCAAACTATGGAAATTGACATTATTTTTTTAGGTTGTTGAGAGAATAAAGATTCTACTGAGCATTACTGTATTCCCTAAATTAAGAATGAATATTATTATAGTAGGAAAAGATGGCAGATAATTTTCTTCTTTATTAATACGGGAATTCCCAGGAAGCAATCAGGGCAGTGTCTATTCTCCTGGGCTTGGGTTTCCTGCTTTTCTATCAGTGGAAGTCTGGCTTCTCAGGAAAAGTGCAGCCAGTCCGCCTAATTATGACGCTTGCAGCATAGTGACCAGCACGGATGCATTCAGTCAGGGGCTTGTCAGAGACCAGTTGAGACAGAAAACCTGGAACACAGACAAAAGGGAAGAACATGAGTATTGCTATTATAACAGCATGAGAAAGGTCATTTTGGGTCAGGCCAAAAATTAGTCTATGTATCTATCCCTTTCTTCAGTGTTGATAGTTAAGTGTTAAACCTCAAGTGTTAGAGAGTTCTTCCTCCAAACATCATGAGCTTCCCTCGATATTTCTTTTAAAGAGCTCAAGTTGGGACATGACGACTCACCATCAAGTCATTCTAGACTTTGTATGCCTAAAGCATTATCATGCTTTCCTTTAGTTTTGAGATTAAGAGGTTGTGAGTAAGAAGTACTGGCCAAATAATATTACCTTGGGTTTTTACAGCCGAGAAGGTATTAGTTATCCCTCTCTATCTGTCTGGGTTCCTTACATGTTGTTATTCCTAGCACATTGCTTTTGGACAAAATTCTATCATCTGGATGTCTCTCCAAGTACAGATTTAAGAGCTGAAGAGTTACAAAGGACCTTACATCTCCCTTTTACTCCAAGAAGCAACAGTGAAGTGATTTCTATAGTCAAACATCATGGACCAGCTTGACATTAAAATAAATGTGATAAAGTAGAAAGTAGTGTTGAGGACTTCTGTTTCTGACCAAGATGAAATAAAAGGAACCACGCTACGCTTTCTCCAGAAACAACTCAAAGACAAAGTAAATGAAACAAGGTTTTTCAAATACTGTAGAAGATCCATGGAAGAAGGGAAACAAATGGGATAAACTGTAAAACTGCTCTAGCTTACCACCTAGAGAGAGTTACTAGGCTACAACACAAGGAGCGACAACCTAGGCAGAGCTCAACAGTCTCACTGAGTTGAGGAGATGGATTTGGGAGTCTAAGTAGGACAAAATTAAACACGTAGGCAGAATGATCAGCAAATAAGAGAGAGAAGACATACATTATCAGTATTGGGAATAAGAGAGATGATGTCACTATAGAATCTACATACACTAAGAGAATAATAAAGGAACATTACCAACTGTGTGCCAATAGATTTGACAAGTTGATGAATTGGACAAATTCCTGGAAAGACACAAACTATCAAAGCTCAAGCTCAGGAAGACATAGATAACCTGATTAGCTTTGCACCTATTAAATATATTGATTTTACAGTTAAAAAGCTTCCCATAAAGACAATTCCAGGCCCAGGTGATGTCACTGGTGAATTCTACCAAATATTTAAGAAGTAAAAATAATATTAGTCCTATACAATAACCTCTTCAGAAAGCTGAAAACTGAAAATACTTCTTAACTTATTCCTTGAGGCCAGCATTACTCTGACACCAAAATAAAAAAAGATGCAAATATTTTATTTTATTTTAAAGATTTTATTTATTTTTTGACAGAGAGAGACACAGTGAGAGAGGGAACACAAGCAAGGGGAGTGGGAGAGGGAGAAGCAGGCTTCCTGTGGAGCAAGGAGCCCGATGCGGGGCTCGATCCCAGGACCCTGGGATCATGACCTGAGCCGAAGGCAGATGCTTAACGACTGAGCCACCCAGGCACCCCAAGATGCAAATATTTTAAAGAAAATCTTAGCAAATCAAATCCAATAGTATATTTAAAAATATAATAATTTATTATTATAAACCCACCTAGGAATGCAAGGTTGGTTTAACATTCAAAAATTAGTCAATATAATTTAGCATAACTAACAAAACTATAGGATCACCTAATGCAAGAAGAAAAAGCATTTAGCAAAATCCAACATACATTTCTAATAACAACTTTAAGCAACCTAGGAATAGAAGGGAACTTGCTCACCTTGAAAAAGGGCACTTAAAAAATTTACAGTTAAAATTATTAATGGTGGATGATGGAATGTTTTCCCCTTAAGATCAAGAACAAGACAAAAATGTTTGTTCTTAAACACTGTACTGGACACTTTAGCCAGTGCAATAAGGCAAACAAAAGAAATAAATAAAAGGTATCAAGTGCTAACTTTGGCAGCACATATACTAAAATTGGAATAATACAGAGAAGATTAGCATGGCCCTTGCACAAAGATGATAAGCAAATTCGTGGAATGTTTCACATTTTTAAAAAAAGGCATCAAGAAGGAAAAAGAAGTAAAACTGTCTTTATTTGCAGATGGTATGATTGTCTAAGCCTATGGTTCTCAATAGTGGATAATTTTGCTCTGCCCCCACATCATCAGGACATTTGGCAATGTCTGGCAATTTTTGGTTTTCACAACTGGGGCAGAGGGTGCTACTGGCATTTAGTGAGTAGAATGAGGGATGCTGCTAAAAATCTTACAATGTCTATAATCTCAGATTGAGAAATTATTGGTCTTTGTAAAATAGCCTATGGAATCTAGAAAAAAGTTACTAGAACTAGGAAGTGACTTTAGTAAAGTTGCAGGATACAAGATCACTACACAAAAATCAATTGAATTTCCATACTATATACACACCATACTGTGTGTATATATAGCAACTGTATGTACCACCAACAGTTAGAAATTGATATTAAAAATAGCTTTCACCATACCATGAAATATGTGTAGTAACTGATAAAAGTATAAGACCTGCACACTGAAAAATGACAAAACAATGCCAAAAATAGTAGTAAAAGAAACCTACAAAAATGGAGAGATAGAAAGTGTTCACGGGTCAGGAGATTCAATATTGTCAACAGCTCTAAGAAAATTTTCTGTGGAAAATTCCAGCAGGCTTTTCTTTTTTTAAAAGATTTTATTTATTGGGGTGCCTGGGTGGCTCAGTCGTTAAGCGTCTGCCTTCGGCTCAGGTCATGATCCCAGGGTCCTGGGATCGAGCCCCGCATCGGGCTCCCTGCTCAGCAGGGAGCCTGCTTCTCCTTCTCCCTCTGTCTACCACTCTGCCTACTTGTGCTCTCTCTCTGTCAAATAAATAAATAAAATCTTTAAAAAATAATAAATAAAAAAATAAAAGATTTTATTTATTTGTCAGAGAGAGAGAGAGAGAAACACAAACAGGGAGAGTGGCAGGCAGAGGGAGAAGCAGGCTTCCAGTTGAGCAGGGAGCCCGATGTGGGACTTAATCCCAGGACCCCAATATCATGACCTGAGCCGAAGGCAGATGCTTAACCAACTAAGCCATCTAGGCATCCCTCCAGCAGGCTTTTCTTATAGAAACTGAAAAACTGATTCCAATATTTATGTGGATATGCAAAAGACTAAGATTAGTCAAACACATCTTTAAAAACAAGACTACCTGAGTTAAAACTTATTATAGAACTAAAATAATCAAGACACTATGCTACTGGCATAAAGAAAAACAGATCAATGCAACTGCACAAAGAGTCCAGAAATAAACCTACTTCTATAACATCAATTGATTTTTGACAAAAGTATCAAAGCAATCCAGTGGAGAAAAGAAAATTTTTTAAACAAATGGTCTTAGAACAGCTGGATGGCATATTTAAAAAAAAAAAACAAACAAACCACTTTAACCCTTACCTACCTCACATCACCTACAGAAATTAACTTGAAATGGATCACAGATCTAAATGTAAGAGCTAAAACTATAAAACTCTGAGAAGGAAACATAGAAAATCTTAGTGATTTTGAATTTGCCAAAAAATCTCTTAAGAAAGACATAAAAAGTACAAACTTTTACATAGGAAAAAATAACTGGACTTTGCCAAATTAAATACTTCTACAACTCTGTAATAAGAAACAACCCAATAAAAAATGGGTTCAAAAGAATTGAATTAACATTTTAGCAAAGAAGATAAACAAATGCCAAATAAGCTCAGGAAAAGATGTTCAACACCATTACTCATTAGAGAAATGCAAATTAAAAACCACAATTAAATACTACTGTCAACCCACTAGAATGGCTAAAATTAAAAAGACTGACCATAACAAGTGTTGACAAGGGTTTGGGTCATTTGGAACTCTCATATATTGATAGTGGGAATATAAAATTATTAATACCACTTTGAAAACCATATGTCAGTGTCTTAAAAAGTCAAACATACATTTACCATATGACCTAGTCATTCTATTTCTAGGCATTTAACTCAAGGTAAATGAAAGCATATATTCACACCAAAGATTTGTAGTGAATGTTCACAGCAGCTTTATTTATAAAAGCCCCAAACTGGAAATGATCCAAATGTGGATGAGAAGAGGAAGGAAGCCAGGATTACAAAAGAGCATGGGAGTAGTGGATATGTCTACAGTGATGGTTTCATGGATGTATGTTATGTTAACATTTGCAAAATTATACCCTTTAAATATGTGCAGTTTATTGTATATCAGTTACACTAAAATAAAACTATAAAAGAAGAAAAAAGGGAGAAAGTGTTATAGTTACAAATAAGACAGGTCAAGAACAGAAGAATCTGGGGCTACTTTCCCTCTAGGGAAAACATGAGCTGCTTAGCAGTACTCAAATACTCAGAAGAACAGATAATGAGAAACTGTTCTGTAGCCAGGCTTCCAGGCTGTTCCCTAGGCCCTGGCAGCCTGCTGGGGGTGAAGATTAATTGAGAAGCTGTGTATAATGACCTGTAGAGAGCATTTTAAGAGATTTATGTCCTTTCTTCTCTACCGCTCTGACCACACAAGCTTTTTCCCTGTCAGATTTGGGGAATGCTCTGTATCTAGTAAAATAAGTATTCCCAACCAAAGAATAAAATTAATTTGGTTAATGGAGTGATATATTTTGAAGACATTTGCTTAGAATGTGAAATCACTCCCTCAAGAGGTTTAGTAAGAGTATTTTATCATTTGAGTTTTCAGGTAACAGTCAAAGGTCAACGTTAACTTTCAGCCAAACTGTGAGACTAAAATGCTCAGCCCACACAGTGAATGAAGCACACACCAAATTCAGAGTCAGATCAGCTTACAATGGAAACACGTCTATGGGAAGCCTTACATGCAACATCTGTTTTCCTCATTCCTTCTGGTATGATCTTTGTGAGAAAAAGAAAAGCTTACGTTTATGAAATATTTTTGTGAAGCATAAGTACCAGCATCCTCTTTCTAAGAGAAGAGCTAGTTGATGTCTGAAGTGAAGTGCTCTGAAGAGACATTTGCGTTGACAACTGGAAAGCCTGAATGCAGGAAAAAGCTAAGACCTTTGCCCCAGGTGAATAACAGTTTTCAATAATCTATTTTGAAAACCCAGCTGAGACAAACTACAGATGTTATATAATTGATTGTAAGTGGAACCTTCATATAGTAGCTGATGTGAATCTTAAAGGTTGTGTAAAATGGTTTAAACAAAGGGAGTTTATATGTTAAGAATCATAGGGAATCCTATTATAACATGAATAAACATTCTAAGATAATTTTTTATTGTGTAAAAGATATATATAACCTAGTTTACCATTTTAACCATTTTTAAGTGTGCAATTCATGGCATTAAGATCATTTTGCAAAGTTGTGTAATTGTCACTTTTATCAATTTCCAGAACTTTTTCATCACTTCAACAGAAACTCTATAATCTTTAAACAGTAACTCTCTAATTCCGCCATACTTCTGGCCTCTGGCAACTGCTACTCTACTTTCTGTCTCTATGAATTTGCCTATTCTAGGTACCTCATATGAGTAGGATCACACAATATTTGTCCTTTTGTGTCTGGCTTATTTGACTTACTGCAATGTTTCCCAATGTAATTTTTTAAGTTAGAATTTTTAATTATTAGCTGACCAAAATGTATTTTGAATAAAATGCTTTATTTGGAAATAATTTCAAATTCACAGAAAAGTTGCAAGAATAAAAATAATGTGAAAAACATCCACATATCCTTTACCCAGATGCACTTGTTAACATTTTACTCCTTTTGTGCACATATACTTTCTCTTTATACAGGTTTTTGCTGTATTTGCATTTATCATGCTTCTTTACCTTTAAATACATTGGTGTTTCCTGAGAATTATTCTCTTATATAACCACAGTTATTAACTTCAGTAACACTGTTAGAATACCGTTATCTAATTTTACTCTCCATATCCCAGTTTTGTCAATGATCCAATAATGTTCTTTTGTTGTTGTTGTTGTTAAAGATGTTTTTATTTTTAAGTAATCTCTACACCCAACATGGGGATTTGAACTCACAATCCTGAGATCAAGAGTCGCATGCGCTACTGCCTGAGCCAGACAGGCACTCCCAAATAATGTGTTTTTTTTTTTTTTTAATGTTTTATTTATTTATTCATGAGAGTCAGAGAGAGAGAGAGAGAGAGGCAGAGGCAGAAGGAGAAGCAGGCTCCCGCTGAGGAGGGAGCCCGATGCGGGACTCGATCCCAGGACCCTGGGATCATGACCTGAGCCGAAGGCAGACGCTTAACCGACTGAGCCACCCAGGGGACCCTGTGACGGGGACATTTTTGAGGCATACAGTCTTCCCCTACCTCCTATCTAGCAGAGTGATTCTCATTTTGGGTTTGACTGGTATTTCCTCATGATTTAATTCAGATTATGCATTTCTGGCCAGAATACTAGAAAAATTATGTTGTGTCCTTCTCAGGGTATCACATTTAGAGGCACATTATGTCCAGTTGCTAGTCACCGGTGATGTTCATTTTGATTACCTGGATATAGTTTCCAATGCTTTGCAGTCACAAAGAATGCCACAATGGATAACCTTTTGCATATATATCTTTGTGTTGTTGAGGGGTGATTTATCTTCAGGATAAATTTCTAGAAGTAGAATTTTTGGGTTGAAGAGTAGATACATAAGTAGTTTTGTTAGATACTGCCAAATCCCCTTTCATAGAAGTTGAATGACTTTGTATTTCCACTAGTAATGTTTAAGTAAGAGTGCTTGTTTCCCCACAACCTCACCAACAGAGTGTACTTTGATTTTGCCAATGGGTTAGAAATGATATCTCAATGTCATTTTAATTTGCATTTCTCTTATTATGAGTGAGGCTGAACATTTTATACGTCTAAAGAACAAATCTCTGGTTTGTTCTTATCTTTCACTTATTCTTCTAAAGGATTTTTGGTCTTCCTCTATTTTTAAAAGTTATTTGCATTTTGGGGATTTTATTCTAATAAAGTATTTTTTTAGGTAGGGAAAAATATCAACAATAGCAATATGCTATTAATATATACAAATACTATTCAGCAAGGAAACAAAGTGATTATTCATATCTTATTCACTGAATGTGGTGAATTTTAAAGAGTATGGTTGGCACACACTATAACAGATAAATATGGCTTGCAGATATATATCAAAAAAGAAGTTTGCTCTCTTTTAGTAAAGATTTTGGGCCTATCAGGAATTCAACAAGAAAAATCTTACATGACTGACTTGGCATGTGTGCTCAACATGAAAAAGTCGCCCAGGAACCCTTTTTGTTGGTGCTTTTTTCCTGGTTCTTATGGTCCTCATCAGTACATTATCTTGAAAACGAAGGGTAAGGTTCTGCATATATGCCTTCCAACATGGTCAAGAAAACAAAAACAGGAGGCATAACATTAGAGAACAAGAAACATCAGAACAGGTTTCCAATCAGGAACTCATACGCTGAGCCAGTTGTGCCTTTCTACTTTGGTTCCTCCTCTCCGGTATCTGTAGAACTCCTTTCTAATCCTTCTACCGATAGGCTTATTCCCACAGCCTCTCTGACTCTTCTGAAATTTGGGTCATGTCATGGATCTTAGGTCTCAAGCTGTTGAGGCATACAGTGGGTGAAGACTTCTCATTGACAATGAATTTGGTTCCTAGGGCTAGCGTTGGCTGGCTCTGAATCTTGGAACAATCACAGATCCAGAGCTATCAGAATAAACCTCTGTCCACTAGCAATTAGTACAGCTTCTTACCTTCTGGTTACTTTCATTTGGATTTTTCTTTTACCAATGTTAAGGAGACTGACCGATTTTAGCATAACTGAATGCATTATCTGAGATGAGACCGGAAACATGCATTTAAACTGCGCAGAGAGGGGGTGCTAGGCTAGTTTCCTCAAAGCACATAGAGGTGGGATGGCTGGTGTGGGCAAAAGGCAATATAATTTCCTGACTCAATTTGTCTATTTTATGTAGTTACCATATTAGAGATATAATACCTAGAATTTCCTCAGTGTCATTTAAAGAAAAGTGAGAAATATTGTCAGTAGGTATGAAAGCCTTAATCGAGACACTTAAGAGCTAGGGATATTTTAGAAAGAAATGAACAAAGTCTGTAAGTCAATTTTTTCTTTCCCATAGTTCCTTCACCAATAGTTTTCATGGTGGGTGGAACTAAAAGCCCAGTAGACTCTATCATTTTTCATTCAACATTCACAACAAAAAGAATGACTTAGCTTTTCTGGTTGTCATAAAATAGGAAAACCATGCCACACAGATTTTATGAACTTGGAAGAATTAAGGTTTTTTTTTTTTTTTTTGTTATTGTTTGTTTTGCTTACTGATTCAATTTCATTGCTAGTAATAGGTCTGTTCAAATTTTTGATTTCTTCCTGATTCAGTTTTGGAAAGTTATACATTTCCAGTAATTTATCCATTTCTTCTAGGCTGTCCAATTGGCATATAAGTTTTCATAATATTCTTATAAACCTTTGTATTTCTGTGGTGTTGGTTGTTGTTTCTCCTTCATTTCCGATTTTATTTATGTGAGTCCTCTTTCTTTTTTCTTGATGAGTCTTATCAATTTTGTTGATCTTTTCAAAGAACAAGCTTCTGATTTCATTGATCTGTTCTATTGTTTTTTAAGTTTCTGTTTCATTTATTTCTGCTCTAATCTTTATTATTTCCTTCCTTCTGCTGGCTTTTCTAGTTTCTTTAGGTATAAGGTTAGGTTGTTTATTTGAGATTTTTCTTTTCTTGGTTCTTGAGGTAGGCCTGTATTGCTATAATCTTCCCTCTTAAAACAGCTTTTGCTGCATACCAAAGATTTTGGATCATTTTGTTTTCATTTTCATTTGTACCATGTATTTTTTTTTTTAAATATTTTATTTATTTATTTGACAGAGAGAGAGAGAGAGAGAGAGAACACAAGCAGGGGGAGCAGCAGGCAGAGGGAGAGGGAAAAGCAGGCTCCCTGCTGAGCAGAGAGCCCGATGCGGGGCTTGATCCCAGGACCCTGGGATCATGACCTGAGCCGAAGGCAGACGTGCTTAACTGACTGAGCCACCCAGGCGCCCCTGTACCATGTATTTTTTTATTTCCTCTTTGATTTCTTGGTTGACCCATTCATTGTTTAGTAGCATGTTATTTAGCCTCCATATATCTGTGTTCTTTCCAGATTTTTTCTTGTGTCTAATAAAGAAAAGATAAATAAACAGGAAGGAATCCAAACATAACACTAAAAAAAGCCATCAAACTACAAGGAAAGAGAGCAAGAAAAGAAGAAAGGAACAGAGAGGAACTAGAAAAACAACCAGAAAACAAGTAACAAAATGGCAAAAAGTACATACTTACCAATAATTACTTTAAATGTAAGTGGACTAAATGCTCTAATCTAGACAGGGTGACTGAATGGATGAAAAAATAAGACCTATGTATATGTTGCTGATAAGAGACTCACTTCAGACCTAAAAACACATGCAGATTGGGAGTGAAAGGATGGAAATATATTTACCGTGCAAATGGAAGCAAAAAGAAAGCTGGGGTAGCAATACTTACATTGGACAAAATAGACATTATTTATTTATTTGTCTTTTAAGTAGGGTCAGTGCCCAGCATGGAGCTCAAGGTGAGGCTTGAACTCATGACCCTGAGATCAAGACCTGAATTGAGATCAAGAGTCAGACACTCAACGGACTGAGCCACCCAGGTGCCCCTGGGCAAAATAGACTTTAAAACAACAGAGCTTTCTCTGTCTACATAAAGGACACAATTCAACAATTCAACAAGAAGATAATAACAATTCAACAATTCAACAAGAAGATTTAACAATCGTAAATAGCTATGCACCCAACACAGGCACACAGGAGCACCTAAATATATAAAGCAACTATTAATAGACACAAAGGAAGAAAGTTATGAGTAATACAGCAACAGTAGGGGACTTTAACATCCCACTGACATCAATGGATAGATCATCCAGACAGAAAAATCAACAAGGAAACAGTGGCTTTGAATGACACACAGGACCAGATGGACATAACATATATACAGAACATTCCATCCAAAAACAGCGGAATACACATTCTTTTCAAGCACACATGGAACATTCTCCAGAATAGATCACATGTTAGGCCACAAAACAAGTCTCAATAAATACAAAAAGATCAAAATCATATCATGCATCTTTTCTGAACACAATGGAAGAATGAAATTTAATAATTCACCTTTTACAAGTGTTAGCATCTTGTATTATCTCAAATTGCTTCTCCAACGATACTGCATAAGTACATATCAGTGATTATCTCTTTATTTCTTATATAGTCCCCAAAGCCTTTTAATATACAGACCATAACAGACCATAATATGGGGCGCCTGGGTGGCTCAGTTGGTTAAGCGACTGCCTTCGGCTCAGGTCATGATCCTGGAGTCCCTGGATCGAGTCCCGCATCGGGCTCCCTGCTCGGCAGGGAGTCTGCTTCTCCCTCTGACCCTCCTCCCTCTCATGCTCTCTGTCTCTCATTCTCTCTCTCTCAAATAAATAAATAAAATCTTAAAAAAAAAAAAAAAACAGACCATAATATGTATATGGAGAGAAAAACACTTGAAAAGCATTTTTAGAATATATGTAATTTTCTTTAAAAATCACATTTTATGCTAAATTTAATTCTTATATATTTGTTTACCTGACAATATAGACAAATGTATATGTGTTTGAAGTAGTTTTTAAGCCATATAATTTAAAGGTCAGAGGAAACTAACAATGTGAAATAGAGTAATACCTCTGGTACAAGACTTGAAGCAATAGCAGCTTCCATGGTCATGTATATTACACTTTCAATGACTGCCCCTTAGAACTTCACTTAGAGCCTATTTAGTTCAAGAAAGCAAGGGAAAATTTTTTTTTCTTGATTGTAAAAGTAATAACCAATAAATGTAGAAAAAGTAGGAAAAAATAGTAAAACAGTAGAATTAAGAAGTAAATAAAACACATATAGTTCCATTATAAAGAAAAATCAGTGCTATTTAATATAACATGGGGATCCTAGCAAGAGCAATAAGACTAAGAAAAAAAATTAAAAAGTGTAAAAAATGAAATAAATTTGTTGTTATTTTCAGTTGAGAGGATTGTATATAGAAAACCCCAAATATGGGCGCCTGGGTGGCTCAGTCGGTTAAGCGTCCAGACTATTGATTTCAGCTCGGGTCATGATTTCGGGGTCGTGGGACTGAGCCCCACGTTGTGCTCTGGGCTCAGCGCGAAGTCTTCTTGAGATTCTCTCTCTCCCTCTGCCCCTCCCCCATTCTCAAATAAATAAATAAATCTAAAAAGAAAAGAAAAAAGAAAACCCCAAATAATCTATAAATTGCTGGACTTAAGGGACTTTGGAAAGATTGCTAGTTATAAGAAAACTATACAAAAATCAATTATTCATATATATATCAGCAACTATTCATATATATATATCAGAAAACAAAAGAAACTTGAAAAAAAGATACAAAAGCAACATAAATTATGCCAGTCTCTAATGAAGAAAATTATAAATCCTTATCAAGCAACATTATAAAGGACCTAAATAAATAGAGAGATATACCAGGTTCTTGGATAAGAAGATTCATGAATACAAAATCAAAGTCTCAACAAGTTTTTAGGGAACTGACAAGTTGATCCTAAAATCTGTATGAAAAACAAAGCATCAAGAATAGCCAAACATTCCTACTGAAGAAAAACAAGGTAGGAAAGACCAGATCCAACACTTATTATAGAACTATAATAATAAATACAGTGTACAGTGTGGTATTGTCATAGGTATAGATAAATAGTACAAAGGAAAAGAAAAGATCGTTCTGAAATGGGCCTATGCAAATGTGGAAACTTAAGCTTCAGTGGAATTAGCATTATGAATACATGGTGAAAGGATAGTTTATTAGAAAACAATGTTTAGGCAACTAATTTTTGATTTGGAAAAATAAAATTACCTTATTCCATATTAAAAAAATCCAGATGTATCAAGGAATTAAATGTGAATGGCAAAACTGTAGGACTTTTAGAAGAAAATAAAGAATATACTAATGTTGTAGAGGTAAGAAGGATTCTTAAATAAGACACAAAAAGCACAAACTAACTCTAAAATAAAATACTAAAATATTCAACTATGCTGAAATGAAAACTCCTGTTTCTCCAAAGATACCTTACAGAGAAGGGAAAAAACAAATCAAATTTGTTTTCTGGATATTAATATCTAATTAATATTAATCACACATATGTATCTCGGTATCATACTATAGGTATTGTCATATAGCCCTTTTTCACTTAATATATATTACCTAAACAATGTAATACCATTTTTCACTTAAGAGATTAGTAAAGATAAAAATAGTTAATACACTGTATTATGAAAGAGAGTGAACATAATTATATACTGGAGTGTAAGTTAGCACTATTTTTGAAGGGCACTTAGGCAATATCTACCCAAACTGGAAGTGTACAGGGGTGCCTGGCTGGCTCAGTCAGAAGAGCATGCGACTTTTGATCTTGGGGTCGTAAATTTGAGCCCCACACCGGATGTACAGATTACCTAAATAAATAAACTTAAAAAAGCAAAACCAAAAACCTGTAAGTACACAAAGGCTTCAAGCTCAGCAATTCTTCTAAGAATTGGAAATGACCTCTAAGCTACATTTATGCATATATGTGTACAAAGGCATATATACAAGGACACTCACTGCAGCATTGTTTGTAATAAAAAAGACCAACTTAATATTAATACTATACTATATCTAATATACAGAACATATTAAAGTATCCTTGCTTGTCACAGTAATATCCTTTATAGATTTTTTTTCCTGCTTCAAAATCTAATCCAGGATCACAGTTCCATTTAGTTACCATGTTCCTTTAGTCTCTTTTAATCTAAAAAAGTACCCCCTCCCATTCAGTAGTTGAAAACTGGCATTTTTTAAGAGTCCAGCTAAGTTGTTTTGCTTAATATCCCTCAATTTGGGTTGTCTAATGTTTCTTCATGATTAGATTCAGGTTTAACAAGTTTGGAAGGGGTATCACAGAAATGATGCTGTGTCCTTCTTAGAGTATTTCACTGGGGGTACATGGTGTGGGTTTGTTCCATCCTTGATGATGTTAAGTTTGATCACTTGGCAAAGGTAGTATCAACCATATTTCTTCTTAAAAACACTGTATGATTTATGTTAAAAAACCCATCAATTTGAAGAGGGGAGTGGCTAAATCCATGGAGTGGAATAATATAAAGCAGTTAGCCAGAATGAGGTAGATCTCTATGTGCTGCTATGAAGCAATGTCCAAGATATGAGTAAATGAAAGACCAAGGGTAAAAAACAGTAAGCACAGTATATAGTATTCTCATTTGATAAAAACTGGGATATTAATACATACACAAACTTATACATGTGCAGGATATTTCTGGATGGATTTAATAAAACTAGCAAAGAAAGCTGCCTCGAGGAGGGGACTTAGAGGATTGGGGTAGGACCAATGTTTACTTTTCATTGTATCTATTACTTCTACTATATATGTATATATCCTTTTTGTACTGCTGTATTTTCTACTTATTTTATTATTTCTGCAATAAAAAGTATATTATTTTCCCATATTTTTAAATATTCCTAGAGGCCATGCTTTTTAAATGTGGATATAGCAGGAGTGCCTGGGTGGCTCAGTCGTTAAGTGTCTGCCTTTGGCTCAGGTCATGGTCCCAGGTCCTGGGATTGAGCTAAGCATGGGGCTCTCTGTTCAGCGGGAAGCCTGCTTCTCCCTCTGCCCCTGCTTGTGTTCCCTCTCTCGCTGTGTCTCTCTCTGTCACATAAATAAACAAAATCTTTAAAAAAAAATGTGGATATAGCATAATTTACTTAATCCTAGTATTGGATATTTAGGTTATTTCTATTTTTTTTATTATAAGTAACACTGTGATGAATATCTTTATAAAATTCTTACAGCATTAATCATTGTGCACATTTTTAATTTCCTTAGGATAAATTTCTTTAAGGGTAATTAATATTTTTTCAGGCTTTACATACTTATTGCCAAATTTCTTTTCAAAAAGATCTTATTAGTGTACACTCCCAATAGCATTCTTGCTATTAAAAAATTCTGTTTGATAATTTGAAGAGTTAAAGGCAGAATCTTGTCTTAATTTAGTTATTTGTTATTAGGGATATTGAAAACATTTTTGTTTATATGCCTACTAGCCATTTGTATTTCTTTTTATAAACTGAAGACAACTTTTACCCATTTTTCTGTTGGAATACTTCTCTTCTTTTATTGATTTTTAAGAGACATTCCCAGTTTGTCTACTATATATGTTGCAAATACTTTTCCTTAGTCATTTGTCTTTTATTTTTATTGTGATACAGATAGATTAACCTTTTGTTAATAAATTTTCCACTGAATTTAGGCTGAGAAAGGTCTTCCACACCATGAGATCAGATAAATATTAGACTACCCTTTCTTTCAGTTCATTTGTGGTCATTTAACTTTTTATTCCATCTGGAAATTCTTTGAGTATGATGATTGGTAGAGATCAACCATTGTTTTTTCCAAAAAGTTACATTTTTGTTCCACTACCATGCCTTAAGTATTAATCCATCCTGTTCCAGTTGTTTTTAAACATTTTATTTGGAAATAATTTTAGATTTTCAGAAGAATTGCAAAGATAGTATAGAGTGCTATTGTACCTATCCTACATGTGTTTCCTTCCATTTTTAGTCTTTTTAAGATCCATGCAATACACTTTAGAAACTTTTTTTTTTTTTGAGAGAAAGAGAATGTGCATGAGCGAGGGGTGGGGGTGGAGGGAGCAGAGAGAGAGAGAATCTTAAGCAGGCTCCACACTCAGGATGGAGCCTGATGAGAGGCTCAATCTCATGAGCCTGAGGATCATGACCCGAGCTGAAATCAAGAGTCAGACGCTTATTTGATTGAGCCACCCAGGTGCCCCCACTTTAGAAACCTTTTTATTCAAAATAATAAAAAGGCAAAAATTTTATGTGTGTCTAAAAAAGCAACATTCTCATTTCCAGATTTCAAAGATGATTTTTTATGTTATTTGCTCATCTCCTAAATATTCTACAATAAGCAATATTACTTTTATAATCCAAAAAAAGCCAGTAACAATAACATGGGGATATTTAACTATTCAGATAAACAGTTAAGAATAACTCATTCAAGAATTTCAGCTAAGTGATGTTTTGTTCTAACAGTTTTCTACTTATGCCTTTAGAGTTCATTAATAATTATAGCCACTTGGGAATACAGCTTTCGACAAAGTAAATCAGTGTCAGTATCAGTATAAGCACAATGAAATTGGTCACTCTTCTTAGAAGATTCCTCAAGGACATAAAGGTCTTTACTACTTCCTGTATTCTTACACTTAGGGAAACAGGCTGTGTGAGAGGGCACATCTCAGAAAGTTTCTGAGGAGACTTTAGCTCAGTCTTTCTTCCCCAAATGAAGTCTTCCTCTATAGAAACTATATGCCAAGTAAATCAGTCTGCATCTTTTGAAATGGAAATTCAAGGACCAATGCTTCCCTAGAAGGGATTGCTGGGAAAATTCCTGACAGAATTAAGCAGAAAGGATCACTGTACTTGGATAGAGTGGCTATTATGTGATATCAATGAAAACAAGCTTTTTGGTAAAAACTGTGAGGTCACTGGCCATAAGACACTCAGCACCATAGGACACCATAGCTGAGGAAGCTGGGAAACACAGGGCATACACATATACTGAAGATACTAATAAAATGACATAGGTGGAAGAAAAGTTTTTTCACTTTGGCGTTTAAAAAAAAATTAATAAACTCTATTTTTTGGAGCATTTTTAAGTTTACAGAAAATGGAATGTACAGAGTTCCTTTATACCCTCTCATCCCTCCATACTTCAATTTCCCCTATTGTTAACATCTTGCATTGGTGTGGTACATTTGTTACAATTGAGGAGCCAATATTGATTCATTTGTTGTTTGTTTTTTGAGAGAGAAAGAGAGTGTGAGTGCCCGCAAGCTTCGGGGGGAGGGGTAGAGGGAGAGAGAATCTTAAGCAGGCTCCATGCTCAGTGCGGAGCCCCACGCGGGGCTTGATCTCACGACCTGAGACCTGAGCCGCAATCAAGAGTCAGATGCTTAACTGACTGAGCCACCCAGGTACCCCAATATTGATTCATTATTAACAACTAAAGTCCATGGTTTATATTAGAGTTCACTTTTTGTGTTGTTCATTCTATAAGACTTGAAAAATGTTTAATGATCTGTTTTCCACCATTATAGTATCATATAGTATAGTTTTGCTGCCTTAAAAAAAACCTTCTGTACTCTACCCATTTATCTGTCTCTACTCCCCACCCCAAGTTCTTGACAACCACTGATATTTTGGCTGTGTCCATAGTTTTGCCTTTCCTAGAATGTCATGTAGTTGGAATCATACAGTATATAGCCTTTTTAGATTGGCCTCTTTAATCTAGTACTATGGGTTTAAGTTTCCTCTCTATCTTTTCATGGCTTGATAGCTCACTTCTTTTTGGGGTTGAATACTATTCCATTGCGTGGATGTGCCACAGTTTGTTTATCCAGTCACCTACTGAAGGACATCGTGCTTCCAAGTTTTGCCAATTAAATTGATTATGGCTGTTATCAACATGTGCATCCATTTTAACATGGACATAAGTTTTCAATTTATTTGGGTATGTACCAAGGAGTATGATTGCTGGGTTGTATGGTAAGAGGGTGTTTTGTAAGAAATTGCCAAACTGTTTTCCAAAGTGGCTGTACCATTTTGCATTCCCATTAGCAACAAATGAGAGTTCCTGGTGCTGCACATCCTCACCACATGGGTCACACACTTAAGAAGTTTTGGTAAAATGATATGACCGAAAGAATGGTTTTTCCATTAAAAAAAAAAAAAAGTCTTAATATTTACTTAAAAAAAAAAACCTCCTCAAACAAAATGGACTGTTTAAAGTATATGCATTATACCAAACTCACTTATCTAGTCCACTGTCCGGTAAATTTATTTATTGTATGTTTTTTGTCTTCAGAAAGCTACATAGTTCATCTCAGAATCCGTTGGTACTTTTCTAAGGCTTTGGCTCAGATCCTTGAGGACTGGGTCAATGATCTAATGAATCATTTGAATTCCTGAATATTACAATACTATGATTTCCCTACTGTCTCCATCCCTTGCCCGACCCCAGCTCATTCATTGAAGTTATCAATGTTCTTTATACATGAGTAATATCAAACTACACACTGTATAGTAGTGATAAGTTAATTACATAGTTATTAAGAGATAATGTGGGAGTAGTAACATAAATCATCATGTAATTTACCTTTGTTCTTTGGGACATTACCATGTAATTAAAGCAAACCTGATATAATATTTTACAGCAACTAACAGTGCTGAATTCTATATTCCCCCATCCTTCTCCCTGTAAAAAATTTGCTCTCAGTCTTTTCTGGGTCAATCTGATTTTTTAATTCTTTGTTTGTTTTCTACCTTTCTTAGATATCTACACTTTAGTGATGATTTATGTGCTTTCTTAAACTGGTCTGCTATATCTTCTAGATCAATAGTTACCAGATACATGCTGCCACATGGCACATGAAATGGGCAACCTAAAGGCTGTATTTTTTTTTTTTTAAGGCTGTAGTTTTATTAAATGTAGCTGCTTTAGAGAATAAGATATATACTAAAATTCTGACTAGTCTAATCCTCAATTTATTAGACTCATGCTACTACCACTCCTATACTTAATGTTTTATAATAAGAAGCAAATGGAAAAGAAGTAAAAACCCAGAATGCCATCAAAAATCTTTTGATTTATTCAATCAGTCAACAGCTTTCGAATGCCTACCATTACCATCATGATTCAAAGATGGATAAGACATAGTGTTTGTCTTTGAGAATTTTATAATTTTAGGAGAGAAAACTATGTAAATACTTTAAAAATAATCCTAGCAGAAGTGTGAAGTATGAACTTAACTAGGAAAGAGACTGTTGGCAGAGAGATCAAATTGGAATCTAGTGCAATATTTTAGGAGTGGTTCTCAAAGTGTGGTCTCTGGATCACCTAAGTCCCACTCTAGACCTACCAAATCAGAAACCAGATAGGGCCCAGCAATTGTCTTTTAACAAGTCTTCCATGTGATTCTGATGCATGCTCAAGTTTGAGAACCACTGTTCTAGGTGATAGATAATAAGCATAGGAAAGAGAAAAAACAGGTATAGTGATTTGATGTGGGTGCTGATGAAAAGTTAGGCAGTTAAGGACAATTCTGTGGCTTAAAGCTGAGGAAACTGTGTGGACAATGAAACATGGGCTTTGTCCCAGACTCAGTTCATGTCAAGTGCTCTTCACTAGAGATTCTTATTGCTTTCTCTGGGGAGGATCTACTTTTAACTCCACTCGCACCTGTCAGTGGAGGAATACCAGCAAAGATCCTAGGTAGAACAGGACAGAAGTGCTGTTATTTGATGCACTGGACATTCACTGGGCATTTTGGCAAACCAAATTTAGAGATCTACAGAATAACTTCAATATATTCTGTGAAATCTTGAGTGAAGCCTCTGACCTGTATGCTACTGCCTATTAGCAGGAACTGATTTACAGATTTACGATCTTGAGAATTAGTTTTCTTATTTGTATTATAAATACTTAGGAAATTGATATTAGATGTTGCTTTCTTTCCTAACACATGTATACTCTCCATATTTACCTCTATTTTTTTTGAAGTAATCTCTATGTGTCACATGGGGCTCAAACTCATGACCCACCCTGAGATCAAGAGTCACATGCTCTATGGACTGAGCCAACCAGGCGTCCCTCCATATTTACCTCTATTTTAAGTAACAGTAAGAAAAAGGTAGCTACGATCAGTCTCTCTGTCACTGGATTAGTTACATACACGTTAGCACAGGTTACTCTTTTTTTAAATTAAAAAAAAATTTTTTTAGCATGGGTTAACTTTAAATAAAAGCGACCTGATACTAACGTATGGCCTACTCTGCTATTTCCTGACTCATTCCACACCTTCTGACAAAATCCTTTAATAAACAGTTTCTTAGATCTATTGACTAGAATGGTTTTTATTTGATGGTAGGGTACAAGTTTGCTTGCAGCTGGCCATGTGATTGATTGATTGATTCATAAAACTAATATTTACTGCGTATTTACTCTATGCCAGGCACTCTGTTGGGTCCTGGGGATACACTGGTGAATAAGACACATGGAGTCCCTGTTCTCTTAAAGCTTATATTTTAATGAGGGAGATAAAAAAAAAATCCCAAGTAATAAGTTAGTAATTAAGATAACTAAGATAATAAATAATAAGATAATTCTAGAGAGTGTTAAGTGCTATTAAGGAAAATAACTGTGTGTAGCAGTAGAGAACAAGAGCAAAGGGACCCACATTACATAGGATAATTAGAGAAGAGGTGACTTTTAAGTTGAAACTGAGAATGAGAAAGAGATAGCCATGTAAAGAGTAGGGGAAGACAATTCTAGACTAAGGGAGCTCCACGTGCAAAGTGTATAAGGCCTAAAAGAAGAAGACCAATATAACCAGAGCACGTAAGCAAAGCTGAGAGCAGCATGAAATACAGATTCATGGATAACAGATCATATAGATCCTTTCAGGCCACTACAGGAGTTTAGAGTTTTAGTCTAAGTTCAACTAGAAGCCACTGAAGCAAGGAAGTGAAGTAATTCAATTTCTTCCTAAAAGCGTTATTTTGGCTACTGTGTAGAAAATGGAATGGAGAGTAAGAAAGAATGAAAGTATGGCAGGCATGGCCTAAAGTGATGGGAGAAAAGTGGATGGATTTGAGGTAAGATGATATGAGATACATTCTAAAAATTGTCTCAAAGAACTCACTGAAGGTATGGACAGATGGAAAGGAATGCATCACTTGTACACTGTTGGTGGGAATGCAAGCTGGTGCAGCCACTTTGGAAAACAGTATGGAGGTTCCTCAAAAAGTTGAAAATAGAGATACCCTACAACCCAGCAATTGTACCACTGGGTATTTACCCCAAACATACAAAAACACGAATTCAAAGGGTTACATGCACTCTGATGTTTATAGCAGCATTATTTACAATAGCCAAATATGGAAGCAGCCCAAGTGTCCATCCATAGATGAATAAAGATGTGGTATGTATATACGCACACAATGGAATATTATTCAGGCATAAAAAAGAATGAAATCTTGCCATTTGCAATGACGTGGATAGAGCTACAGAGTATAATGCTAAACAAAATAGAGAAAGACAAATACCATATGATCACTCACATGTGGAATTTAAGAAACAAAACAAATGAGCAAAGGGAAGAAAATAGAGAGAGAGAGACACAAACCAAGAAACAGACTCTTAATTATAGAGAACAAACTGATGGTTACCAGAGGGGAGTTGGGTGGGGTGGTGGGTAAAATAGATGATAAGGATTAAGGAGGGCACTTGTGATGAGCACTGGGTGATGTATGGATTGTTGAATCACTATATTGTACACCTGAAACTAATATAAAACTATATGTTAACTATACTGCAATTAAAATAAAAACTTAATAAAAAAACTGAATCCTAGGTTTCCAGCTTGAGATTCAGGGTATTTCATGTTCCATGTATTGTGTGATAGATGGATTGTACTGTAGGGAACACTTTTAGGACCATAATTATGAGAAAAAGGGTGTAGATAGGCATACAAACATACACATTGATAGAACCCATCCATCTATCCATTACCTTTTTTTTTTTTTTTAAAGATTTTAGTTATTTATTTGAGAGAGAGAATGAGAGAGAGAGAGCATGAGAGGGGGGAGGGTCAGAGGGAGAAGCAGACTCCCCGCCGAGCAAGGAGCCCGATGCGGGACTCGATCCCGGGACTCCAGAATCATGACCTGAGCTGAAGGCAGTCGCTTAACCAACTGAGCCACCCAGGCGCCCTATCCATTACCCTTTTAAGAAAAATCACCTCCTCTCTAGCATTGCTGAGGGGGTTGGTTGATAGATTTTGTGCAGGTGAATCAATCCTTACTACTAACTGAACCAAGGAGAGGGCATATGACCCAAGAGCAAACAACTTATGGTCCTGCCAGTGTCCTACTTATGAATGGCACCAAAACTGAGCTAATGGAAAGCAAAGAAAGACCAGAAAGCTGATTATGAGGTAGGAGGAAGCCCACATGCAATGGCAGCTGAATAACATTACTGTGTAAGCACTGGAGTGAAGATCCAGGAATATCTGCTGTTCAGGTCTCTAGAACTGATTTGAATCTATAATTACCATCTGGCTCCACTCTCAATGAAAACCTGTCCAGTTTTGGCTCTTGTTTGAGATTCCTTTTATTACAGATAGCACTTAATGAGGCCATATGATGCTTTACACACATTATTTAACTTTCATGATAACCCAAATGAGGTAGGTGCTCCTTATCGTCATTTTTATAGATGAGGAAACTAAGGCTTAGGAAATGTTAACTTGTCCACAGTCCTACAACTAGTTAATGGCAGTACCAGGACTCAAACCTGTATCTTGTGACCCACCGTCTTAATTATTGTTACAATGTCTTCCTTAATGCTTGTGCTCTTCCTTAAAAAAATTCCGTATCCTGAGCTAAATGAAATGAGTTTCTGTTCCTTTTGTTCAAAAGAGTCAGATGAAACAGTCCCTTAAAACTGAAGTATGGCTGCCTACTGTATCTCGTCCTCCCTTCCATGCCAAAAAGCTCCCTCACATAGTTGTGAGGTAACAAGATTGAATAGAACAAAATATATTGCTGTATTGTGGGGATTCTGAAATGTACATGTAAAAAATAGGATGAGATGTGGGGCGCCTGGGTGGCTCAGTCGTTGGGCATCTGCCTTTGGCTCAGGTCATGATCCCAGGGTCCTGGGATCGAGCCCCGCATCGGGATCCCTGCTCGGCGGGAAGCCTGCTTCCCCCTCTCCCACCCCCTCTGCTTGTGTTCCCTCTCTCGCTGTGTCTCTCTCTGTCAAATAAATAAAACCTTTAAAAAAAAAAAAAAGGATGAAATGTTATAATCATAAATCCATATCCTTTCTTTTCCCTCTGCTTTTGAATACTTTAATATAGAATAAAGATATAAAGGGACACCTGGCTGGCTGAGTTGGTAGAGCATGCAACTCTTGATCTTGGGGTCATGAGTTCAAGCCCCATGTTGAGCCTAGAGCTTACTTAAATAAAGAAATAAATACAACTGTGGAAAACCAATTTCCTCCTCTATCTTCTGAAAAATTAAAAGAAAGAGCTCTGGTGGTGTTCCATGATGTAACAAAACTTTATAATCTACTATTTCATGGCTTAAAGACTTAATTAACTCAGGGTAGAATTTGGCTTATAACTACATAGCATTTCAAAGGCAAAGAACTGCAGCTCTCTGGGACGCCTGGGTGGCTCAGTCGGATAAGCGTCTGCCTTCAGCTCAGGTCATGATCCCAGGGTCCTGGGATTGAGCCACATGTCAGGCTCCTTGCTCAGTGGGGATCCTGCTTCTCCCTCTACCTGCCATTCCCCCTGCTTGTGCTCTCTCCCTCTCTTACACAAATAAATAAAATCTTAAAAAAAAAAAAAAAAGAAGAACCGCACCCCCCCAACATCTTTCACTGCCCTTTTTGACAGAGTCTGTTGCATCTAGGCTTTAGAAGAGGTCATCTCTCAGATTATCATTATTTTTATTAGTCATTTAGGCAGATTGGGGCAGTAGTACCAGAGGGAATGGGAAGTTTACTATAGTGCAGTGAATAAATGATTACAGCTATGAGAGGAAGACTAATTTTAAATCTAATGGTCAAACTTATAAGTTTTCAATTTTGTGTTCATCATCCCAGGTGAGTGATTTTTTTCAGACTATGATGTTTTTCTAGCCATTTGCAAGAGGGCAGGTAGAGTGTTTATATGAATACCTTTCATCAAATTTAATAGCTAGTTCAGTTTCTATAGAAAGTAAGCAACCCCTCAGTCTGACCTTTCCTTTTACACAGATGTGCATCAACTTTTATCTTTAAGATGATGACTAACTTAGAGCAGCTAAAATATTTTAGATTCTTCTTTAATGAAGAATGGTATTTAGGAACAAGGGTGGCATTGACAGTTTTATGTGTCTAGGTCATGTTGTGCTACAAAAACATTTAAGTTTAATAAAGATGTTAACAGGATAGTTTTTCTACAACATGTGTTTTAAATATTTTGTAATTGCTTTACTACTTCTTTAAAATTGATGTTTCAGAAAAATCACTTACTTCTTCTGTTGGTATGAGTATAGATCAGTGTCCCTTTACATTGTGTTCTGGTGTTAGTCTAATTACTAGACTGAGAAAAAGTCTGGAAAACCTTTACCCATTAAATTCATATATTTAACAAGTCACAACCTTGAAATCTTGCTCTACCTGAAAGCAACATTAAAAGTGCTTGACTATTATTACTAGAGGAAATTTTTAATAAAAGCTAATTAAGCTACAAAACTCTCAAGCGGTTAACTGATTTTAGGGGCTAAATTTCTGGTACTTCTAATTATCCTCTGATGGCTTTACTTAGTGTTTCACAACCATGACAGATGACAATGAAAAGCTGCAGTGAAATTCATCCACCCTGACACTGTGCTAAGCACCGGTTTCTCCCTCTCCAAGTTAAATCAATACTCTGTTTGAGTAAACACATTTACAGCTTTATTAGGATGTCTTGCTTGTTCTGTAACAGCTACTTGAAGCTGTGGTAACAAATCGACTCAACTCAGTTAAACCTAGAGAGCTGGGTAAGAGGCCCATCGATAAGGTTGTTATAAAAATAAACTGCAGGAGATCAGAAAGCTGGAGCAAACAGTCTGGTAAATGTCAATATTTTCCTTTACAGAGGATGACAAAAACAGTGAGATCATGTGGAAAGTCTTTTTTTTTCCCCCTTAAAAACATTTCTTGTTTCAGTTGGATAAAAGCATTTCTACTTTTTGTGCACAACTCTTCTGAATGAAATTTTTGCTTCCTAATTCCCATGTGCATCTGGAACAGGAGGCTGATGTAAATATTTGGTATTTTCCCTGCCATTTCAGCTACTTTATTTTCCTTCATATTTAGAGGTTTATTTTGGTCATCGGTGACTCTGTAAAATGACCTTATTCAAGTTATCTGGAGTACCTGGTGGCTCAGTCTTACCTTCTTTTTATTAATTAAACAAAACTTTTGTCATCTATGTTTGGGAGGTCCTTGCCGTGTAGTATTCTCTTGCTATAATATCTTTGAGACCTGATGTTGTACTTTCCAAATTAGAACTCCCATATTTATGTATTTAACAAGACCAAACAGTGCTAGCTTTAGACAGGCCACACAACCTCCTGACTAGTAGTACATAAAAATGTCTGCTACCTATTAGGAGCAAGTTTCTACAGTGGCGATAGCCCTACCAAACAAGAGCTCTCATACCCTCTTTTCAATGTTCACAGGTTGCTCAAAGGACTAACATCTGGCAGGAAATTCCCACTTCAATTTGGCTAGCTTAGACTACCCAGATGTGACAAAGCAATGGTTGCCCCAGCGGAAAAGTGCTCTGCATGTAAAGTTTTTTTCTTTCATTTTCTATGTGGCCTAGTTAGTAAAATTTTGTTTTGTTATGCTTTGACTTCATGTTGACTACCAACTAGTCATGAACTCAAGTAACAAGTTATGACCCATATGCTAGAAAACACAGATTTTTCTGGGAAAAGAAAGTCAACAAACATTACATTCTGAAATAACTTAAAAAGCTACTTTGCCTGCTAGGGTAAGGTCTGACTTAGTAGGTATTTGCATAATGAAAACCAAAGCCTAAGTGGTGTCAGACGGTGCAGGGACTGACACGGACAGGAAGTCAATTCAGAGCAAAGGCTCCTTTGCAATAGCTCAGCACCACACATCCTCCCATACAGAGTGAGCAACTGAGCAGCACGGTAAAACATATAGGCAAGTGGCCAGTGCTATAACTATGAGGATAACTTATTTCCTTTTTCTGGTGACTGAAAATGGAAACCTGTTAGATTCTGTTAAAATGGCACGGGATACTGCATGCAAATTAAAAAAAAACTCCAAACCCAAAAACTTTTAAATGCCCCCAATTCAGGAAAGACCCTGAAGAGGACCACAAAACAGTATGTTTTACTCATATAGGTAAGTTGCCCTTCTGCCCCAACCCCTTTCAAAATACTGCTTTAAAGATCATTCCTCCTCATGAAACAAAAATGTACAAGATCAGGTTAGAATTTGAATTTTCAACCTAATGTGTGATCTCTTGATGTGGTTCCCAAAACAAAAGTGTGGCATATGCTTCTGTTTATAAGTTGAAGTCAAACATCTTGGATACCCACATGCCAAGAAAAAGTACATCAAAGGCTTCTATCCATTTGGGATATTGACTCTTGACTTATATATTTCCAAGAGGCCTATATAACAGACTGCTCAACAGACAACTTTCATTTGGGTTATTAACATGTATAATTACTGGACCATGAATTAACAAGTCAGGAGATCTGGCTCCTAATATTGCATATTTGCAATTAACTCCTTTTCTTTGGAACTCACTTTCCTCATCCATCAAATGGGGACTTCTGAACAGATCATGGTTTTCATACCCAACATTGACTTATTCCAGGTAGTTATTTTATGAGCCACCAAATAAAATGTAGGTAAGGCCAAATGAGGATTTGTTTAATCTCATTTCATTCTGATTCCGATAAGACCTCATATGAACATAGTTTCACGACTGAAAACAGTTTAAAAACCTGAAAACCAGAAAATGTGATTTTTAAAAATATTCCCTCTCAGGGAATGGCTCAGTCAGTTAAGTGTCTGCCTTTAGCTCAGGTCATGACCCGGGGTCCTGGGACTGAGCCTTGCATCTGCCTCCTTGCTCAGCGGGGAGTCTGCTTCTCCCTCTGTCTGCTGCTCCCCCTGCTTGTGCTCTCTCTCTCTGACAAATAAATAAATAAAATCTTTAAAAAAAGTATTCCCTTTCAGCACTAACATATTAAGTATATAGTTAAAAGCAAAAAGACTCATCAGGACAAGGTCATACCTGCTAGAATAAGGAGATGATAACAAGCTTATTTATGTGAGCTTATATATGTCCTAATTCATAAGCAAGATAACTAATATTGTTATTATTTAACTCAACTGAAAAATTGTTATTTGATCAAATGACAAGTTCTCAAAGCAGGGTGGTTCTAAAATTTTAAGAGCATTTGATGAAATAAACTGGTTTTTAATCTGCCATTTATTTCATAGACTAGAAATAAAACAAACGTATCTCATCTCTATAAAATGTCAATGTTAACTGGATAATTAAATGAAAAATAAATTAAGAGCCTGTGTTCATACCATAGATTTGGGAATTCATATATCTGAAGTGAGAATAGTTGTAAATTTAGTAATTGTGTAGCTAATTTTTGTTTTATTCAGACCTACTGATGGTAAATAGCTTTACAACATCAGAGGTTATGTTTTATACAAATTTTCATATAAGAAGTTTGGCAAGTTGTTTCTAATGACTTATTTACCATGAATAAAACTTCTGTTAGGTCCCTGGGTTGGCCAGGCTATGTATCAGCACTATGAACCTGATTTTATTTATTTTGATTTTATTAATTACAAAGTCAATAAAAGGTACATTGTACCAAATTCAAACATAAATGAGATAAGATTTAAAACTGAATACATTTAGCTTCATGAAAACCTACTATATTGCTCCTACCTTTTTTCATCTTGGTATTGGCTGATAAAATCTGTTAGGTCATATCATAGATAGGCATCAGTCTATGGACTAGTGTTTAGAAAACCATTTTGGTTATTTCTCCTCCCTTGGAGGGGAAGATAAGATGATACACTAATAGAGCAGAGTATAACAAAATAATTAGGGGTAAGAACTCTGGGGTCAAACTGAGTTTGAATCCAGGTTTTCACTGTGATTTTGGGCATACTTAATCTCTTGTACCTCTGAGACTAGAGGAACTATCCAGCTGAGCGTAGGCCCAGTTGCTGATCAACAGATTTGTGGAGCTAAGTAAATGGTTGTTGTTTTAGGTCAAAAAGTTTTGGGGGTAGTTTATTAATTATACAACTAATACATGTTATATGAATCAGACAGATAAGGGTGGGTAAAACTGACCAAATCCATGTAATAGCAGCTGGGGCCACTAATGAATTTAAGTGGGTTCCATTTGACTCACAAATATTCTAAGGCAGGAAGCTGATACACATATATTTTGCCATGTCACAGTTCTAAGAAAATTAACTTTGCTTAAGACATTTCCTCTGGTCCTCTGCCACTAAATACAATCTTATAAACATCAATATCGTTTTCTTGGAATAAACATTTCTTAGTAATCTTCAAATATAGGAAACTTAGGTTCATATTTGAGCTTCAGGGTCAGATAGTTTTCATGGCTCAGACTATCTTTGTCGTATCCAAACTTCCAGAAGACAAAGTCCTTTGAATTCCATTATCTATTTATAATTGCTTCGAGGTGAAGGCCATCCAGGATACTAGATCTTTGAGGAAACATTCATGCTTGTGAGAGATTCCAGACTTTACAACTTAAAATCATCTAGTATTCCATGTGAACTAAAGTTATTTCTCTTTTTTGTCATGGCTTGAGAAGCATCTTTACCTCTTTTAACCAACAAAGGCTTAAATAATCTTAGGCAATGTTCTTGAAGTTTGTTCCTGGTCCCATATCAGCTTTTCTAAATGTCTGGATGTTAACACTAGAATAGCATGTCATGAAGTGTTCTATGAGTGTGCAAGGTGTGAATCTCCCCTCCACTTCCATGAATGAGCTGCTATCTGTGATGAATTTCATATTCCTAATGATGAAGTCAATTTCATACCTCATTTGATGGTTTTAAGGAAAATTGCTGCTTAAGAAATAAAATACCAAAGATGTCCTACTTAAGACAGGGACCGGTATTATTGTTAACAGACAGGGAAAGGTATTGTTTCCTTGGGTGTGGGTGTGGGTGTGGGGTGGGTAAGAGTATGCAGTTCTCATCTTGGTCCCCATCAAATAAATCCTCTGCATACAAAGGTCCTACGAAAGTTCTGATTTTTGAGTGAATTAGTGTGAGAAATAACATATTTAAGTTATTTTCTAGTTTTCTGAGTTGGACAGCTAAGAAAAGAGGTGGTGCAGAAAAAAAAAACACAAGAATTCTGCACCACTTCTTTGCAGAGCACAATTTAGCAGCAATTAAGAAGAATGGGAGAGGGGCACCTGGGTGGCTCAGTTGGTTAAGCGACTGCCTTCAGCTCAGGTCATGATCCCAGGGTCCTGGGATCGAGGCCGCATCAGGCTCCCCCTGCTCTTTGGGGAGCCTGCTTCTCCCTCTGCCTCTGCCTGCCACTCCCCCTGCTTGTTCTCTCTCTGTCAAATAAATAAATAAAATCTTTAAAATTAAAAAAAAAAAGAAGAATGGGAGAGTAAGCTACACATGTTTGGGAACAAACAAACAAGGTGAGACTAGAAAATACAAAGATAATTTAGAGAATCTCCACGACTCTCCAAAGTACAGCCACGTGCTACATGAGAAGGAAATAGCATCCTTGTTTTAGAAACTTAAATCTTTTTTTCTTAACCAAAAAATTTTTTGAAAATGAATTAGAAAGTAAAATTAATGCTTCTTTTTATTAGATGGGAACTAGGATAATTATTTACATTGGGATTGCTAAGTGGCTTTAATAGTCATGTGTATGCTGTAGGTATTATCTTTTAGGGTAATATATTTTCCCTACTAAACCTGTCATGAGAAACTTAAAAAGTATTAGAGGTAGCACACTTACTTTACTGTCATTCAAAAGAAACTGCTCTAAGCTACATATGGCTCTTAACCACATTTAACGAAGCTTTTTTAATCCTAAGAATGTTGGTCCTTGGGTGAGGTCTTCAGTCTTTTATCTGAGAGCTATATATATGTGCTTGGGTATAATCTGTCAAAGGCGTACCCACTTTTAGTCTAAAGATGATTTATAGGTCTAGTCCATATTCCTACAGCTGCCATAAAACATACAACTAAATCATATTAGATTAACACAGGCTGGTATCGACAGCCCACTGGGAACATATTGATTAGGTCCTCTTTCATGTTATTTGTTATGATTTTTCTTCTCAGTTTCATTTACTGGGAAGACACAGGGGAAGAGATTTCACCAGGAACAATGACAGTGCCTGTCACAAAATGTTCTCAATGTTTCCATTTGTTACTATGGCAGTGACAAAGAGGGTTCCAAATGAAAAGGCAGACCTGCTGTGACAAAGCACAGCAGGACAACAGGAAGAAATTTTCTCCTGACCTGGGAAATTAGGAAATCACACTTAGAGATTATAGAATTGTCTCCATTTCCAAGGGTACAATCGTACCACTTGGGCTTTTGAGGGAGCATGTGAAAAGGGTAGTTCCATCAGGCCTGGTTACGGACAAATAAAGGGCAAATGTTACAGAGTGCTTAAGCTCTCCAAATAGAACAGGAGGCATGCTTGTAGAGGCTAGAGGGAATTGTCACTGTTACTGAACCCCTGAGATGGAACTATGAATTTAATTTATGTACATGTGGGATACTCATTTTAAAATTATACATGAAAATCTATGATGTACTCTAGTTGTATATCTCTTATGTGGCTAATAAGAACACATGGCACTCTGGTACTGGGATATGTAAGTAGCACATGGTAGATGAAGTGATGCTTTATCCAAGAGCTTGAAATTGGGACTGGAATACAGTTATGCAAAGTCACAAAAGACAGAAATACTCTTAAGCCAGCAAAACTTAAAGGTAATAGGAGGAATATATTATCTATCTAAAGATAGAATGTGTCAATCAGAGAGGAGATATGTTAATAAGGCAATAAAATAGAGCAAAGAAAAAGAAACTACATAGTAAATGCAAAAGTTGCCATTGCCCCTCCATTCATGTTCAAGGTAGAGAAGTATGTTTCAATAGCTGAAGTATTTCCAATCCTAGTAGAAAGGCTTTCCCTAGTGTAGAGATGGAAGTTGGGGTTTTTAACCAATGGATTTTTTAGTATTTCCTACTGATAAGACCATCTCTATTGTCAGATGGAATGCATTAGCCTGGTACTATTAAATGGTTGATTCCTGTAACTCCTTGTATTTAGATTCCATGCTGACCCAGCAAGTTTATGATCTGTCTTTCCGTATCTCTGTAGCGCAATCAATTCTACTGCTTAGCAAAAAGCTCCTGGTTCCAACTCACCAGGGACTACAGTCCTTCGATTATCTTTCCTTTCACTTTCTCTTTTTTTTCTGCAACAATCTTACCCTAGAGTCCTCAGAATCCTATCAGATAACAAAAGCTCCTGTTCAATACATGAAATCATCTATTCAGATAAAAGAAAGATTCTCTTTGGCAAAATCCAGCTTTTGTTAGTAAGGCTGGTCTGTGGCTCTCAGTCCTAATGATGAGATTTCCCTAAAGGTTTAGAAAAGCAATATAGTGCACTAAGAGCACTGAGTCTGGAACCAGACTGCCTGGATCGAATCTTGGCTCTTGTACTCTCTAGCTATGAGAATTTGTGCAAGTTACCTAACCCCTCTGTGTCTCAGTTTCCTCATCAGGAAAATGGAGTTATTAATAACCTACTGCAGGGTCTCCTGGGTGGCTCAGTAGGTTGAGTCCAACTCTTGATTTCGACTCAGGTTGTGATCTCAGGGTCATGAGATTGAGCCCTGCTTTGGGCTCGGGCTCAGTGGAGTCTGCTTCTCTCCCTCTCCTTTTGGCCCTTCCCCTGCTCGTGCACGTGTGCTCACTCTCTCTCCCAAATAAATAAATAAATCTAAAAAAAAAAAAAAAAAAAGCCCTGCTTCAGTGAGCTTTTATGAACATTAAATGAGTTAATATATGTAAAATGCTTACGGTGCTTACTGGCTAGTAAGTGCTATATAAATGCTATCTATTGCTATACTGTACAGTTTGACTTACACAGAATGTGCTAAACATGCCAACATAAGTATTTCAATGCTAAAATGACATTAGAGTGTTCATGTCATTGCATGACTCAGTCTTTCAGGATCTGATTATCCTACTCAGAGTAGGGTTAAAGTGAGAAAAATGGCTACCAGTAAAGTCCTGCCTAGTGTCAGCCTGCCTTCTACTTTCTCTATAGTGATTTCAACAGCATGTAGTGAAACCCAGTGTTTGGATCCAGGGTATGATGAAAGTGAATAAAGTGAGGAAGCTGCCAACATATTACACAAGGGGTTGACAAATTAGAGCCTGAGGGCCAAATCCAGCCTGTGGCCTGTTTCTGTATAAGTGGAGAGCTACAAAAGGTTTTTATATTTTTAGAATATTATAAAAAAACAAAACAAAAACAAAAAGCAAGCAAGCACACAAACAAAACAAGAATAATATGCAACGCAGCTTGTATAGGACTTGCAAACTTAAAATATTCACTATCTGACCCTTTACAAAAAAAAGTTTGTGGCTCTCTGTTCCATACTCTTCCCTTACTACTTACTTCACTGTACCCCAACAATAAATACATAGGTAGATAGAGTGAGATAAAAAAGAGGCTGATAATCCTGTAACAGAGAGCCCAGGTGCTTTGGTGAGGTAGTTCATTTATTATCCTTACCACAACACAAATGGGTACCTAGCTGTTCCTACTTCAGTACCCTAAGAATGACTTCTCTCTCCCTCAGAAAGTCCGTATGTTCTTACCTAGTACTGGAAACATTATAGGTAGTTAGGTGTTCATCAAGGAGTCTGTTTTTGCAGGGCTAGGTGGCCCAGGACCCAAGGTAGTGACTAATTAGGTCACCATCATATTTATGATGGCCTCACAATGTGCCCTACTAAATATTAAAAAAAAAATAGAATACTTACTGTTTTAAATATTTAAAGTACTTAAATAATGCACACACAAGGGATAAGTTTACAGGTTATGTACTAAGATTCCTGGTTTAACCAATTTTACATAAGAAATCCATAGTGTTTCCTTAATGTATTATAGAATTTAGCCCAATTCTGGATAAGAGATTTTTAGCCTACATGACTTTATAGCTCTGAGGAAATACGGCATAGGAAAAATAGCTGGAAAACACGCTAATCAATGAGGAAGCCTTTCAGAGCAAAGACACAAAAGATACAAGCATGACAGTAGAGTAGAATGCTATCTGTGGTATGTACTCTTTCCAAAGAATAAGGCATGGGGCATGCTACGAGTCTACTGGTTAACAGCTCATTGAAAAGTAGGCATGAAATTTCAAAGAAGAAAATACGAAAAATTTATCTTGGTGAAAAAGAGCATTAAAACAAAAGAATATCTATATTTGAAACAATACTATGTTAAAACCATCACATAATTTAAATTTCCCATGATGCAAATTATCTTCCCAAGAAAGGAGGACAAGGGTCAATTCTATTTGCCTTTGTTCCTTGTTCAGCTTGATGTTATAAGAAATAAAGAGAGATCAAGAGGGACTTTTCTGGATTATCATTCAGGAATCTAAAGCTTTCTAGAGACCACCGTCTAGCTTAATTACACTTAACTAGAAGGGGTTTAGACATATCAAAAGAACTTTTGAACCAGATTTTAGATCAATCTAATTCATCAAGCTAAGAATCTTCCAATTGTCTTCATCTTATTTTTGAGTACTCATTCCAAAAATGACTTAGTCCTTATAAATTGTGCCAGTTCTTACTAAGCCTGAACCAGACAAAAATTTAACCCTTCCTAAAGTACATTTATGAACATTTAACTATTGTCTTAGAAACAGATGTTTTAATCAAATGATATAATCCACAGACATCATCCTTAGTTAATATTCACCACAACTTGTTTTGAAGAACATAATATGTTAACATTTAAGCCTGAAGGCCTAAGAATATACTATATACTGTACTTGATACAGCTTGTTTATGCAATATTCTCGCAGACACAATTAATCTTGTGAAAATGACTGGGGTACAGCACAATAGCAAATTATCTTTGAGCCCAAAATAAGTATTTTTCCAATAGTAAAATACCCTCATAATACTCACAGTGATAGTAGCATATGGAAAGAACATTAGGAGTTAATTATTTAAAAGAAGAAATCATTAAATTCATAAATCTTGGCTATGTAGTAGAGGCAAGGGTTAAAGGAAATGTTTAAATTATAAGTATGAAATAAATGAATCTGTACCTCCAACAAATGCATCTCCAGCTCCATTGGTATCAACAATTTCTTTCTGGTTTTGATCCAAGACAGCAAAAGCAGTGACTTCACTTTCTGCAAGTAGAGCCAAAGAAAGGCAGACTGACTTCTCTTTGTAACACTCAATACAGAAACTCACCTAGTAAAGTCTGAAGCTCCTGCACCATTCATCATTCAAAGAGAGAGACAACATGAGTTCCATATTCTCCACATGAGTACTTGGGAACCAAGGCAAAGTCATCTGTACACAATGCTTTTTTTTGAGTAATTTTCAGCATACAGATACTGTATGTGTTTTGTTAGAGTTATACCTAGGTAGATCACATATTTTGGGAATGACTGTAAACCACAGCAGTACCTTTTTGGACAGTATAAATACGTGAACAGAAACTACGAGTGAAAGGAAGATTTGTAAGGACTGGATCATGGATCTCTAATAAAGCTTCAAGCCTGACTGCATTCTTGGCAGTGAAATCTTGGATACAGTTAAAGAGCTGTAAATTTAAAATATATAAATAAAGAATCTTGGGTGTTTCTCTACAGAAAATCACAATGGTATGATAAAAACATAACTACTATTCTGTTATAATTCTTCATGCCAATGTTAAGAATTACTGATTTTACTTGGCTTATTACAAATAACCGAATCTGGTTACTTTTAACAAAGGAGTCGCTATTTCCTTTAAACTGTCAACTAACAAAAGGGAAAGCTAGGTAGAACAAAAGGGACAGTGCAATGGATTCTTGTCTTATAGCAGTCTGGACTAGGGCTTGATTGTTTTGACTATAAAGTAACCTAATACAGTACTTTAAACTTGGCACATGCCAGTGGAATGGAGTTATTTGTGATGAAATTTGGCCCAGAGGACATCTGCAAAAGATTGGACAGTGCTTTTTATTGGTGGCTGGAACTTCTGAAATCACAAATTTGCATCCCTTATGGGGACAGATGTGGCCAAAAACTTGTAAACTTCAGTCTCACCTAAGATCAAGAGAGACAGAAAAGGAGATACTGAGCACCTTAGGGTCTTAATAAAGAACCCAAGAATCTCAAAAAGCATATTCTGTCTGTCTTCTGTTACCCGGTACTAGTGGATACTTTCAACAAGAGATAAGCACAGATACGATAATGAAAAAAAAATCCTACTGGAAAGATTGATATTCAAGAAAAGGATTCTTCACTTAGTGATCCCTTTTGACCATATGACTGTAGATGCTAAAAGACTCCATATCAGAAGCATCTATTTAAACTCTTTAAGTAACTAACTTTCCACACTTTTTAACACCAGGACCTACATGGTAGTTAGCAGGATTTTGATTAATTGGAAGTTAAGGCATAAATATCCAGGATTAAATTTTCTAGGGAGTATGCAGTACACACTGCGGAAAAAAAAAAAAAAAGCAAGCAGACTTTACTAGAAATAATTAGGAAAGGGCTACAGTCTGATTTAGGAAAAAGGACTATACCATAAATATTTATAAAGAAATCTGATTTTATTACTTCCAAGTACAAGTCATACTATAAAGAGAATTAACAACTATAAAGTCAGAACAAACAGCCACTAAATAAGTAAAAGGAGCTAGGTTAATGATGCTATTACCATTTATAATAGGGTTACATTTTGTAATAATAAAATATGACTATAAAACACTTTAGGTAATGTAAGTGTTAATATAAGAATTAATTACTGGATTATAGATTTGAAAAATAATTACATATAAATGGTAAGTAAGCCATAATTAGATATAATTCCTTGAGTTCTTTGTTAGAAAAAGTCATGGATTTTTGGTTGGGTATATCTTTATTTATGAATAGAACCTAATTCAAAATGGAAGAGATTACTTGGAACTTTGCTCTTGAGAATCATGACTTCTTGGTTTAAACTACTGAAAATTCTAGGGCGCCTGGGTGGCTCAGTCGTTAAGCGTCTGCCTTCGGCTCAGGTCATGGTCCCAGGGTCCTGGGATCGAGCCCCGCATCGGGCTCCTTGCTCTGCGGGAAGCCTGCTCTCCCTCTCCCGCTCCCCCTGCCTGTGTTCCTCTCGCTGTATCTTTCTCTGTCAAATAAATAAATTAAAAAAATAAATAAATAAATAAAATAAACTACTGAAAATTCTAAATGAATGCAGTTTTCTGGATATATGTGTATATCCTTGAGATGTTTTATCCTTAGGTGACATAGAAGTTCAATTTCTTGTAATACAAAGAATTATTTTTAACCTTTTCTACTCACTAATGCAAATAAATATATAAGAATATCAAGACTGCAAAAGAGCTGTCATAAATTGTTATATAGTCCAGTCTCTATTATCTTCTGTATCTAGAGTTATATTATGAGAGCTCCCTTCAAAATAATGACCCTGAAAATTTGCAAGATCCTGAAATGTGTTCTAAATTATTGAAGGATTAAACAATGTTCAGTAATATTTAAGTTCAATTATGTTTGGAACATTCTGATTTTTTGAAATGAAATGATCTAAGTTAATTTAGAGAGCTATTTAAAAACCCCCAACACATGGGGCACCTGGGTGGCTCAGTCGGTCAAGCATCTGACTTGATTTTCGCTCAGGTCATGATCTCAGGGTTGTGAGATCCAGCCCCATGTCCTCGGTCTCTGCACTCAGCATGGAGTCTGCTTGAGAT
Source organism: Halichoerus grypus (assembly GCF_964656455.1). NCBI lineage: Eukaryota > Metazoa > Chordata > Mammalia > Carnivora > Phocidae > Halichoerus > Halichoerus grypus. Next base: position 51,221,297 of record NC_135718.1, read on the forward strand.
TCTTTCCCTCTGCCCCCCCCACTCTCTCTTTCAAATAAATAAGTAAATCTTAAAAAAAATACCCCACACAACTAACTTCACCAGCATGACCTATTCCACAGCCTTCTAGACAATGTATTGAATGAACATATGAAATACCTCACTAAATCTTAAGATACACTTATAGGCATGAACATTATTCAGCCTGTGAGGCCCAGGACACTCACAGGACTCATGTGGACCTAGTTTTCTTAGGTGTAAAATGGGGCTGGAGTAGCTATGGGAAGAAGTAGCTAAAATAGCTTTCTGTATTAGTTGTAGAAAAATGACACTGTCAGTTCTGATCAAATGCTTCTAAATAAGAGCTTAAGACAAGTTAGAGCCTTTTATTCCTGTGATTAATTCATTCCATAACTAGAAGCCTGTATGTCCTATTCCCTTTCACCCACTTTGCTAATTCCCCCATCTCCCTCCCCTCTGGCAACCATCAGTTTGTCCTCTGTATTTGTAATTCTGATTCTGCTTTTTGTTTTTTTATTCATTTGTTTTGTTTTTAGATTTCACATATAACTGAAATCATATGATACTTCTCTTTCTTTCTCTGACTTATCTCACTTAGCACAATACCCTCTAGGTCCATCTATGTTGTTGCAAATGGCAAGATCTCATTCTTTTTATGGCTTCATCATATTCCATGTGTTCCTTATCCATTCATCTATCATTGGACACTTGGGTTGCTTTCATATCTTGGCTATTGTGAATACAGTCCATGGTACTGGAATAGCGTTGTATGGTGACAGATGGCAGCTACATTTGTGGTGAGCATAGCATAATACAGAGCTGTGGAATCACTCTGTTGTACACCTGAAACTATGTAACACTGTGTCAACTATACTCAGATAAAAAGTTTTTAAAAAGTAAAGTGTATAATACATGGGAGAATATTTCTAATACTATATGGAATTACTAATAAAAAGAATTAGTGATTTTTTTTACAGCTAATGATCTTTTTTGTTGTTAAAGATTTTATTTTTTTTTATTTTTTATTTTTTAAAGATTTTTTATTTGTTTATCTGAGAGAGAGAATGGAAGACAGAGAGCATGAGAGGGGGAGGATCAGAGGGAGAAGGAGACTCCCCGCTGAGCAGGGAGTCCGATGCGGGACTCGATCCCGGGACTCCAGGATCATGACCTGAGCCGAAGGCAGTTGCTTAACCAACTGAGCCACCCAGGCACCCTAAAGATTTTATTTTTAAGTAATCTCTACACTCAACATGGGGCTTGAACTCATAACCCAGAGAGCAAGAGTTGCATGCTGCATCAACTCAGCCAGCCAGGAAACCTATATGATTTTTTATACCTTAAAAAAAAAAAAGTAAGTCTTAAGAGCCACTGTTTCTCAAATCTTTCCAAACTTTTGTAAAGTGAGAAGGAAAAGGATTGGTAATAATTATTATTCCTATTTTCCAGATTTCTGTAAAACCACAAAATCATGAGCTTCCTTGAGTAGACAGGAAAGAAAAAAGAACAATTCAGTTGATACCAGGTTTGCTTGGTATCATTTATTAGATAAGATCCGCAAGGCACCTTCATCAAGAACAATGAAATTTAGCTTACTTAAAATACAAAATAATAAAAATCAGACATTCTCTGGCCAGTTTATATAAGCAAATAATTTACTCTTCACTTTGATATAAGCTTCACTACCTAACTTAGAAGGGCAGTCTGTCTAGAATCAAAACATCTTCACACGCCTATAATGCTAAGTCAATTATGGTAGAAATAGTAAGTTCATACAATATCTAACTGAAAAAATGATAAAAAATTCAGTCACTCAATGCCAAACAACTAGATTAAATGCTTCTGTAGCTTTACCGCTACTAAATTAACTATATGTTTTAGCACTGTATACCTATAACCCCATGATAATTAATATCCTTAGAAAATTTTGTTCAAGATATTTTAAAATGCCATGTTTCATCACTGCTTTTTTTGACATCACCTCTAAATTGTAGGAAAGATATAACGGTTGAAGATAAAGAGCAGGACGAGGTATTTTCAACCTCAAGGTAGACTGCAGTCACTCTGCCACAGCTTCTGACTGAGCATCACTAGGCTTGGAAAAGATAGAAAAGTGATGGCAAAATCTTCACCACCAAGTGAAAAGTAGGACTAGGTAAAAACTGGAACTCTTGAGATTCTTAAAAGAGGCGCCTCTACCTTGGCCATTCCTTATAATGAGGTAATTTCCAGAGTATAAATGCTTTTGTTTGCTTGGTTTATTTTTTTTTAACCTTTTATTTGGGCATAATTTTATTTATTTATTTTTTAATTTTTAAAAGATTTTATTTATTTATTGGACAGAGAGAGACACAGTGAAAGAGGGAACACAAGCAGGGGGAGAGGGAGAGGGAGAAGCAGGCTTCCCACTGAGCAGGGAGCCCGATGCGGGGCTCAATCCCAGGACCCTGGGATCATGACCTGAGCCGAAGGCAGACGCTTAACGACCGAGCCACCCAGGCGCCCCTATTTGGACATAATTTTAAACTAACAGGAAAGTTTGATGAAAAATACAGAGAACTCCTATATAACATTTATCCAGATTTACCAGTTTTTAACATTTTGCCACAATTTTTTATCAATCCTTCCATATATATGTACATATTAATTATTATTAATTCTTTTAAGCCATTTGAGTGTAAGTTGCTTATATCATTCCCTTTACTTCTTAATAATACAGTGTGTATTTCTAAGAAATAGATATTCTTTTAGGTAACCATGATATAGTTGATAAATTTAAAAACTTAACATTTTTATTTTATCTAATCTATATTCCATATTCCAATTTTGTTAATTGTCCTAGTGTCTTTTACAGTTTTTTCCCATTAACTACAGGATCCAGTCCAGAATCACAAATTGCTTTTAGTTGTATTTGCTTGTTTTTAATTTAACGTTTTTAATAGGTAATGCACACATATAGTTAAAAAATACAAATATATTAAAAGGTAGCCTATAAAAAAGTTCTTTCTCACTTCTTATCTCCTATTCATCCAGTTTCTAATCCTACTGCTTTCCAATCTGATTATCACTGTTACTGCTTTTCTGTATATCCTTCCAGAATTTCTCTATGCATATACAAGAAAACACATTCTTATTTTTTTCTTTTTTATTCTTTTTTTTTAAAGATATTATTTATTTATTAGAGAGAGAGAAAGAGTGAGTGAGCAAGAGGGAGAGGGAGAGAGAATCTGAAGCAGACTCTGTGTTGAGCGTAGAGCTGGATGTGGGGCTCGATCCCACAACTGCAAGATCATGACCAGAGCCAAAACCAAGAAGAGTCAAACCAGAGTCAGAGGCTTAACAGATTGAGCTACCCAGGCACCCCTCCCTTTTTATTCTTAAACAAAAAAGTATCCATTTATGCAGGCTGCTCTGGAACTTGTTTTTTCACTCGGAAATCTTTCTATGTTGGTAAGCAGAGAACGTTTGCATTTTTATCGCTGCATAATAGTCCACTGTATGGATATACTATAATTTATTTAAGCAGTCCTTTATTGATGGACTTTTAGGTTGTTTTCAGTCTTCTGTTATTACACACAATGTTGCAAGGCACTAATGCTTTTATTTTAAATAGACCCTAAGTTTAATTATTTTACTTAAAAGCCAAGTCAATAATTTAATTCCTACTTTTTATAGGGAACTGACATAAGAAAACCAAACTGTTATACAAAAAGCATGAAATATGCCTGTGTCAAAGAATAGGAAAAAAGTGAGAATCCAGGAAATGCTTTTCTTTTCATTAGGATACACATACCAGGATATGAGCAAAGACACCCTGCTCAGACTGCCCTAATAAACAGGGTAATGAAACAGATGACAAATTCTACTAATAATAGAGATTTATAGAACAATCCTAATTAACAAGGACTTTTGGGGAATGAAGAGCTCTGGGTTAATTTAATTTTCTGGTTAACTAAAGAAAAAGCAAAAAGTCTTTTTAGTTAGAAATCTTTCTAAATGTATTAATATAATAATATACCATGACATCCCTGCTTTAATTAGTTTAGTTTATTGAACTGAAAGAAAATTTCTTTGATAATAGAAAATCCTACAGCACATGTTAATGTCATTATTCTGAACATCAATTCTTACTGTAGCTCCAAAGGTGTCAGTGCTTTCATGAAAGGCAGGATAAATGGAATGGTTGGAGGAACACTGGATTAGGACTCAAAAGACCCATGGTTTTAGTCTGGTTTTGGTTCAGCTACTTTATTCAACAAATGCTTATTAAGAGCTTATCATGTGTCAGGCACTCAGAGACTGAGAATACAGATGTGAATAGGACAGACAAAAACCCTGCTCTCATGAGACCTACATTCTAGTGAGGATAGACAGTATACAAGTAACAACAACAACAAAAATGAACAAGATAATTTGAGATAATAATAAATGCCACAAAGAAAATAAAACAGGATGATGTGATGAAGTATGACTAGGGAGGCGAATTAATTTAGATGGGTGCTACTTCTTTGTTGAGGAGGTGATGTTTAAATTGAGACTTAAATAGCAAGAAGGAGCCAGCCATGGGAAGATCCAGGGGCAGAATATACAAGAGCAGAGGCTCTGGGCTAGCAACAAGCTTGGTGAACTAAGCCTGTTTAAGGGTAAGAAGGCCACTGTAACTACAGTGTAGTGAGTGTGGGGAGATCAAGTATGTGTGTATGTGTGTGGGGGGGCGCTGGTAGAATTTCATTCTATGTAAAACAGGAAACCATTGGAAGGTTTTAATTTTTTTCAAAGATTTATTTATTTTGAGAGAAGGAGCACATATGTGGAAGCACGATGGGGTAGGGAGGAAGGGGCAGAGGGAAAGGGTGAGAAAGTCTCAAGCAGACTCCGTGCTGAGTGCAGAGCCTGATGTGGGGGCTTGATCTCAGGACCCTGAGATCATGATCCTGAGATCACGACCTGAACTGAAACCAAGAGTTGACACTTAACTGTCTGTACCACCCAGGCACCCCCATTGTAAGGTTTTAAACAGGGGACTGACATGATCCCATCTTTGATTTAAAAAGATTATCTGGGTGCCTGGATGGCTCAGTCGTTAAGCGTCTGCCTTCGGCTCAGGTCATGATCCCAGGGTCCTGGGATCGAGCACCGCATCCGGCTCCCTGCTCAGCGGGAAGCCTGCTTCTCCCTCTCCTACTCCCCCTGCTTGTGTTCCCTCTCTCTGTGTGTCTCTCTGTGTCAAATAAGTAAATAAAATCTTTAAAAAATTAAAAATAAAAAGATTATCTGGCAGCCTTATACAGAATGGACAGAATGGTGGGGGTTGGGAGTAGAGTCAATGCTACTTTCTAAGACCTTGCAAAAGTCACTATGTAACTTACCCTCAGTTTTATTACACTTAGAAGATGAGAGGAGTACCTGGGTGGCTTAGTTGGTTAAGCGTGGGACTCTTGATTTCGGCTCAGGTCATGATCTCAGGGTCATGAGATTGAGCCCTGTGTTGGGCTCTGTGCTCAGCCGGGAGTCTCCTTGAGATTCTCTCTCTACCTCTGCCCCGCCCCGCACTTGCACACATGCGTGCTCTCTCTCAAATAAATAATCTTAAAAAAAAAAAAAGGAAAATAAGAATATTGGTTCTAGCTATTTTCTGTGATTCTTATATGGATTAAGTATTAACATTATGAAAGCACCCTTTCAAATAAAAAGCCCTATACAATTTTTTTTTTAATTCTTAGATATGGTTTAATACTCTTGGCCATTTCTGTGTATCACAACATGAAGATTTTGCTGCTTAGGATTTCTCTGTAGAGGTTATAGAGAATGCAGAGGCTATGTTTTTCACCCTCTCATTTATGTGTTTGTATGTGTAAATGTAATACCTATCGGTATATATTGATACATAATTTTATAAGGTGTTCTTAGGAGCTTATTTTCTTCAACCAGGTAACAAATATTTGTTGAGCACTTGCCATGAGCTCCTTATACTCTGCTAGATCCTTTGGGGGAGATACAGGAGAAATATTAAGACATCATCTGTCTTCTGAAATAATTTATAATCTAGACAGAAAGAGAAATCTAGTAAAGTATCATACAACATAATTTTTATTATAACTGCAACAGGAGTTCAAAGAAGGAAAGAAACAATGTGAGTTTAATTAAGTGGAGATGGCTTCATGGAGAAGACCTAACTTAAGCTAGGTCTTGCAGATGTGGATAGTGAAGAGGAGAGGAAATAAAGGTATATATATTCCAGGAGGCAGAGAGAAAGAAATAAGTTTATATGTTAGATAAGGAAAGAAATAATGCAAGATGGGCGGGGTCCAGCCATCTCTAGGAAGACAGATGTTTAGATTTAATACATCAAACAATGGGATGCAATTGCAGTTTTTGAGCTAGCAAAGTGACATTGAAGTGCTAACTGTGCACCAAGTGCTTTACATACTTCATATCACGTATTTCTCAGTGCAATCCCATGAGTTAGGTAGTATTGACCTGACTTTATAAATGAAGACATTGAGGCTCACAGAGGTTGTCAACCGCTTTAGGGTCCTGCGGCAAAGGACTTTGGGACAAAAAAAAATATGAGAGAATAAAATGGGATTCCAAAGTTAGCATTTGAGCAACACTGCTATCATTTTTTTTCTGAAAAAAGGGTGATCATGGAAAAAAACCAAGATTTTGATTAAGCAGTATACAGCAGTTAATTGACATTTAAATTCCCGTTCTAACTCCTGTACTGATAACTAAATTTGACCAAATTAAGTAGATAAATACTCCACAGGGAACAGAGGCAGTATAATATTGTATTAAGAATATAAGTCAGACTGCTTGGGTTTATATTCCCAATTACTAGTAAATTCCCATTTACTAGCTCATAACCAAGTCAAACTCTATGCCTCAATTTTCTCATGTGCAAAATAGGGACAATAACAGTAATTATCTCATAGTGTTTCTGTGAGACTAAATCAGTTAATACATGTAGAGCACTTAGACAAAAGTTGGCACATAGTAAGCATTTAATGAATAAATGGACAAGAATATTATTAATCTTAAAATAAGACTCTTGGGTATAGGGGATTGAGATCACACTTAAAACTGCTGCTACTGAAGACATGGTTTTTTGTTTTTGTTTTTTTTTAAGATTTTATTTATTTATTTGACAGAGAGAGAGACAGCGAGAGAGGGAACACAAACAGGGGGAGTAGGGGAGGGGGAAGCAGGCTTCCCGCGGAGCAGGGAGCCCGATGCGGGGCTCGATCCCAGAACCCTGAGATCATGACCTGAGCCGAAGGCAGATGCTCAACAACTGAGCCACCCAGGCGCCCCTGAAGACATGGTTTTGATATGGAACACTACTATCATTGTTTGTAGTAAAGCCTCCCAGTTTGTTCATGTTTTCTTTGAATTTCCTACAAATGTTTCTAGTAAATGTCAGTTAAAATCTTCAGTCTGAATATAGACAGGTAAGAGAGTAGAAGAGTGTTTGTTTAGAATATGAAAATAGTTTTCCATAGAAAAGTGACCAAGGGGGTGCCTGGGTGGCTTAGTTGGTTAAGCATCCGACTCTTGGTTTCAGCTCAGGTCATGACCTTATGCGTCATGAGATCGAGGTCCGCAATGGGCTCCATGCTCAGCTGGGCCTCTGCATGAAGATTCTCTCCCTCTGCCCCTCCCCCCATTCATGCTCTCTCTCTCTCTCTCTCAAGTAAATAAATAAATCTTAAAAAAAAATCCGTAAGAAAAATGACCAAGAAAACAATGATAAATGGAATTACTGCTTTAAAACCTTATTTCCCCTTTGTTTGGTGTCTGCCTCCCTCCCTCCCTCCCTTTCAAGGTTTCTGATACCTTTAATAGGTTCACTACATAAAGCACATCTCTTTAACCTTACATAAAGCAGTTCATTCAAACTATTCTCTCTCTGCTTTTTTCTATGCACTTGCTCCATTCTCGTATCTATAAAAACTGGTTTCCTCTGTGGCTTAGCTCATATGTCACTGGCCACCTATAGACTGCCTAACCTTGTTGAGATTCCTAGCCCTGATTCAGTCAGCTGTGCTCAGGGAAGGAGCTAGGGCTCATGGCACAAACCCTGGCTACTTAGGTAAGAAGGGCTACAGGAAAGGCAATTTGTCTGATGATCTTTAGTACCCAGAACTATGCTTTGTGCATTACAGGTGCTCAGTAAACATTTGTTGAATGAACAGACTGATTTTTTCATGAGTACAAATCTGATCATGCTATTCTGTTACAAACCCTTTGATGGTTCTCTATTGAAGTCTTAACTCTAGGACATGAATCTAGCCTACTGTTTAAATCTTATCTTTCGCCATTTCCTGAGCTGTGATTGTTTCTCTGTCATGCTCATAATTTTTCAAATGTGTCATGCTTTTTTTTATACCTATGTACATATATACCTGCTTTACTGCTCAAATCATCTTTCACTACTAGTTCCAAATCCCAGGTAAGTTTCCTGGACGCAGTCCCTGACTTCTCAGGGTCCTGCTTAGAAGCAGAGCTAACTGCTTCCTCTTTTATGCCATCATTTATAACCTTCGCATATCTCTAAGAAAGGACTTATCATGTTTATAGTTTTACTTATGTACAAGCATTTTTCTCTACTAAAGTATGAGCTCCTTGTGGGTAGGAATCATGACTTAATCATAGTCCCAGTATGCAGTAGGTGCTCAATAAACATTTATTAGAGATGATTATTTTCTACTAGATTTTAACTTCCTGAAGACTGGTCTCTTTTTCATGTAGTAGAGTATGAACTCACGATGTATTTTCTGAATGATTTTTGAGTAAGTGGTATCTAATTATAACATACTTCTCTAGGTTAGTTTAGTAAACCAAGTAAACTAAAGGTTCTAGTTGTCCATGATCCTGTTTTTTAGAGTTATTAGGATTTAATCTAGCATTCTAAATGCTTGAATGAAAAGAAATCATACAAGTACCTGAAAATCAGAGGGTAATACACTATTTCAATAGTGAATAAATTCAACCTTGTGTAACTTGTCCTAAAAATCTTTCCAGATCTAACTGTGCTGAACACATCCGGAGAAATAATAAAAATATATGATTGGCATCTTCAAGCAAGTTGCTTTCCATCATTAAGAAATGAAGACATTTTTATGATTCAATAAACCTAAGTTCAGATCCTGTTTAAAGATAGAAGGTTCTGATAAAGGGACTTGGAGTTAACTCTTAGATTGGATAAATCAAATGGATCACAGTAACAAGGGTGGGGTTCACCTCATGAAAATACCATATAAGTCCAACCAACATCTATATGTATGTGACCCTTCCTTATAAAGAAATCGTAGGCTGTTAAAACTAGAATAGGAATAGGCATTTGTTACATAATTTGGACCAAGGCATCATGGTTATGAAAAACACTGAGTGATCAAACATCAATGGCTTTCTTAAATTTTTTTTGTGTGGTTTAGTCCTAATCACTGCAGTAGGAGGATATAGGACATTATTGATATTCTAAATGTACCCCTTCTTAATGTCATGTATTTCCTTCTGAGTACAATAGTGAAGATTTTCAAAATGATATGCATATGCCAAGTTGTTCTCTTTTATTAAAGAAAAAGCGATTGATGCCACTACTTCTAATCGCGGACTTCCCATCAGTAAGATTTGTTTGAATTATTGACGGTGGCAATGGATGTTTATGAAGTTTACAAAGGAAAAGCTGCATCAGATATGACAGGACCAGTGTCTCCTTTTTTCTTTTTATAGATTAGAAAAAATCTTAGAGCAAGAAAGCAATGCTGAAATATCACTGATGTTTTAGTGCAATCTGGTTTGCAGGGATGATAATGCTTCAAGGTAATGTCATAGATTTATGTTGGAGGAAAAATGTTTTTAAAATATTTATACTGTACAATAAAGCTAAAGTTCCCCAAAGTATGAGGTCAATTTCAATGGGTGCCCTGACAAACATGGATAAAAGTTATGAGTACTATCTAACGTCCAATAAACTAAACTGGAATCACAGATAACTTGACTACTTGCAGTATAGCAATAAACACCAGTAAACAACCATTCTACCCAATTTAAACAGAATACTTTTCTTTATTGAGTCATTTGCCAATCTCTCCTGCACTTAAAAGTAGATTAAAATGTGTAAACGTATGGTTAATTACCTGTTAAAAAAACCCTCTCAAGTACCATATTTTACAATGCTTTTAAAAGTTGGTTGTACTTCTCATCATTCCTTATGAACAGAAGTTGAAGCATCAGATTTTTAAAAAGTTGCAGGAATAGTTTAAGGCTCATACTCAGGCCTATCAGTAGATTAAGAAGAATGGCATAGCCCTATTTATTAAAATGATAAAGACCCTGTGTCAAAACAGGCTGGTGTTTGTCATCCAAACACTATGCCAATTACTGCAATTCCTCTCAGAATTGGTCCTACTAATGATCCTTAGCTGGTGCTTCCATTTCCCTCCCCAAAGTATCATTTTAAATGTCTTCTCAAGTCACCAAATAATTCTCACCCTTAGAGAGAAGAGAAGCTGTTAGGTGTCAAGTCTTTACACTTTGCCAGTTATTTTGAACTACTAACAGTTCTTCCATCAAACAATAAAAGAATCAGTATCTTTGTTTCTCAGACTGGAAGAAGGTGGCAGACAATTCAATTTATTCACACCACATTGTATAGCGATTATGTCACATAGCTATTTATACTCTAGTCTACGTAAACGGCACCTGCTAGACTTGGCCTATTCATAGATGACAATACTATTTCTACTTCCTCAGATGACCCAGAGACAATATACAAATTGGTCAAGCTATAGAAGTCAGTGCAGCAAGGCTGGTGTCATTAATTGTGTGGTATGTGAAGTTTTAATGTTGGTTACATCTGGACAGAAGAAATTTGTGGTGTGCTAGTTAATTCTTTGAAAAGACAAAGTCTTGTACAACCAAAGAAGTAAAAGAAGCAACAACAGCCTACAGGTCAGATACCCATTTATTCATTCTTTTCTTTTTTTTTCTTTGAGTGAGGGAGGGATGGAGAGAGAGAAAGAAAGAGAGAACAAGCAAGCGTGAGCAGGGGTGGAGGGGCAGAGGGAGAGGGAGAGAGAGAATCTCAGGCAGGTTCCATGCCCAGTGTGGAGCCCGATGCAGTACTTGATCTCATGACCCTGGGATTATGACCTGAGCCGAAACCCAAGTAGCATGCTTAACCGACTGAGCCACCCAGGTGCCTCATTTGTTCATCTATTTTAATACCTCATTTTAGATAATATTTAGGTAAATGTTCTATGTGAGCTGTAATATACAATGAAAGTATCAGCAATTAGTTTTTGTTTCACTATAATGGCTGCTGATAAGGAAAGGGAAAAAAACTCAATGTTCTGGTTAACTCCTTCTAAAAGTCTAGAATTTGAGTGTCTGAGGGTAAGGTCCACATTTTCTGATGATGATGGCAATACCATAAAGACTTTGAGAGTGAAGGGAACATACAGTTGACCACAAAGGTGGCTTCTACTCCTCACAGCCAGTTATCTTGGTTTTAAACGCATGGAGATAGACACAACTTTTATCCCTTCAGGGAATCATGAGCACAAGCTTTCCTGTTCCTCAGAGAATGTGAACATTTTATCTAGCATATTCCAACACTAGGAAGCCACTCTAGATATCAGATAACCCTTCTTTCTTGATTATACATTTATGAATTCAGTGGGAAGAAATGGGGACAACAATTGAAAGCTAGAAGAGGAGCACCTGGGTGGCTCAGTCCTTTAAGCATCTGCCTTCAGCTCAGGTCACCATCTTAGGGTCCGGGGATGGAGCCCCGTGTCGGGCTCCCTGCTCAGTGGGGGGGTCTGCTTCTCCCTCTGTGATCTCTTTCACTCTCTCTCAAATAAATAAATAAATAAAATCTTAAAAAAAAAAGAAAGCTAGAAGAAAGCCCATTATTTTAGGTACTCAATAAATACACAGTGACTGCCAGTAGAATTTAGAAGACTTCTAAGCTAGCAATCAAGTACATTTTCTAATAAACTAATTTTTATATACTATTTTTTTTGAGAGAGAGAGAGAGAGAAAGCATGAGTAGGGAGGGGCAGAGGGAGAAGGAGAGAGAATCTTAAGTAGGTTCCACGCTCAGTGTGGAGCCTGATGTGGGGCTTGATCCCATAACCCTGAGATCACAACCTGAGCCAAAATCAAGAATTGGATGCTCGGGCACCTGGGTGGCTCAGTTGGTTAAGCGACTGCCTTTGGCTCAGGTCATGATCCTGGAGTCCCGGGATCGAGTCCCACATCGGGCTCCCTGCTCAGCAGGGGGTCTGCTTCTCCCTCTGCCCTCTTCCCTCTCGTGCTCTCTGTCTCTCATTCCCTCTCTCTCAAATAAATAAATAAAATCTTTAAAAAAAAAAAAAAAAAAGAATTGGATGCTCAACAGACTGAGTTACACAGGTGCCCCTAATTTTTATATAGTATTTTAACAAAAGAGAGAAAACTTCTGTATTCATTAGATATTTTCTTAGCAGATACTATGGGGATTACAACTAACTTCCTAAATATATAACAATCTAGTCTGAATTGATACCAACTTAGCTTCAATAGCATACAAAATCTTTCTTCCCATACAGTTCCTTCCTTGCTTCTGTTGTTGTTATAAATTACATCTTTACACATGTGTGCCAATTAACATATATTTATAATTACTATACAATGTATCTGTCTTTTAAATCATGTATGAAATAAAAGAGTTACAAACCAAAAATACATTAATACTGGCTATTACATTTACCATCATGGTTACTTTGCTGGAGTTCTTTCTTCCTTCATATGGGTATGGTCCAGCTTCTGTTCATTTCAGCCTGAAGAATTCCCTTCAGTATTTCTCATAGGGCAGGTCTATGAGAACTGAACTCTTAGTACTGAACTCCTTTAGCTTTTGTTTAACTGGAAATGTCTTAATTTTTCCTTCACTTCTGACAGTTTTGTCAGATATAGAACTTGTGTATTCTTAAGCCCATTTTTTCAGATGTTAAATTACAAACATAATGATCAAAAAAGCTAATTCACCAAGTAGATTCTCCATTATTCATAATGCATTTTAATATGCTGAAGGTCCAAGAAGATAAAATTGTAGTGTGGCCAAAGCTCAGTGCTGAGCTCAAGACAGGAAAGCTTTTCAAAAACTAGTTGCTGATTGTACTTTGATAATTAAATATACGAACCTATGATCCTTTTAGGCTCACCTAATTAGTATCAAATGAGTTTACTTAATTACAGCTGTAAATTAAATGCATAGAGTTTGCCTCATCTCAAAATAATTACATGTGCATTGGAATGTGAATTATGCAACATTAATTTGTAGTTTATCGATTATTCCCTAAACAGAGACTGGGACTCATTAGGACAAAGTTATTATCATAGCAGTTTTGATAAATAGCTCCTAGAAAGGGTTCCTGAAAAATGTTTGCATATAAGTTCTTTAAAGGAAAGGTGTACATGTATCAGAATTGGTACTGTACATTTATTGTAAAGCCCCAGCCTAGAAAAATGTGCTCTCTGAAGTATTTGGGTGAGAGGCACAAATATGTATACATATATGTATAAAATCTCCACCTTCATTCTGCATGGAGCTAGAAAATTTTCAAATTTATAGTAAAGGCTTCAATTACTTCAAGAGTCTTCTAGCGCAAGTCAAACTATTACCTCTAACAAACCAGTTCTTAGCATCCCTCAGATAGAGCAAATGATAAGCTAACGATCATGTTAAAAAAAGCTTCTGCAATGTTCTTTATACCCAAAAACCACAAAAAAGGGGCCAAAAACTCTTATCTTCCTTTATTCTTTGGATACTTTACCACAGCAGGGCTTTCCTCCCTTCTTTATATGATCTTTAAAAAAAATCTGAGAAGGGAAGAAAAATTTCCTGCTAGAAAATGAATGGAATTATTAAAGGGATAAATACAGACTAATCAGGTACAGAAAATATTCTAACTCTAGACTTTTTTTTTAAAGGAAATAACTATGTTGATCACTTGGGAAAAAACAGCTTAGTTCAAATGGGGCTCACTCAATTTAAGATTTTTAATTTTTTGTGAGGGAGAGGAATCTTAATCACCAATTGAAGTATTTCAAATGCAATTTCATGAACAGGCCTCAGATTTTCCTTAAATATAAAATGAATTTAAATAAAAACATGAGATTTTCTTGTTTAAATAAGACAAGCTTTTCAGAACAGTCCCTTGCTCTACTTGCTTTAAATGTACCCATTGTTTTTCCTATTTTCCTATTCCTGCTCAATTGTGAGACAACTCCCATTGATCACACCAATAACTTACTACTGCGCTTATATTATTTCCCTTCATTTTTTTGTGGATATTTGGCACTGTGTGCAAAAAAGGAACTCTGCTGCCACAGAGCCTAAAGAATGCACTTGGCTGCTTACGGTAAATGCTCCCATTTTTCTAGTTAGGAGTAGTGGCATTATCAGGCTTCAAAAAAGCAACAGAAATAAAGGCTGAACAGGTATGTTAAGCCTTTCTTCTGCCATTCGGAATTTCTAACTTTGGCCACCATAGCTTTTTTTCTTGCTATATTTGTAATTTTCTGCCTTTTTCTCCCTTTAAATATAGAGGCTGAGGGAAAGACCTCAGCATAATAATTGTGTTTTAATTCGGCCCAATTCTGGCCTATAGCAAACATCTCACTACATTGTGATTAATTCTAAAGAACATAACTTACTCTCATGTTCAGTGGGTCTGTGTTTGAATCTAACTAGTGGCTTCCTCATTTTCTGCTGCCTTTCTTTCTTTTCTCTGTGTTAACTTAATCCCCAAAGTGACTGAGGAATTATAAACGGCCATTCTCCTGCTACACAAAATATCTGTATCATGCAATTCACATTTCAAGGGACTTACATTATTAGTCTTGAATCATGTGTTCAAATTTAGACTTCTGTAAAAAATGACAAGATGCATGAGAGCACTGTAATCTAGGCAACCATAATTATACAATTATTGATGAAGTTCCTGTTGATAAACAATGCAAACATTAGGAAATACTATTTTGCAATTAAATGATGAAGAAAGCTGTTTATTGCCTTCTATTCTATCCTCTGTTAATAAGACTGAAGTTGCAGATGTTCATGTATGCTGCATTGATGTTAAATGGTGCATGATGCTCTAGGTGGTTCCCATAACCTTGCTTTGTCTACTATGAACTGACTCAATTGATATGATAATAGAGAAAAGAGCGGGGCTGAACTGGCACAATTTGCATAGCCTTGAAATTTGCTATTATTGGACAGCCAACTGCTCCTATAAGTTCTTGTTCAGTTGTCATTGACAACAATATGTTAGAAAAGCAATATTTTGAAATTAACCACTCAGGTGGGGGCATCACTTATTGAAGCTTTTATCCCATCAAACAAGGTACTCATCAGTGCATTTCTAAAGCCAATAATGGGAATTTTGTGATCTTCTTTGGGATCAATTACTATTAGATTTAGTACAAAGAGAGCAGACAACATTCAGGGGTCACAAAACCGTGGTAGTACTTGCTGCTTTTTGACACAGGAATTATATTTGGAGTATACCTCTTTCCCTTTCACAGAACCTTTATTTCCATCTCATCATTAAATAAATATTATATTTTAGATTAAGAAATAATAAAATCTTCAATGTTGCTTAATATTACTTGTTACTTTACTCATGAAAAAAAAAATCATTATATAAGACACTCCTTACAAGAATAGTAGGAATTGCTCTAATCCATTAAAATGACACACTAGAAAACCTCAAACACTGAAGAAAATCCCAATATATTCCAAAAAAGTTTTGAACAAGTAATAGGAGAATAGCTAGAAAATTTTAGGGGAGAACTCTGAGTTTAGAATTTATGGGCATATATAATGAATGAAAGGGTAGAAGACAGTAAATGTACCTTTGGTGGGTGGGCGATTAAAACAATTAGGAGACGAGAGAAGAATTGCAAATAAATGGGAATAATGTAATTTAAAGTTAAAACAAACAAAATTGTTTAAACAAAAAAACCTAGAAAAGCTAATATGGAAAATTTAGTGCTCATGAAAGCGTAATACAAAATGGAAAACACAACTGGGCCATTCTGTAATACCTAGAGGTCAATATTTAAGATTTAACTCCCCAAAGAGCAAATTCCTATATGACTGGTTGGGTAAGAGATGGGATAAAGGAATTTAGAGAAATACCAGATGAAAGAAACTGTGCACACACAGAATTAACGTTTTAAAAAAGAGCCTAGAGTGGTTTTTAAGACAAACCCAATTCTTTAGCCCAATTCAAGGTTTAAACAATAGTTTGTTCTGATGTTTTGTTTTCAGTTGGTTTAAATTCTAAATTACAACAAGACCTTTCATTCTAAGCATTAGTTTTAAAACAAGAAGACTAGAATATATATAAACCCGTGAATGAAAATGGAGCCAATGTACATTGTATTCACTGTCCCCCCCTTTACTGGGCTTATCCCTGTAGGAGAACTATAATCTGTTATATTTATGCTTCCTCTCTGATCAATATCAGGCTTGGCCATGTGACTTGCTTCAGCTAATGAAATGTGAAGGGAAATGATGCAAGAGCTATAACATTATGTAGTTCTTTCATTTTCCCATCTTTAATACAACTAGCATGTTCTGGATTGGGACTGTCCCTCAGTTTTGGTCCTAGAATAAATACACCATGGACTAGTGCCTCAGCTAACCCAGTATAGAACAAGAATGTAACAGAAAAATAAATATCTATTATTGAAAGTCATTCAGATTTTGAGGGTTATTTGTTAGGCTACTACCTGAGCCTAACCCAGTTAATAAACATATAAAAAAGGGCAGCACTATGACTTTTTTTTTTTAAGACTTTATTTATTTATTTGACAGAGAGAGAGACAGCAAGAGAGGGAACACAAGCAGGGCGGGTGGGAGAGGGAGAAGCAGGCTTCCCGCTGCACAGGAGCCCGATGTGGGGCTCAATTCCAGGACCCTGGGATCATGACCCGAGCTGAAGACAGATGCTTAACGACTGAGCCATCCAGGCGCCCCAGCACTATGACTTTTAATGCAAACAGAATTCAAAATTATGAGATGAAGGCTATAGAGTAACTGCTTATTTGAATAATGCCTTCCCTTTGTCTGAACCAAGTATAAAATCAGACTGAACATTCAAGAAGTGCTCTTAAAGACTACCTGGATGAATGTGGTACAGATAAGATATGTACATGAGGATGTCATGGTAAGACATCCTGACCCTGTTTCCTAAGTAACCCAGAAGGCCAGAGAAGTATTAGTATTAATTTAAGTAAGTTCTAGGAGCTTTTGATAATGGCAGACTACATAATTTAGACCAACTGTCTCAAGAACAATTAGAATGTCTGGATAAAATGTATTTTAAAAATATGCTTGAAGGGGCACCTGGGTGGCTCAGTCATTAAGCATCTGCCTTCAGCTCAGGTCATGATCCCAGAGTCCTGGGATCGAGCCCCGCATCGGGCTCCCTGCTCAGTGGGAAGCCTGCTTCTCCCTCTCCCACTCCCTCTGCTTGTGTTCCCTCTTTTGCTGTGTCTCTCTCTGTCAAATAAATAAATAAAATCTTAAAAAAAAAAAAGTGCTTGAAGGCATTGAAGGCCTAATAAAAGAGTGAAGAATTACCAGAATGGGATCTCAAGGATGACAGGGCCCAGAGAGGAGTCTGGTGTTTGAGACTGCTAGGAAGACAAAATTTGGAATCTAGAGCCTGTCAAGAGAAATGGCCCTGGTAAAACCTCTTTATGCAAGGAAACCCAAAGGGCTGCACCTACGATTAAGGGTAAACAGAAAGTAGACAGGCCTAGGCAATGGACAACAGCTTAGTTTCTAATTCTGAATTCCTAAACTTAGATCAAGATGATTCTAGTGTGCCAGTGTTTCTGTAACTGCCAAAAGCAAACATGAATCATCCTATGTCTCACATTATTTCTGCAAAGAATTTTCCAAATACACTGTCTTGCTCACAATAAAAAATGAATAGTAAATAAATAGTAAATAAGGAGGCAAGGTAGTAAATTAAAACCAGCAGAAATTATATAATAGAAAGTAGTCCCAAATAGTTCCAGATATTGAACTTATCAAACAGAAACTTTGAAATAACTATGCTTACTGAACTTTAGCAGAGGACTATAAAGTATAAAAAAATTGAAGTTAAGAATCAATAGGTTTAAATGGAAATTGAAATATGAATTTGGTGGATAAATTCAACAGAAACTTAGACACAGCTTAGAAAAGAATTAGTGAACTGGAAGACAGATCAGAAGAAAATATCCAGAATGCAGCACAGCCAAGATGGGTAAGATATATTCTACACAGTTCCTGAAAGTGGAATTAGGACCAGTGGACAGAAATGAGAAAATAAATTCTGTTCAACAGAAGAAAAAACTTTTTAACATTTTGGGGTTTATAAAACTGAAATGAATAGATCTACTAGGTACTGAATATTTTAAAGAGGATTCCTGAATTGATTTTGGAATATGATAAGATGATGTCTATTCCCTTTTTAAGACCTTAGGTTTTTGTAAGAATTCAGAGACTTATTAATTAAATGGAAGTGTTACATGAGATAAAGTTTGGAAAAGTATAGTATGATCCTATATATGTAAAATTATGTAATGTGTGCATGGAAGACCTTAGTAGAAAGATGTCTTAAAGGATAATCACTAAATTGTTAATTTTTGCTATCTCTGATGGGGGAATTTCAGTGGATATTTTATTTATGGTCCAATGTTGAGGATGGTATTGGTAATCATGAGATCAGAGCATTACAGCTAAGAGTATTACATTAGAGCAGGTGTTCTCACATTTTTTAGTTCTAGGACTCTTTATACTCCTAAAAATTGAGAACCTCAAATAGCTTTTGTTTATGTTGAGTTATATTTATCAATATTTACTGTATTAGAAATTTTAAAAGATGTATTAGTAAACCAGTTACACTTCAACATGTTTCTATGAAAAATAACAAAATATTCCAAACAAAAATGTGAAAAGAGTGACATTTATATTTTTACTGATCTCTTTAATGTCTGGTTTAATAAAAGACAGCTGGGTTTTCATATCTGTTTTAGTATTCAATTTGTTGCTATATCACACATTATGTAGTCTCTAGAAAACTCTACTGAAATTGAGAGTCAAAAAACCAAATAATATCTTAGTATTATTGTGAAATAGCTTTGACTTCATGGAAGAGACAACTTGAAGGAGTCTTAGAGACCTCTAATGGGTCCGTACTTTGAAAACTGCTGCATTACAGTAAGGGTTATAGTTGTCACCATACTGAGATGGTAGACCTGCTTACTCTGGATAAGCTGTAAGTACAAGAGTGTGTCAGTTCTGCTGGGCTTACAGCTGTGTTTAGTGGGATAGGCCAGTAAGGAATTAATGCTCTGCAGCTTAGAAAGTGAAGATCCCAAACAGTGCTGAGATGAAAGCAAGCTGGCAAACAAGAATATTTTAGATTTCTCTAGGCAGATAAAGTGTCACTGTGCTGATCCCTTCATGTAATAATAGGCCTGAATTAATTATCCCAGCCCACGGTTGCTTTGTTGTTACAGCAAACAGAAGTAAAGTCTGATATAAATGCACTAGACAAAGTAGATTAGCTAAGGCCTGAGGTGGGAGAACTAACAAAGGTCTCCAAAGTGAAGACAAACTGATTTCCACATTAGAATCCTGGTAACTTAAGACCAAGATATAAACCCAACCCGAGACAGAGGGAGATCTGAAGTCTGCCTAGCATGGCAGTCACACACACACACACACACACACACACACACACACACACACACACACAGAGGTCTGCAGCTCACATTATCATGAAAGGCATGATTTAGCCAATTTTATCAGAAACAAAATTAACAGGCATTGAACTTTGGTCCTACTAGGCTCAATGAATTTTGAGGACTTAAAAAGAATTATTAAGTGTTGTAGACACCATTATTCTTCCTTAATCGAGAAAGCTCAGAGTTCCTCAATTGCAGAGAATTTAATACAACTATTTGGTGACAGGATATTTTTATCCTTTTCCCATGGTGTTAAACCCTGATAGTGAAATATTATTTTTTTTTAAAGATTTTATTTATTTATTTGACAGAGAGAGACACAGAGAGAGAAGGAACACAAGCAGGGGGAGTGGGTGAGGGAGAAGCAGGCTTCCTGCAGAGCAGGGAGCCCGATGTGGGGCTCGATCCCAGGACCCTGGGATCATGACCTGAGCCGAAGGCAGACGCTTAATGACTGAGCCACCCAGGCACCCCGTGAAATATAATTTTATATTTGACTAATCCTTAAAAGAAAGATGAAGGAAAGAATGGTGCCACAGAAATAAGGTTTACATCCTATCCCCCCAAAATTCTTTTAATTACATTTTCATTATTTTAGTATCTAGACCAGGGGTTGTCCAACTGTGGTCTGGGAGCTGAATCTGGCTAGTGCCTATTTTTGTAAATAAAGTTTTATTGGATCACAGCTACACCCATTTGTTTATGTATATTGTTACATATGGCTGCTTTCATGCTGCAGAAACAGAGTTGAACAGTTGTGACTGAGACTGTCTGTACTGCAAAGCTGAGAATATTTACTGTTTGGCCCTTTACAGAAAAGCTCACTGACTCCTGATCTAGATACATAGTCCGTTAGAACCGCATGTTATATTAGAGATTTTCTAGTCAGTCCTTTCATTTTACAGTTGAATAAAATGAAGCCTAGAGAATTGAAAAAGCAGCACAGTGAGCACACAGAAGACAAGTGGAAGCACCCTAGCACATGGGATTCCTTCTTTGCTATTTTCTAGCCTACTCATTCCACACTAGGAATGCTCTGCCTAAAGCAAGAGTCCTGTGGAGTCTCTTAAAAGCCGCATATGGTCCTGGCACAGAAATCGTTTTTTCAACACCTGGGTAACCAGGCTGTGTAGGTCCCGGGAGTGCAGCAGTGCCCTCAGCATCAGTTCTAGCCAACCCCTGAGGAGTTAGATCTGAGAGAGAGCCACTTTCAAGGCCCTGCCTCATTAGTCCCTGCTGCCACCAATCTAGCTCAGAGAAAATTGATCCTTCCCTCATGCCTGCTGCACCAAGGCCAGTCTTGGGAAAGAGGTTTTGTTCATAGAGGATTTGTTAATTAAGTCATCACTGTACTAATGAAACCCCAGAGCTTCAGCCACTAGTTGTCTATGTTACTTTAGGGTAGCTAAATTTGTTAATTAAAAGGAGTATGTTCTTTTAGAAATAACTAATAATTAAAAAAAATAAAATAAAAATAAGATATGGAAAACACATAGTATTTATCCTCTTACCCCCTATCGTAATCATTCTTGCTATTGTGATGATAATGGTAATTTTATATTCTGATTTTTTTATACTTACAGAAAAGTCCTCAAATTTTAAGTTAATGAAGTTTCACAAAATGAATGAACCCATTGTTTTGGTTTACTTTTCATCTAACATACATGTAGTCTCAAACTGCTGCATTATTTTTAATGATAGTATCAATAAATAACATAGTTTACCCATTATATTAAAGTTCCTTTTAATTTTTACTATTATATGTAAAAATGACACAAATATATTTTCACATGTAGTTGCTCCCATATTTTTAGTTATTTAAATTCCATGAACTGAAGTTACTGTATAAAAGGATATAAATACTTTCACTATTTATACTCTAGCAATATTATAAGGGCATCTGACTGACCACACTCCCAAGCATCAAACAGCAAATTTTTTTGAAAGTTTCTCTTATATCACATATCCCAATTTGAACTTCTTTATTAAAGTCATAGCCAGGGGGCACCAGGGTGGCTCAGTCGTTAGGCATCTGCCTTCGGCTCAGGTCATGATCCCAGGGTCCTGGGATGGAGCCGCGCATTGGGCTCCCTGCTCCGCGGGGAGTCTGCTTCTCCCCCACCCATTCCCCCTGCTTGTGTTCCCTCTCTCGCTGTCTCTCTGTCAAAAAACAAATAAAATCTTAAAAAAAAAAAAAGTCATAGCCAGGATGACATTGTCAGAGAGCCATTTATAGTCTGATTCTAAAAGGAAAGCTCATTAATAAGCAAAAGTGTACAAAGGTTAGGAGAAAGTTTTATTAAATGTGTTTATTATGATCTGGGGCACCTGAAACACTGATCATTCTGCATCTCTCACAAGGAAAAAATATTCACACTAATGTGATATTGATGTATTCCAAAAGCTGCTTAAAAGCCAGTTTAATGGGGCGCCTGGGTGGCTCAGCTGGTTAAGTGTCTGTCTTGGCTTAGGTCATGATCTGGGGGTCCTGGGATAGAGCCCTGCATGAGGCTCCCTGCTCAGTGGGGAGCCTGCTTCTCCCTCTCCCTCTGCCCCTCCCCCTGCTTGTGTTCTCTCTCCCTCTCTCTCAAATAAATAGATAAAATCTTAAAAAAAAAAAAAAGCCAGTTTAACATCCATCCCATAGATACCAACTCCCAAGAAAAATTATCACCAGAATCAGCATAGGTTCACAAACATATATACACAAATGTACAGCTTAATAAAGTATATTCTTTTAAGACTCTAGTTAAAAATCGCTACACTCAATTCATCATAACTCAGGTAGCCTAGATGATTCTTCAAGTTGTGTATATATATTTAAAAATGGCTAATTTTGGGGGTGCCTGGGTGGCTCAGTCAGTTAAGCGGCTGCTTTTGGGGGTTGGGGGATCCCAGCACCCTGGGATCAAGGCCCATGTTGGGCTCCCTGCTTAGCGGGAGCCTGCTTCTCCCTCTCCCCCTGCTTGTGCTCTCTGTCAAATAAATAAATAAAATCTTTTTAAAAAAAAATAAAAATGGCTAAGTTTTTTATATGGCTAATGGCACAGGACTAAAAAAATATTATATCTGACTATACTAAAATTAAATTAATTTCTTTTACTAATAGCTTTATTGAGGTACGACTGACATACAATAAACAGTACATATTTAAAGTGTACATTTTGATAAGTTTGAATAAATAATTCTAAAAATTTCTTTGTGCTTCTTAGTAAACCCCCACCTCTTCCTGCCCTCCAGGCCCCAAGCAACCATTCATCTGGATCCATAGTATCAAAGTTTGATTTGGATTTTTAATCAATTACTCTATAATGATTCAGGTAATGCTGCCTATACTCAGTGGGTTTTTTTCTCCATAAATGGGTATGTAATTTGAACAACAGAGGTTACTTTCTAGGAAAATTTCTGAGCTACAGATTCATTGGACCAATAGCAGCTTTAAGCATTCTGCTAAGTGCCAGTCTTGTGTGGAGACTGCCAGTCTTGTCATATATTAACACATAATTACAGACTTCCAGCATTAGCTGATAATTGGTGGTTCTTGAAACAACAGTATTTTAAAACAAATGAAAGAGGAATTAATTTGATTATTTAAAACCAAACCTTTGGAACATTCATAGCAATTCTGTTTCTTCTACAGTTATCCTATATGTATTTAAAGATTTCTTTTTCTTCTGAGTTAAGAAAAACATTCATTCAGGTAATTTTTCTTTTCTTTTACAGTTTGTAATTATTCCAATGGTCAACTGGCACAATAATCAACTCTAGGTTGTTGGTTGACTGTAAGAACCTATGTATTTGATATTCAGACTTTCATTGATTTACTGTTATTCTGCACACATACTTAAAAAAGACCTCCTAGATATTTTATGTCCACTCAGATGAAAACTATCTATACACTATGTAGTTCTTAATACTGAATTTCTATTTCTTTGTATTATTATCTTTCCAGTCACTTAAATTCAAAATCTTTGGATCACTTTTGTCTTCTTACATAGTCATTAAATCCTATTAAACCTTCTTTCATGATGTCTTTTTGCCTTTAGTAATGTGATCTTTCTTTATCTTTCTAGCTTCTTGTACCTATGCTTAGGTTGCACTGCAGGCATATGAAATATGTCCCCCTGTGCATGATGCTTGACTCTTCTTTGCCTATGCTTTGGCATACATTGTTTCTTTTGCGTAGATTTTTTTTTTGGGGGGGGGGGTCTTTGCTTGTCAAGCCTCAAATACCCATCTAATGTAAAATCTTGTATAAAGCACTTCTTAGACTCCTCCATGCAATTAATTGTTCTTTCTTCTTAGGTCTTTAAAACACTTTAAACATTCATCTACTACAGCTCTTACTACAACAAATTGTGATTATTTCTTTACACATCTCTATTTTATATATTGTGAGTTCCCTGTAGGTAGAAACCACCATATATACAGTACATTGCTAGTGCCTAGAATACATTAGGCCCTCAATTCCTATATGTGGGTTAAATAAATTCTTTTCTATTAGCTTTTCACCGTTCTAATTCAAATCCCTCTTGGTGCATATCCAAGTTTTTGCTTCCAAATAGGTGTGCCTGATTATAACCTCTGCTTCTTCCAGGTGATTTTATATACTAGCATGGAATTGTATCTCCTAAACTGCTGTTTTGGATCATATTATTTCTCTGCTCAAAACCCTTTAATAACTTCCTACATCCTTTCAAATCAGACCCAACTCCTTAATAAAGCATTCAAAATCTCAGTGCAATCTAACACTAAGTTCTCCCTCTCTTTTTCTTTTGCTTTATCATCTATTCATTTTCCTTACAAAAACTATACTAGCATATAGAAGTACTTATATTTTCTGGAACATCTTGTAGTCTCTATTTTTGCCATATTATTCTTTAAAAAAATAGGTTCTCTATTGTTTGCACCGCCTTTGAAAGAAGACTTTTTATTGAGGTATAACACCTATACAGAAAAGTGTATAAATTGGAAGCCTGATCCTCAAGGACTGACTCAGACTAAATGGAGAGATAGAAAAGGTTCTAGCCATCCCTAATGAATCCAGCCTGCAGCCAACACCTACCTAAATGTAGCCACACTAGTGATCACTGTCAAGGCCAGGAGAACAACTGCCCAGCTGAGTCTCTAGCCTTGACTCCAGAACTGTGAGAAAATAAAACTGCTATTATTTTTAAGCTATTAATTTGTGGGGTGGTTTGTTATGTTGAAATACTCTCTTCTTGCAATACCAATCCCCTCCAAGGGTAACCTGACTTCTATTTCCACTGACTTTATATAAACAGAATCACATGGTGTGTTGTTTTTATTTATATGAAAATGTCTTTATTTTACCTTCATCCTTCAAGAAAAATTTTGCTGGGTATAGAATTCTGGGTTGGTAGATTTATTTTAGCACTTTAAAGATTTTATTTTTAAGTAATCTCCATTGTTAATGTGGAACTTGAATTTATAACCCCGAGATCAAGAATTGCATGCTCTACTGAGCCAACCAGACACCCCCACTTTCAGCACCTTAAAGATGTTGTTCCACTCGCTTTTGACCAACACTGTTTCTGATAAGATATCTGTAATTGTTCGTATGATTTTCCCTTTGTATGTAGTGTGCTATTTTGCTCTAGCAACTTTCAATACCTTCCTTTTATCTTTTGGTTTGGTAGTTTGATTATAATATGTTTAGTTTTGGTTTTCTTTGTATTTATTCTGTTTGTGGCTCACGGAATGTCCTCAATCTACAAGTTCACGTCTCTGATCAGAATTAGAAAACTCTCAGTCCTTATTTTATCAAATATTTCTCCTGCCCCATTCTCTCTGTCCTTTCCTTCTGGGACTCCAATTATACATACATTAAGCCCTTTGATATTGTCCCACAGGTTACAGAAGCTCTGTTCATTTTGTTTCAGTCTTTTTTTTTCTTTGTTCTTCACACTTGTAATCTCTGTAGCTCTATATTCAAGTTTGCTGGCTCTCCTGTCATCTCTAACTGTTGAAAGAGCACCTATTGAATTTTTTATTTCAGAGATTGTAATTCTCATTTCTACAATTTCCATTTTTTAAAGCTTCTATTTCTCTGTTGAGATTTTCTAATTGTTCATTCATATGAGCAAATTTCCTTTTACATCTTAGAGTACAGTTAAAATAATTATTTTAAAATTGTGTGCTGGGGCGCCTGGGTGGCTCAGTTGGTTGGGTGACTGCCTTCGGCTCAGGTCATGATCCTGGAGTCCCGGGATCGAGTCCCGCATCGGGCTCCCTGCTCAGCAGGGAGTCTGCTTCTTCCTCTGACCCTCTTCCCTCTCGTGCTCTCTATCTCTCATTCTCTCTCTCTCAAATAAATAAATAAAATCTTTAAAAAAAAAAAATTGTGTGCTAATGCCAACATTAAAGTCATTTCACAGTTGGTCTCTACTGATTTTTTTTTTTTAATTTCACACAATGTTACACTAGTTTCAGGTGTATAACACAGTGTTTCAACTTCTCTATAAATTATGTTATGCGCACCACGAGTATAGCTACCATCTGCTATCACACGAGACTATTATAATAGCAGTGAGTACACTCTCTATGCTGTACCTTTTATTCCTGTGACTTACTCACTCCATAACTGGAAGGCTGTATCTCCCACTCCCCTTCACCCATTTGTCCATCCCTCTACTCCCTTCCCCTCTGGCAACCATTACTTTGTTCTCTGTATTTATAGGTCCAATTCTGCCCCTTTTTTTTCCTGATTCTGCTTTTTTGTTGTTCATTCATTTGTTTTGTTTTTTAGATTCTACTTGAGTAAAATCATATAGTATTTGTCTTTCTCAGTCTGACTTATTTCATATAGCATAATATCCTTCAGGTCCATCCATGTTGTCACAAATGACATAATCCCATCCTTTTTTATGGCTGTGTAATATTCCTGTGTGTGTGTGTATACACATACTACATCTTACTTACACATTTGTCTATCAATGGACACTTAGGCTGCCTGCCTTCACATGTTGGCTATTGTAAATAATGCCAAGGCTGGGGCGCCTGGGTGGCTCAGTTGGTTAAGTGTCTGCTTTCAGCTCAGGTCATGATCTGGGGGTCTTGGGATCGAGTCCCACATTGGGCTCCCTGCTCAGTGGGGAGCCTGCTTCTCCCTCTACCTGCCGCTCCCCCTGCTTGTGCTTTTTTCCTCTAAAAAAATAAAAATAAAAACTAATGCCAAGGCTGCAATGAACATAGGGCTGCATATATCTTTTTGAATTAGTGTTTTCATTTTCTTTTGGTAGATACCCAGTTCCACTGTTTTCTTTTGTTCTTCATTGTGCATGTTTCTTTGTATGTCTTATAATTTTAGATTGTATCCTGAATATTGTAAATGAAATGTTGTGGAGTAGGGGTTGGCAAACTACAGCCAGTGGGCAGGTCACCTGATTTGTGAATAAAGTTTTAGTGGAACACAGCCATGTCCCCTTGCGCATGTATTGTCTATAGATGCTTTTGCATTACAATGGCATAGTTGAGTAATTGCAACAGAGACCGCTTGGCCTATAAGTCTAAAATATGTAATCTTGGGGCGCCTGGGTGGCTAAGTTGTTAAGCGTCTGCCTTCAGCTTAGGTCATGATCCCAGGGTCCTGGGATCGAGCCCCACATAGGGCTCTCTGCTCAGCGGGAAGCCTGCTTCTCCCTCTCCCACTCCCCCCACTTGTGTTTCCTCTCTTGCTGTGTCTCTCTCTGTCAAATAAATAAATAAAATCTTAAAAAACATAAATAAAAATAAAATATGTAATCTATAACCCTTTAAGAAAAAGTTTGCTGACCCCTGTTGTAGAGACCAGTCAACTGTGTTTCCATGAAGAGGGTTAATTTTTTTTTTTTCATAAAGTAGGCAGTTAATCTTTGCTAGACTCAAATTCTAACCTGTCAGTCAGACTGCATGTTTTCTATCAAGTTTTAGGCATGCTACTTAATGCCAATTTGGGCTTGCCCTAGAGATAAAAGCCATAAAAAGAGGAAACTTAAGACCATTCCCTTGCTAATACAGATTCTCCTTCAGTTTCTGTGTAATTTTCATTGTTTTCTAGTGTTCCCAGGTTGTTGCTTTGATAATATTTTGTTCAGCATTATAATTGCTTCCTTGGAGAAAGAATGGTCTAAAAGGAACTGTTTTTACTCTAAGTTGGAAGTCAGGATTCACTCTTTCAGGTTTGATTTCTCAACATTATGTTTGTTATATTCATTCATATTGTTAAGTGTAGTAGTAATTCATTCTCTTTTCATTACATATTCCACCATATTAATATATCATTTATTTATCCATTTTACTGTTTATAGACATTTGTATTGTTTCTAATTATTTTGGTCATTACAAATAGTACTGCTCTATTTGTTATAACAAAAGACTAGAAATAACCAAGATGTACAATGGAAGATTAGTAAAATAAATGACGGTGCATTAATGAAATGGAATATTATGTAGTCCTAAAAACATGGAACAATCTCCAAGATATATTAACTGAAAAAGCAAGGTGTGGAAAAATATGTGTAACTGACTTCCAATAGAAGCACTGGTTGACTCTTGGAAAAAGAACTGAATAGATGAGGAAAAGATTAAGAAGAAAAATTTCATGCTTTGTAAATGTATGATACATTAAAAACAAATTTATAGAAAAGCACAAAAGCACAAATATATAGAAATTTATAGAAAAGCACAAAAGCACAATTATATCTTCCCATGTTAATAAAACACTTTTATGACTAATCAATTTCTATCTTATAGATATGTTAATAAATTCTCTATGGTTGAATATTTAGACTAGAATGAGTAAGATCTCTGTGAAGTAATATGGAAAGATTTCCTGGATAGGTTACAAAGTGAAAAAAGCAAAGTACAAGAAGAGTACCAACAGTGGGACATCTTTCAAATAAAAAGGAAGGGGAAATAAAATATTCATGTATCTGCTCATCTGGGCATAAACAAATCTAGGAATGAAATGTCTATCAACTGTTGATGGATAAACAGAATGTGGTATATTTATATATAATGGGTAGAACAGTATCCACCTAAAATTCATGTCCACCTGGAACCTCAGAATGTGACCTTATTTAAAACTAAGGTAGATATAATTGCGTATGTAATGAGTTAAGAGTATCCTTATAATAAGAGGTGAGGACATACAAAGATACAGCTATAAGCCAAGGACTATCAAGAAATGCTAAGGACTGATTGCCAAGAGCCACCAGAAGCTAGGAAGATACAAGGAATTCTTCCCTATAGACTTCAGAGGGAACATGGCCCTGTAATATCTTTATCACTCTACATGCTGATATCTAGAGACTTTTAGCCTTTAGAACTGTGAGAGAATAAATTTATGTTGTTTTAAGCCACCTAATTTGTAGTAATTTGTTATGGCAGCCCTAGGAAATGGAATATTACATGGTAATAAAAAGGAATGAATTATTGATACATGCTACAAAATGGATAAACCTTGAAAACATACCAAATGAAAGAAGCTTGTACGAAACACATTGTAAGATTCCATTTTGTGGATTTCTAGAATAGGCATATGCACAGAGACAGATTAGTAGTTGCAAAGGGCTGGCAGAAATTGGAGAAACTGAGGAGAGAGTTTCTTTTCGGGTGATAAAAATGTTCTAAAATCGATTGTGGTGATAGGTGCACAACTCTGTGAATATACCAAAAAATTGAATTTACATTTTAAATGAGTAAATTATATGATATGTGAATTATATTTCAATAAAGCTGTTTGGGGAAAAATAAGATGAAATACAGGAAGGATAAATCAGAGACTAATGAATTCAGGTGCCTCCAAGAGGTAAGTGGAAAAAGGACAGAAGAATGGGAAAATGGGAATGGAGAAAGGATGTGGGGAGAGGGACAATTCACTGAGTATATCTTTGTAAATAGACACCATGGTATCTATACAGCCATGGTAACTTTCTACAAATCATTAAAAAAGTTAAAATTAACCATGGGGCGAAATGCTGTTGTGTTATATTGGAGTAGGCAATATCAGTATGAACTCATATTTAAATATATATATAGGGGACACCTGGGTGCCTCAGTTGGTTAAGCGTCTGCCTTCAGCTCAGGTCATGACCCTGGGGTCCTGGGATTGAGCCCCGCATCGGGCTCCCTGCTTGGCCCTCTCCCACTCCCCCTGCTTGTGTTCCCTCTCTTGCTGTCTCTTTCTCTGTCAAATAAATAAATAAAATCTTTAAAAAATATACATATACACACACACAGATACAGGAACAGATATAGACAAATAGATATAGAAATAGATAGAGATGTATGCATATATTCATGTATTTCTTAATTCCATCCACGGAGAAAAAACAAGCCAGTAGCAATGAGAACAGCTAGTGCCAATAAAAGGAACTAGAATTTTGAGAAATGGCTGATTTCATGCTTAGGGCAGGAAAACTTGGAGCATCCTGTGTCAGAATATAAAGAAGTCAAAGAATGATGGCAATATGTCAAAAGGGTATAACAGCCATCCTGAAGGCACTTCCAATGGCCAAATCTAGGACAATCTGAGCAAAAAATAAAAAATGATAGCAAGGAATTTTATTCATAGAATAAAATGAATATCCCACAAGTCCATACTGACATAAATAAGTATATGAATAAATAAATACATGGGCAGAAGAGAAAGCTCTTCCTGACAATAGAATTCTAATTAATCATGTATAGGGAATAATAAAAATAATCATTATTTGGCTAACACGACAGTAATAATTACTTTTATTTATTTCCTTTTTTTTTTTTTTTGACAGAGAGAGAGAAGCGTGTGAGAGCAGGGGGAGGAGCAGAGGGAGAAGGAGAGAGAGAATCTTAAGCAGGCTCCACGCTGAGTGTGGAGCCCAATGCAGGGCTCGAGATCATGACCTGAGCCGAAATAAAGAAATCAAAAGTTGGATGCTTAACTGACTGAGCCACCCAGGTGCCCCCATAATTATTACTGAGTAATCAATGGCTGCTAAAATTAGATGGCAAAAGTATGATGAGACCAAAAAAGAAAAAAAAAAGATGAAAGACACATAATCTCAAAGTATTTCCCCACAAGATATTTATGGAGAAATATGAGAGGCACCACCTTAACCAAGTGATCAAAATTAACACCATCACTAATGAGGCATATTGGTATCATAAATGTCCTGATGTGATATGCTGAGAGCATAATTTCATTTCTGTGGTATTCTTACCTAAATGGTATAACCTGAATTTAGTCAAACCCAAATTGAGAGACATTATATAAAATAACTGGGTAGGCACTCCTCAAAAGTGTCAAAGTTATGGAAGACAAAGGCAAAACTGAAGAACTATGCCAGAGTGTCAAGAGAAGAAGGGATTGACTACTAATGCAATTTGGGGCCCTGGATTGTATTCTAGACCAGAAAAACAACATTAGTGAGAGAACTGGCAACATCTGAATAAGGTCCGTAGCTTTATTAGCAGTATTCCTACAATATTAATTTCCTGGTTTTTACAACTGTACTATGGTTATATAAAATGTTAGTGTTTAGGAAAGCTGGGTGAAGGATATATGGAAGATCTCTACTATTTTTGCAATCTCTGCTGTAAAATGAGAAGTTAAAAATATTAAAAATTTAAGATCAATGCTGTTATGAATATCCTTGTATGTAAATCTTTGTGCATATGCTAAATTATTCCATAGGATTAATTCCTGTAACTAAAATTACTGAGTCAAAGGATATGCATATTTTAAAGGCTTTTGATATGTATTCTCAAGCTGTCACCCAGGAAAGCTGTACAAAATTTCTCTTACCAGCAGTGGGTCTCAATTATTTTTCAAATTTCCAACATGTACTAGATGATCTCTAAGGTCATTTCTCGTTCTGATCTGCATCAAAACCTTACTTATGTTGCACAAACCAGTTTACACGTCACTTAAAAAATATACTGTTTTCCTGATCACTAGTGTAAAGTAAACTCATGCCGTTATTTCTACAGCCTATTTCTTGGTAAAATTCAAATAATGTTTTCTATACACGGTTTTCTAGTGTATATCTCACCTGCTTTCTTTAAGTCTAAGCTCCTTGAAGGAAGGGCCATATACCTTTGTTTCCAATATTACCCTAGCACAGTATATATGCTATACACAGCAGTGGTTCAATTCAGCATTTCAGGAGTTAAGTTGCAACTTGCTTCTTGTCATAGACATGTTCAGATACGTTATTGGCTGATATTTCAAGTCCTGTATTGTTTGCATGAGGTCCTTCCTCATTTTGCCCTCCTTATATCTTTCCTGGGTCTTTATAGTTCAGGCTGTACTTGCAGAGTGAGATACCCCAACATTAAGCTAGTCCTAACAAGGGCAGGATACGTATCAAGAGTAGGGCACGGAATTATTTAGACTATGTAAGCTGTGGTAGCCCAAGTGGAACTGCAAAGCTTTTGTTTTACTTTAATAAATTGTCTTCTGCACTAATCAATCCTGAGAACTGGCCTGGGCTTCAGTCTAGATTGTCTATCCTTAGCCTTGACTGATTATTCTTCCTAACATTCTAGGCTCCACCTTCTAAAAACTAAACTGTTTGCTAGCTCCTGGCAACCTTTCCTTTTAGAAGACCAGCACAGCTCCATTTATATAAGAATCGCCTTCTCTGAATGATACTGATTGCCTCCTGAGAAAGAACTTTTTTCCTTTTTCCACTACCACTCCTAGCTCACATAATATCTTGGTGTGTTCATACCAGAATTGCTGAGGCTGCCGTACCCTTGGAGGCTGTACTTAAAATGACTTAATGCCAGATTTGCTACCAACTCCTGTGTCCAGACACTTTATCTCAACATCTGCCTCACCTGAGTTAAGTTTTTTCCCAGTCCCTGCTGGCTCTGCTTTCCTGACTTTCCTATTTAACCAATCCGCTATGCCTCCATCCTGGACCATTAATCTAACTTACTATAATCTACCTTATCACAGCTTTGGCTTGTCAACTATAGAAACAGCACAAAAGGTCAACACCTGGGTAAAAATCATCACCCCCCCCCCCCAACAGGATCTATTTTCCTCTGTTTAGGTAAAATTCAGAATAACTCAAAGGGAAAAGCTAGCTATGCTTTGAAGCTGAATTGAAACAACCAAATAATACACAGTAACACATGGAAAACTGAGCTGTAAACAGATCCCAGATTAAATGTCAGTACTGTCAATGGTGACAAATGCCTTTATGCTTTATAGATAAGCTTACAAGTGGCATGCTGGGTTGGGTTGTTGCTATCAGGTGTCAAAGAAACCTAATGACCCGCATTATGATCTACTTCTTATGCTGGCATACCAACGAGCAGGTTTCTAAAAGTTTACTGCAGCTGAATGTTCAGTTAAGGTTTAATACACATATTAAACATATATTAACATATCCATATAATATATAAGTCAATATATTAATATATTTAACAAATATATTACATATAATAAGCATGCATTTATCTTTTTTCTCGAAATGGTTCTTTGTACTTCTAAAACACCCAACAAAAAAAATCTAAATGTAGATATCCTTTATAGAGGAATGTGAAGATAGAAATGGATAAATCTAAGGCTATTTCAAAATAAAGCTTTTTTGATTATCCTTTGTGTCAAATTCTGAAAGTAGCTATAGCCAAGGCTCTAAAAAGCTTATATCTATATGGATTTGCTATAATGGCTTAAGGTTTAAATGCTTTAACAGATTCCAGAATAGCTGACTGCAAAACTATTTGTTTGATCATAACAAAGAGCACTGTTGATCTTTCACAATAATCATGCTATGATCTGTAATTTATGATGGAAATATAATGGTTAATCCTACTGCAAGTCACAGAAATTCAAGGCCATGGTTTACTTTCTAGGACTCATGGGCATATTCAGATTAACCAGCAGTTTATTTATTTTTTTTAAGATTTTATTTATTTATTTGACAGAGAGACACAGCGAGAGAGGGAACACAAGCAGGGGGAGTGGGAGAGGGAGAAGCAGGCCTCCCGTGGAGCAGGGAGCCCGATGTGGGGCTCGATCCCAGGACCCTGGGATCATGACCTGAGCTGAAGACAGACACTTAACGACTGAGCCACCCAGGTGCCCCTAACCAGCAGTTTAGACAGAAATAAGAACCTTGCTCAGGATCCATGTAACTGTTTCAGGGGACCAGACCTTTTGTCTAGGCCTCCATTCATTGTTCCTCATCCAATCTTTCTTAATACCTAGATATACTCTAGATATTTAAGCAACATCTAGAAGGAATAAGATCATTTTAAAACAGTTTCTTCATTAAAATGTGAGTCACAGAAAACAGTGTTCTCTAGAAAATGCAATGACAAAGATTTATATGAAAAATTTCACAAAAAATCCACTTTGAATCATAGAATATAATCACATTACACAGCTTGTAAATGTAGACTCTTTAGGGAAGACATATTCCTACTTCTCTCAATTTTACTTGGCTCTATCATTCACTTATTAAACCCTAAACCAGGAATACCTCCTGGAAATGGGAGAGATTTCTCTAGTGTTACCTGCTGTTTCTATATAGATTTAAAAATGGGGTGAATATAGTTTATTTAATTTTATTTAATTTTTTTTTTTTAAAGATTTATTTATTTATTTGAGAGAGCGAGAATGAGAGAGAGAGAGTACACGAGAGAGGGAAGGGTTAGAGGGAGAAGCAGACTCCCCGCTGAGCAGGGAGCCCGATGCGGGACTCGATCCAGGGACTCCAGGATCATGACCTGAGCCGAAGGCAGTCGCTTAACCAACTGAGCCACCCAGGCGCCCTAGTTTATTTAATTTTAAACATTATTTTGAACTTCTATTTCTAGCTTCCAGTGTTTATTATCAGAATTTCTGTAATTTTATTAACAGCTATATTATCTCCTAAGTTAGTGTCAACTGTAAATTTTATTAATGGGCTATTACTCTTTTTCTTTAATTTAAGGGAAAAAAATACTTAATAAAGCCAAGCCAGCAGCATTTCTTTTAGAAAGCACTTTAGTATGAACTGTCTCCATGACTGAATTCATTACCCTTTTGCATTAGTCTTTGTTTATCATCTTTAAACCAAACCAATCTTTATTAATTTTCTAAGGCATTTTCCCTAGTGCTCTTACCATGATTTATATATAGCTCTTTTTCTCTACAATTTTCCTAACCCTATCAAATTTGTCTCACTCCAACCCCATGGGTTTGTTCATTACTAATACCTTTTAGAGGGATTACTGCAGCTTTTATTCTTTGGCATTTAATTAAAAAAAAAAGATCTTCATGTTTAGTATTTGTTGATCCCTCTGAAACAGGGCTTTATAAACAAATAGAAGTGCATTATGATAAACTGATCACAAGATGTTTCTCAGCCCAAATGATCTCTTCTTTCTCTGTATGCACTTTAAGATTTTATTTATTTATTTATTTATTTATTTATTTGAGAGAGAAAGGGCACGTGGGTGGCTCAGTTGGTTAAGTGTCTGCCTTCAGCTCAGGTCATGATCCCAGGGCCCAGGGATAGAGCCCTCCATCCGGCTCTGCTCAGCAGGGAGCCTGCTTCTCCCTCTCCCTCTGCCTGCTGCTTCCCCTGCTTGTGTTCTCTCTCTTTCTCTGTCACATAAATAAAATCTTTAAAAATAAAAGAAGAGAGAGGGACAGCGAAAGTGAGCAGGGGGAGGAGCAGAAGGAGAGAAATAATCTCTACGCTGAGTGCAGAGCCTGATGCAGAGTTCAATCTCATGATCCTGAGATCATGACCTGAGCAGAAATCAAGAGTCGGATGCTTAACCCACTGAGTCACCCAGGCACCCCCCTCTGTATGTATTTTAAGCACTTAAGCATGTACTGCCCAGCAAAGCATTCAAAGCCTTATCACAACTTACCATTCATGCTTACCCACAAGTCTCTCCCCAATATTTTACATTCTGTGTGATACATTATACCCTTTAAGACCTCTTTGCTTTTTTATCTTATTATTCCATTAATTTACATTCCTTTGTAATCTCAACTTGCCAAAAATGAACTGTATTCTTCAAAGCCTAATTAAAACATCACTTCCTTTGTGAAATTTTCCCCAATTCCTTGTGCCTTCTCTTCTATAAAGGGTAGTTCATTAAAGTCATATACTACTTCTCATTATTGTGTATAGGAATATGTCTCTCCTAGATTTTAAGAAATGGGAGTTTTTGTCTTATTTATCTTTATAACAATAATTCTTGACACATAGTAGGCACTCAGTAAAACCATACCGATTTGAATCCATTTGTACTGTTACTTTACTGTTTTACCTATTGGTATCTTGCCTCTCTGACCTGTCCTGTTAGAGATTCTCCGATTTCTTTAAGTTCTATATTACCTGGCATATTCTTAGCACATGATCAAGAACATTTGAGTTGGAAGAAATGTTAGAAATAGCACAGCCCAAAAACTCAACCAATACAAGAATTCATTTTACTAAATACCTCTGTTTAACTATCTAATAAGGAGCATGACAATATGGACTGGTTTGCTCAGGATAGCCCTCGTATAATTAATAGCACCCTTGTTCACTCTCAAAAGTATCTGAGTTTTGTTGTTTCATGGTCATCTTAATAATGAAAAACTGCTTACTTCCTCACAAGTAGTGGACAGCTGAACAATCCTAATTATTGTATCTTTTGAATTCTGAACCATGTGGATGTATTACCTATCCACAGAACATTTTAAAAAATTTCCCCTTTGTTATAGGTAAGTAAGGGTAGAGTTCTAGGACTAAATGAAATAAGTAAGAGTACAGGCAAAATTTAATATGATAAATAAATTAAGGGCGCCTGGTGGCTCAGTCAGTTAAGTGTCTGACTCAATTTTGGCTCAGGTCATGATCTCAGGGTCACGAGATGAAGCCCTGCGTTGGGCTCCATGCTGGTGTGGAGCCTGATTAAGATTCTCTCCCTCTCTCCCCCTCTCCCCACTTGCATGCGCAGGCATTTGCACACGCTCTCTCTCTCTCTCTCAAAAAAAAAAAAAAAAAAATATATATATATATATATGATAAATAAATTGAATAGGCGGCTAAGTGCAAAATGATTAATTTGACAAAAGATTAGGACATTTTCTTGAGACTTTAGATTGCTTATTAAACCAGAAAGGCACTGAATATAAGAACTTAAAATAGCTTAATAGAAGCAGAGAAAAGCTAAATAAACTTCATGGGCCAAGATTAAATAACAGGGGAAAATCCTTAGGAATAGTGGCTTCTATTTTGGCTACTTCAAAGGTCAATGAATATAAAAAATGATGTACACTTCTAAAGAAGTTTAATTAGGATAAACTATCTTGGCTAAGGCTTAAAGGAATAAGGCAACAGATAAGTCTTCATTTAAGTATAGTTTTTAATATCCAATGAGCAACACTGTATTCCTTTTAACCCAAGAAAATTTTAACTATTCAGTTATCTGAATCAGATTTTTCTGCATACCTACAAAGACTTTTATCTGAGCCAAAAACACACATGCCATGTTTCAGCCAAAATAAAATTCTGCCGCCAAGCTGTAATGCTCTGAAAAATAAATTTTGGAGTCTAACTGAATTATAGAAGAATCACTCATTAGGTACAAACAATAATTATTCTGAAAAACATTTGGTAATATACTTCTTAGATAAATATCCATTTATAATATATTTTCAAGAGCTTTCAAGAAATTGATTATTTGGGGGCCCCTCGGTGGCTCAGTCGTTAAGCGTCTGCCTTCGGCTCAGGTCATGATCCCAGGGTCCTGGGATCGAGTCCCGCATCGGGCTCCCTCCTCGGCAGGGAGCCTGCTTCTCACTCTCCCACTCCCCCTGCTTGTGCTTTCTCTCTCTGTCAAATAAATAAATAAAATCTTTAAAAAAAAAAAAAGAAATTGATTATTTGGAGTTTTAAAAGAAGATGGAAACATTCTCTAAGAACCATTTAAGTTGATGTGTACATATATATCTATAAATGTGTAGGTAAATGTAGCTATCATCTAGATATCCATTCACATATACATAATGCATTTATAAGATATATATACACACCTCCACATGAGAATGTTTTAACCAGCTCTAAAAAATTCTACTAAAGAATTTAAATCTTTATTATTAATATTCTGTATTAAGAAATTAATATATAAAGCCTTAAAATTGGAGATTATTTGTCTGAAGCTCTGAGAAACACAGTTAACCAAATATCTTCTAGATCATATATGGACGCTTTCTTGAGTCAAAGGTCTCTAGATGTATTCCTACAAGATTTATCCTACTAAAATCTATTGGTATCGATCTACTGGTTAAGTGTAATGAAGAAGCAGAAAGTGATCCTTTAAATATACATTCTCAGATACAGTATAAGCCAGGGTTTTCCCAGCCTCGGCATTACTGACAATTTGAGCCAGACAATTCTCTGTTGTGGATGGCTGTCCTGTACATTATAGGATGTATAAGTGGCATCTTTGGCCTCTATCCAGTAGATGCCAGTTGAGTTCCCCCATTCTCTACTGCCCACCCAGGTGTGACAACCAAAAGTGATGGGAAAAATTGCTCCTGGTTGAGAACCACTACTGTAAATAAGTGAGGCAATGTGGTATAGAACAGATTAGACTATATTGGGGTTCAAGAGGTTGGATTCTGATACAGTTTTTTGGCTCTAACTTTGGGATCTTGCATTAATTATTGCATCCAGCCATTCTCAAAGCAGGTTATGGATGCTGGTATTGCTAAATCATCTAACAACCTTATATAACAGATGAATCTACTTAACTTTCTTGGGCCATGTATTTTTCTATTTTATAATTAAAAATATTGACTAGGAACTTTGATTTAGGCTCTAATGCCATAGCTTGTGATAAACCACTTCCTATACCACTTCCTATACAGCTAGAAAAGCAGTAAAAATAAAAGAATAATAAATGGAGGTATAAGAGCACTGTCAAGGTAGCCAAGATTTGCTAAGACAAGATCCCTAGGAGTAGAAAACCTTAAAGAGCTAGGCTGACATTTTAAAAGTTGATTTTCCCCTCAGGGCATTTGCAAATTTTTGGCGCTTGGTTAGAGGTTGAGAATCTAGGAAACGGGCTTTTAATAAGAGGTAGAGAAGCCAACAGAGCTTTTGACAATCTCCAGTGTTGCTGAGACAAAAATTGGAGTTTGGGGCTGCCAAGGTAGTCAGAATTGAGGTGTCATGTTCTTGAAGAGAAGGAAACATAGTGGAGTAAGCCTGACACTCAGGGCTCTTCTTCTTTGAGGTATTTGTTAAATCTGTAATGTCATAGGACAAGAAGGCAAGACACTAAGAAGAAGACCTCTAAAAGGCAGAGTAGTATTTTTAGCAGTTGTATGGTGCCAACGACAACCTATCAAGGAGTATGGACCCTAGTAAATACTGTAGGATTTCAGTTTAAATTTCAGGAGAGCTATAACATAGGAGTGGAGGAAAATGAGAAGGCTTACAAAAACTGTAACCCAACCTTTAGTTGGTTCAGTCCTCAATAGAAATGCTATAATTTAGCATGGACAATATTGAACATTTAATGAAAATTTATCTGGCAAACCAAGATATAAGGCCCTCCCAAAAGAAGTAAAAAAAAAAACCAGGGGTGCCTGGGTGGTTCAGTCGTTAAGCATCTGCCTTCAGCTCAGGTCATGATTCCAGGGTCCTGGGATCGAGCCCTGCATCGGGCTCCCTGCTCAGCCGGGAGCCTGCTTCTCCCTCTCCCACTCCCCCTGCTTGTGTTCCCTCTCTACCTGTGTCTCTCTGTCAAATAAATAAAATCTTAAAAAAAAAAAAGAAACAAAGAAGTAAAAAAACCAGACCTATAGATGACTGAGATATCACAATTTTTGGACAGGCAATTTATTATTACTGTGATTAACATGTTCAAAAAATAAATGACAAGGTAGATGTTTATAGTATAGAACTGACAGCAATAAAAAAGAATCAAGTAATATAGGAAATAAAAAACGTGACTATTGAAATGAAGAACTCAACAGATGTGCTGAAATGCAGATTGGAGAAAGTAGAAGAGAGGATAGTGAACTAAATGCCAGGTCAGTACAAATATATAAGCTGAAACCTGAGGAGGAAAAATGATAAGAAATACAAAAAAAGATCATAAAAGACATATGGGACACAATAAAAAGGCCTAAGATATGAGTAACTGGTGTCCCGACTGGAAAGAGAGGAATGCAGTATCTAAAGAGATAATGGTTGGAAAATCTCCAAAACTGGTAAGAGTCATCAGTCACAGTTTCAAGAAGTACTAAAAACCCCAGCAGGATAAATACAAGAAAAACCAGAACCAAGTCCAAAGTTAAAGTCAAAGAAAAATTCTAAAAGCAGACAAAGAAAGTAGAAATATATCCAAAGAAGCAAGAATAAGACTAACAACTGACTTCTTGACAAAAATAAGAGAATCCAAAGATTATGGAAGGTCATCATTAAAGAGTCAAAGAATATAACTTCCAATGTAGAGTTCTGTACTTACTGAGAGGCAAAATAAAAGATATCTGCAGGGGCACCTGGGTGGCTCAGTTGGTTAAGTATCCCACTCTTGTTTTCGGCTCAGGTCATGGACTCAGGGTTGTAAGACTGAGCCCTGTGTTGGGCTCTGTGCTGGACAAGGAGCCTGCTTCGGATTCCCTCTCTGTCTCCTACTCTGTATGCAGCCCCCCCCCCCCCCCGCCGACTCACTCCCTCTCTTTCTCAAAAAAAAAAAAAAAAAAATCTGTAAACAAAAACTAAGAGAATTCACACACTGAGTGAAAAGTAAAAGAAGCTGCGTAGGCAGAAGAAAAATAATAATATAATTCATAATTGTCCAGATGAAAACATGGAAATACAGGAAGAGGAGAAAAACAATGGAAAGAGTAAAATTCAACTACACAAAATGATTAACAGCATTTTGTCACTACAAGGCATTAAAATGTAGAATTAAGGTGACTGACAACAATAATACAAAAGGTTGGAAATCTTAAATGGAATTAAAATGTTCTAAGATCCTACCATTGTATGAGAAGTGGCAAACCTTATAGTTTATATTTGACTTTAATATGTCAAGGGTACATTT
Organism: Halichoerus grypus; assembly: GCF_964656455.1. Taxonomy (NCBI): domain Eukaryota; kingdom Metazoa; phylum Chordata; class Mammalia; order Carnivora; family Phocidae; genus Halichoerus; species Halichoerus grypus. Next base: position 51,262,145 of record NC_135718.1, read on the forward strand.
TGTAATCTTTAGGGCAAACATCAAAAGGATATACAACTGCCAAGCAAATAGAAAAGGAAATGAGAATAAAAAATACCTGTTCAATCTAAAAGAGGCAGGAAAGAAGAAAAAAAAGAAGATAAACATGTGGCAAACAGGAAAAAAAAAGTAAGATGTGAGATAGGAATCTAATTATATGAGTAATGTATATTAAATATAGACTCCAATTAAAAGATAGAACGAATTAAAAAAACAATAAAAAGTGCATTCCAATTACAAAAAGAATCTTGTATTTAAGAACATAGAAAGGTTGAAAGTAAAAGGATGGAAAAGCCATGCAAATACTAAAACAACCTAAAGCTGGCATAGTTATACTAATAATAGATACAAAAGATATTCAGGTAAGCATCATTAGAGGTAAAGAAGGATATTTCCAAATGATAAAAGGTTCAATCCATCAGGAAGATACAAGAATTCTAAACTTATATACATGTAAGCTATATACAAGTATATATAACTTACACATGAAAGATAGCTTCAAAACACATAAAGCAAAATTAGATGGAACCAAAAGAAGAGATATAAAAATCCCAATCATAGCAGGACACTTTAATAAATGTCTCTCAATAACTGATAAAACAAGCAGACAAAAACTAAGCAAGAGTATAAGTGATCTGGACAACAAACTCAACAAACTTGACTTTACAGTATATACTAAGACTGTATTTAAGAATGTCAGCATATTAAAAAAAAGAATGTCAGCATATACATTGTTTCCAAATGCACAAAGAACGTGTATAAAACTGACGATATGATGTTCAATAAGACAAAATTTCAACAAATTTTGAAGAACTCAAAATCATTCTGCATATCTGACCACAATGAAATTAAACCAAAAATCAGAAACAAAAAGATAATTAGAAAATCTCCAAATATATTTCAGATATTTAAAAATTAAGCAAAACTTCCTAAATAACTTATGGATTAAAGAAGAAATCACAATAGGAATTAGAAAATGTTTTGTACTAAAAATAACAAAAATAGACATACCAATATTTAGAAATTAAATATGTAAAAAATAGAAGAAAGTAAATAGTATCCAAAATTTAAAAAATAAAAAACCAAACATTCAATGAAGAAAATCAACAAAGGCAGAGTTGGTTCTTTTCTTTTTTTAAAGATTTTATTTATTTATTTGGGAGAGAGAGAGAGCACAAGCAGACTCGATGGTGACCAGGGAGTCCATCATGGGGCTCAATCCCAAGGCCCTAGGCTCATGACCTGAGCTGAAGGCAGATGCTTAACCAACTGAGCCACCCAGGTGCCCCAGTTCTTTATAAGACTAATAAAATTGATAAATCTTGTCATGGCCATGAAAATGTGCCTCTCAGATGTGCCAAGTGGAGCTATGCTTTGAAATTCACCACTGCATTCATATTGAGGCCATGCTTCCCATGAGCACAACAGAAATAGCATGGAGACCTATTCCTGAGATATGTGGGACTCCTTTGGGCAACTCTGGCTTGAGGACTCCTCTCTGGCCTTGTCAAAACTTAATTAATATTGCAATCTATGCCTCTTCCTTCCCAACCTTTCTTCAGTCCTGCTCTCCAGCACAGGGGTCAAACCTGCACCACAATTTGAGAGGTCTCCCTGTTTCCTCTGGCTCCTAACTTATCTTCCATTACAGGTGTTTCCTTCAATAAATCTCTTGAATGTCTAACTTCATCTTGGCATCTACTTCTTTGAAAATCCAAATTAGCATAAACTTATAGGAAGAGTGATCAAGGAAAAGAGAAAGAGCATAAATTTAATTCTAAGATTAGGAATTAAAAAAGGAACATCACTATAGATCCTATAGTAATTAAGAGGATGAGAGAATATTAGAAATAATTTTATGCTAATAAATTTGAGTATTTAGATAAAGTAGACAAATTCTGAGAGAAAAACAACTTATCAAAACTGACACAGGAAGAAATAAAAAAAACCAGACATTCCTATTCAATTAAAGAATCTGTAATTAACAGATTCCTAGATCTAGGCCCAGATATTTTGATGGGTGAGCTCTTTCAACTATTTACATAAAAATAACCTCAAGCTTATAAAATTCTCCCAGAACAGAAAAAGGGCACTGCCTAATTAACTTTATAAGGTCATCATAATGTTCCTACCCAAACTAACAGGGCTGTTACAAAAAAGGAAAATTAGGAAACAAACTCTTTCATAACAACACTGCAAAAATATGAGAAAAATATAATCAAATCAAATCCAGTGATACATTAAAAGAATATCATGACTATATTGGGACTATCCCAAGAATGCAAAGGTGATTTATCCTTCTAAAATCAAGCTGTAATTCACACATTAAAAAAAGGGGGGGGGGGTGAAATCATATAGTAATTTCTAATAGATGCAGAAAAGTTATTTGATAAAATTCAACATCCTGGGCACCTGGGTGGCTCAGTTGGTTAAGTGACTGCCTTCGGCTCAGGTCATGATCCTGGAGTCCCAGGATCGAGTCCCGCATCGGGCTCCCTGCTCAGCAGGGAGTCTGCTTCTCCCTCTGACCCTCCCCCCTCTCATGTGCTCTCTCTCATTCTCTCTCTCTCAAATAAATAAATAAAATCTTTAAAAAAAAAAAATTCAACATCCTTTCATGACTAAAAACACCTTAACATCATCAACAATAAAACTCTTTGCAAACTATTAATGAAAGGAAACTTCTTGAATCTGTTAAGGAGTATCTATAAAGAGATTACAGCAAATTTTATCCTTTTTGATGAAATACTGTAGGTTTTCCATAGGAGATTGGGAATGAGACGAAGATACTCATTATAACCATTTCAATTATACTCATATTCATTGTGCTTTGCTGTGCTAATTGTGCAGTAAGAAAAATAAAAAAATAAATACAAAGATTGGGAAAGAAGAGATGAAACTGTCATTATTCACAGATGATATCATTATATACATAGAAAAATCCAAAAGAATCAACAGACATATTATTACAATTAATAAATGGAAACAATGTCATTGTAAAAAATTTATAAACCAGTGAGACACAAACAGAAACTGAAACTAAAAGGATGCCATTTAAAAATGGATAGCATCTGGGCGCCTGGGTGGCTCAGTTGGTTAAGCGACTGCCTTCGGCTCAGGTCATGATCCTGGAGTCCTGGGATCGAGTCCCGCATCAGGCTCCCTGCTCAGTGGGGGGTCTGCTTCTCCCTCTGACCCTCTTCCCTCTCGTGCTCTGTCTCTCATTCTCTCTCTCAAATAAATAAAATCTTTAAAAAAAAAAAAATGGATAGCACCATTCCCTGAGATCTGCTCTTACTGAAATGGATCAATATGAAAATAGACAAATCTGAGCATCAGAAGACCTTCTAGTCTATCTGATGCATGATCTCTGTAGTTCTGAGAAGCAAAAGTATTTAAAACAACAAGGGCTTGTATCTGGAGTTGTGAGGTGTGTGTGCATCTGTGTGTACAAAGGTGACAGTGGGTAACTGAGGATTTGTTGATGGATGATGAGATTGGGGGGTGGATATGTGTGTGTATGAAAGACTAATCAGTTCTGAGCAATGATGGAAAGGTTTTCTACTGACCTTTATAACTATGAAGGTTTCTATACTTGATCTGAACTCAGAATTAAAAAAAAAAAAGTATCAAAAAACAAATAATAAGCGGGACACCTGGCTGGCTTAGTTGGTAGAGCATGTGACACTTGATCACAAGGTCATGAATTCAAGCCCCATGTTGGGCACAGAGCTCACTTAAAAAAATACAGAAAACAAATAATAGGAATATTATAAAAGTTACATATGTGAGACCATTATACTGAAAAAACTAACATTTTGAGAAAAATTAAAGACCACTAAATTAACAGAGAAAAATACTCTATGGATTGGAAAACACAATATTGTAAGGCTGTCAATTCCTTCCAAATTGGTTCACAGATTCAATATAAAATTCAATTCAATAAAATTCTAGTAAGAACTAAAAAAATTTCAAGGGGGCAACAACAATCTGATTCTAAAATTTATGTGGAAATGCAAAGAGGCAAGAAAAGCCAGGATAACCTTGAAGAACAAAGTTGGAAGTTTGGCATTACCAAATAAAAAGACTAATTATAAGTAATTAAGAGACTGTAAACTGGTTATAAGGATAAAGAAAACAATGGAATAGAGCAGTCTAGAAAAAGACTCACAGAGATAAGGTAATGTGAAATGTGACAAATGTGTCAATTTACTGCAGTAAAGGAAAGGATGTTCCTTTTAATAAATGATTGTGGGTCAACTCGTTATTCATATGGTCAAAAGAAATGAATTATCCCTCTACCCCGTAACCATATATAAAAATTAATTCTAATACCAGAAGGACTGTAAATCCAGATGAAAAGAATAACATAAAAATTTTAGGGATAAGAAAAGAACAACAGGAAAATCTCTTAATGAGCTAGGGATATCCAAAGATTTTCTTTAAAATAATATGAAAAGTATTACCCATAAGGGGATAACATTATTAACTGGACTATATTAAAAATGAAGAGCTTTATTTCTCAAAAGATACCATACAGAGAATGGAAAGGCAAGCCACAAGGTGGGAGAATATATTTGCAATACATTTATCTAGCAAAAGACTTGAATGCAGACTGCAAAAAGAATTATACATCAATAAGACAATCTAATATGGCAAAAGACAGGAACTTTACAAAAGAAGATATCTAAATTCTAAAAAGCAGATGAAAAGGTGCCCCACCTCACTAAATTAGGGAAATTCTAATGAAAAACACAATGAGAAACTAGAGCATACTCACCAGAATGGCTAAAATAAAAAACATGAATGGTAGAAAATGCTGATGAAAATGTGGAAAAATAAAAGCCATTCTATATACTTCTGGTGGTCATATAAATTGGTACCACCACTTCGGAAAACTAGAAGTGGAACTCTTCTGTAGTATAACTATGGTGGTGGTTGCATGATCTTATGCATTTGTTAAAGCACGCAGAACTGTGACACCATGAGGGGTGAACTGTACTTATTAAAAAAACCAACCTAGATATGAAAGGAAATCAAAATGGAATACAAACTCTTAGAAATAAACCTAACTGTATTACAAATGAATAATATAACCATATTGAAGTGGATGGAATAAAAGAACTAACCTGAAGTGACTTTGGATAACAGTATTTTGACTAGACATCAGAGGGCTAAAGATAAAAAGAACTGTAAGCAAATATTGTACTCTAGGAAGTAAATATGTTTCGCACAAGGGTGTGGGTAAGTAATTCAAAACTACTTTGGGATGGAACAAATAAGTAAATATATTTTAGATAGTGAGAGCCAGAACTTTCAATGTCAGAGGAAGAAGTTAAACAGAAGGAAAGGGTGTAGGCTAGAATGAACTCTGTTGTTGGACTGGAATCAAAGGTATCAGCAGTTTCAACTCATGGAATTCAAATATAAATAGATAGATAGATATGGAAATAAATACAGATGGATATGTATGCATCAGTTATTATATGTACAAATATTGCCAATCTATTTGCTAAGAGGGTCCCAAAGCAATGATTCTCAATTAGCAATGAGCATGTCTAGCACCCAGATCTGGGTTTCTAAATATCGTTTGCTAATTAAAGGAACCAGGGTTACTTGAAGAAGTGGTTGATTCTAGGACTGTAGCAGGGAAAATACAAGCACCTAAAGCATCATAGGTTGTCAAAAAGTAAGATAATGCTCAAAAAAGGATGGAGACAGAGCAAGATAAAGTCTATATACTGGGTGATTCTACTTCAAAAAGAGACAGAACTAATTGTTAGTAGTACAAACCAAAATAATAATGGCTTCTAAAGTGCTACAAGTGTTCTGTCTTGATCTGGTGGTAGTGACATAGGTATGTTCACTTAATAAAAGTAGTACCAACTTCATATGCATAAAACTTAAAAACAAACTATATAAGATGTTCTATATTTTGATTATGGTGATTATTTAGTGAAATATATGTGCACTTTACTATATGTAATCTATACCTCAATAAATTTGACTAAAGGTCTTACCAAAATAATGCTATAATGGGGTTAACATTTGCCTAGGCTAATCTCCCAGGGCTAGGTCTCCCCAGGGCTAGGTCTGAGATCACTACACCATACAAACCATGCCCCAAAGATATTCCTTTGTCAGGAATGTGACAGTTCCACATATGTTATTCTAAATTATTTTTGACCTCTTGGTTAATTAAAGGACTTTGTCTTTTGTGGTTACAAAAATCGAAAAATGGAACATGAGTTAGTATTCTAGTTGTTTATATTCCTAGTTAAGAAATATACATTCTTCAAAATCCAAAGAACTTTTTTCTATGAATGTCATACATAGACATTCTGAAAGAATGCTACTTAATTTGTCCTATCCACACCATCACCAACCTATACCAACAAGATCATCATTTAAAATTGTTTTGGCTGTAGTAGAGATAACATTTTCAAAATGACTTATAACAATTTTTTGTAGGAATAGGAGTTGTGATGATGCGCTGACATTATTCTTCCAGCTGCTGAAGTTGTTTTTCTTTAGAGTTTACATTTTTTATTCCACACTTTCTGTACTTTATGTCTACCAGAATTGTAAAGCACACTGACCTTTTCTTATAATGTACAGCACTGAGTACTAACAAAGAACATGAAAACTTAACTAGAAAATGGGGTGACAAGTTTCTTTAAGGTCTCAGGAACATGAAGACAAGTAACTCCAATAACCCCATTTACTTATAAGGAAATGATAAAGGGCACTACGATGTGACTATCTTAAATTATAAGCTAATCAAATGCAGTTACTATTTAAAATAATATATGTAGATTGCTAGTAATAGATGAGTACATGACACTTCGTGATGTATCAAGAGAGAAGCATTCACCAAGACTTATTGAAGTACTAGATGCTTAGCTGCTAAAAGGTTCTGCTTCTATTATCCCACAAAATCATAAACTTGACGCAACATTATCGAATCACCTAATCCAATGGTTCTTAAAGTGAGAGATGGAGGATAGACAGCATTGCTATATTACCTAAGGGATCTTTTCAACAAATAGACAACACTACACTTCCCATTCCACAGACTCTACAACCCCCATTCTCATACATCTTCTTGAGGATGTATATTCTAATACTCTTCACAGGGATGTATCAGGTTGAATCGAACATACTTCTATGAAGGCAGGGCTATATTTACTAAAAGTCCACTAGGTGATTCTGACATGGCAGCCCCTGTCTTTCAGCTGAAAACCTAATGACCTAATCTATTTCCTCCTATTGGGCAAAATTACAATTCAAACAACCCAGAAAGAATTCTGAAAGTATTCAGAAAAGTCTACAATTTATTCTTTACTGGACCTATTTCATTGTGTCACATATGAGCCAAAGTGTGAAATGCATTATTTTCAATTTAGAATAAAAATCTTATTGCTTTTTCCAATTTTTAGGGACATATTTAGTACAGAAATTTGGAGAAATGTAAACTTTCTGTAAAGACATATATATCTATCTGTATGTTGTATGTATGTATATATATATGCATGTATATAAAATATTTATTTTTAAAATTGTTAGTATAATAAGGTATTAATATATGAAGACCTCACTAGTAGGTGCTGTCTGGTAGGTAATAAAAATCTTTAGTCTTAGTTTTTCTACATTTATAGACATAGGAATGACCTCCTTGACCTGACTCCCATGCTACCTAAGAGGTTCATTTAATATTTATTAAGAGGATCAAAATGTATAGAATCATATTTTCTTTCCTGCCGTCATTCCTGGCTTCTTACTCTTATTACTTTCCAGTGCTCCTTGCCACTCCCTCCCCCAATACCCCAAAAAAGCTTGGAACTCAATTAGCCTGCAAGCAATGAGACAATGGTTGATAGTGACAAAACTTCTGCACTAGATGGATATACAAAATGGATACACAACTGAAATAGAGGTGACCAAAAAAAACCAGGTGTTAAAGACTTTAGATTCACAATTTAGCAAAGAGGAATTCAAAGAACTACATGTGTAAAATAACAGAAAGTGGTTTATAGACACCATATCTCAAAAGGAGAAAGGTCTCTAGAATTAAATACCAGGAAAACGGATTTTGTTACATTATTGCTAAATGCCAAAAACTTAGCAATGATCATTTAAAAATACTCTACTGTGTGAGGTTTAAGGAACAATGATTCCTAATTAGTGTTTTAATAAGTGTGTTAGCACTGCCTTGTGCCATTCTGGAATGTCACTTATGGTAAATTAAGGGACACTTTCCCTCCCCATCTTCCATTAGTATTTTAATGCTAGGAGGTGGGAAAAAGCTGATCCATATTCAAGAGCAAAGGAGGAAAAACAATAACAAATTGGCATCTCTTCTGTGAATTGCCCCACAGGCCAAGCATTTTTATGTTCTTAATCATTATTAAATGACTTAACATGACACCCAGAGCCTGGCGAATGATTGCATCCTGACATGAGAACGAATTACAAATGAAATGAAAGATCAAGCCGTATTAGAGGATTGCCTCTGGGAAATGAAAATCTTTAATTCTCTTTTATTATTGACATTTATTTGGCTGCCATGAATAACAACATAGCAAAGAGATTCAGCTATGCTTGTGCACTGAATAGCTTATCCCAGGGCTCAAAACTGCATTAACATTTATCATGTTTGCTTTTGTAGCTGACACCACTGAACAGATTCTCTATCCATCTTGTATTTATCATGCATTGCAGATATAGTGCATCCTCTAATTTAAGTTCATTTTCATATAGTAGGAAGAGCAAAGATTAGCCAATGTCTTTCCTCAAATAAATTCCTGATAGTAAGTATTCCTAAGAATGGCTTAATAGATTTAATAAAGAACAAAATGAGTTGACAAAGAAATTGAGTCACAGGAAGGGGGGGCTAATTTTAAAGGTTTCAACTTTGGGGAAATTGTGCAAATTCACAATGAGGAAGACACTTGTATGATATGTATATCAGGAATATATAAAGCCTTAAAATAAATGTCTCCATAAAGAGCAACCAAATAGCATTTTATGAATCTGAAGGCAGTACTACAGTTCCTGTAAGATAAGAAGTCTGCATGTTTTTCAGTTTTCCAAATAGTGTTCATTGCTAAGACAGAACAGGCCACATACTATATGAAGACAGCAATCCAGATAGTTATTATCAATGCAGGGATATCTTTTCATGACATTTCTCTTCTCCCTTGCACAAATTAACAGCGTTGCTTTTTCTGTGATAACAATCAAAGATTATATGGTACCTGATGCCTTTGCGCATATGATCCTCTTCACTAATATGACTGGATTGCCCTCCTTTCTTTAAATTCTTCCTAGAATTTAAGGCTCAGCAAGGATATCAATGTATCTTGAAAATCACTTAGTATCTCTGATTCTTTTTTTTTTAAAGGCTTATTTATTTTAGAGAGAGAGAGGGAGTGTGAGCATGAGCGTGGAGAGGGGCAAAGGGAGAGGAAGAGAATCTCAAGCAGCCAGATGTGGGGCTTGATTCCATGACCCCAAGATCATGACCTACGCAGAAACCAAGAGCTGAACTCTCAAATGACTGAGCCACCCAGGCGCCCCTGTATCTCTGATTCTTGACTGAAAATTATTTTTTAGTTTTCTATTTTATAATTTTAATCATGGAAAATTTTAAACATATACACAAGTGGAGGTAATAACATAATGACCACCCCTCGTATACCCATCACCCAGCTTCTACAATTATTAACTCATGATGAATCTCATTTTATCTATAACCCCACTTCACTATTTGTCACTCACTGAATTATTATGAAATAAATATTTTTGGAAGTAAGTCTTTGAATCTTGCTTTTGACAATTCTAAAGTAAGAAAGTCGGAATGAATTAATTCTAAGGTTCCTTCTCCCCAAAATTTGACAATAATTTCTTCTTTGACCCTTTCCAGGCTTATAGATTTAATTCAACAAAAATTTACTTCATATTCACTATAACATCTTTCTTCAAGCTTAATCAATTTATCTCCTTCTCTGAGTCAATACAACCTATATAGTCTGTACCAATAATCAAGAAGTATAATTATACTTCTTTGGATTTATATTTTTATGTATATTAATTTTATTTCCAACTTAGATGCTTAAGGCTCATACCTTAAATTTCTATTTAATAGTGTACTAAAAGAAACACAAAGGTTATTAATTGCTATTGTTTATAATAATTATTAATTAACTGATGGGTTTTAATTTTAATGGTTCAGACAGAATTAACAGGTTTGTATTTGGCTTTAATAGTAGGTAGCATCATACTGACAATATTAATCATTTTAACCAATAAAATGCTTGTTTACTAGATGAAATTCCTATTCTATTTCTGTGTCATAAAATAGATGACTGAGTAAAAACAGAAGTGAGGTTTTCTTCTTGAATTTTAAAGCTGAGGAAGTAATTTATCTCCGGATTTTATTTGTTTACAATTAGATAAATTCAGGGTGCTGGGGTGGCTCAGTCGGTTGAGCGACTGCCTTGGGCTCAGGTCATGATCCCAGGGTCCTGGGATCGAGCCCCACATCCGGCTCCCTGCTCGGCAGAGAGCCTGCTTCTCCCTCTACCTCCGTCTGCCGCTCTGCTTACTTGTGCTCTCTAATTCTGTTAAATAAATAAATAAAAATCTTAAAAAAAAATTAGATAAATTCATTTAAGTTAAGCATTGTAATTTGCTAAGTAAAATTTTTTTCAGGGGCGCCTGGGTGGCTCAGTCGTTAAGCGTCTGCCTTCGGCTCAGGTCATGATCCCGGGGTCCTGGGATCGAGGCCCGCATCGGGCTCCCTGCTCCACGGGAAGCCTGCTTCTCCCTCTCCCACTCCCCCGGCTTGTGTTCCCTCTCTCGCTCTCTCTCTCTCTGTCAAATAAATAAATTAAAAAAAAAAAAAAATTTTTTTTCAGGAAAGACATTACTAGATTGACAGTATCTCCAAAATACCAGAGTAAATAAACTAAATCAAAGTGGATTTACTCAACTGAATTTTAATAAATTACCTTCTTGAAAATGAAATCTTTCCTACTGAGACAGAAGGTAGGTATATTTACTAAAATAAAAACACTACGAAAGGTACATTTTCACAGAAATAGAACAAACAACCCTAAAATTTATATAGAACCACAAAAGACCCCTAATAGTCAAAGCAATCTTGAGAAAGAATGAGGCTGGAGGCATCACACTTCCTGATTTCAAACTATATTACAAAGGTATAGTAATCAAATTAGTATGGTACTGGCATAAAAACAGACACCTGGAAAGGAGTGTCTTCAATGAATGGTGCTGGGAAAACTGCCACATGCAAAAGTATGAAACTGGATTGTTATTATGGATGTCCAACGGGTACATGAAAAGATACTTAACAGTAGTAATCATCAGGGAAATGCAAATCAAAACCACAGTGAGATAACACCTCACAACTGTTAGAATGCCTATTATCAAAAAGATAAGAAATAAATGTAGGTGAGGTCATGGAGAAAAGGGAACACTTGTGCATTGTTGGTGGGACTCTAAATTGGTATAGTCTCTATGGAAAATAGTACGGAAGTTCCTCAAAAAATTAAAAAAAGAACTACCATATGATCCATAATTTCATTTCTGGGTATTTATCTGAAAGAAACAAAAACACTAACTCAAAAAGATATCTATACCCCCATGTTCACTGCAACATTATTTATAATAGCTAAGACAATAGCTAAGTGTCCACTGATGGATGAATGGATAAAGAAAAAAAAAAAAAATATATATATATATATATGATAGAATATTATTCAGCCATAAAAAAAGAGAAGAAAATCCTGCCATTTAAACAAAATGGATGAACCCTGAGTGCATTATGCCAAGTGAAATCATTCAGACAGAGAAAGACAAATGCTGTATGATCTTGCTGGGATGTGGAATCTAAAAAAAAGCAAAGCAAAACTGAACTTACAAATACAGAGAACAGACTGGTGGTTGCCAGACGCAGGGGTTGGGGTGGGGTAAGCAAAATGTATGAAGGTGGTAAAAAAAAATTATGTTGTTTTCAAATAAATTATAATATAAATAATATAGAATTCTGTTATAAATGATTAATCTTCATTATACTGGGCTTTGCATACAACTTCCACACGTACCTGTAGCCATTATAGTATCTTCTCTCCCTTGGGTGAAAATCACAATTCGCTGCCTCTTCAGGTTCACCTTTGGCAGAGCTTGTGCCTTTCTGGCTATCTCTTTAATGTCTTCAGTCTATTAATAGAGAGGAGGAAAAAGTTCTCATAACCAGTACAATAAAGCAAAACTACTAGTAGATTAAGGATTTAGCTTGTCATGTTCAAAATAGGAGAGGTAACACCCCTATTATAAGAGTGATTCTTTTAAAATTTCAACGATATACAAAAGTAAATAGTACAATAGCCTCCAAGGAACCCACCATCAAGTTGCAACAATTTTAAATTTATGATAAATTTTATTTCATCTATAGTCTCACTCACTTACCTTTCATATTATTTTGAAGCAAATCCCAGATACAATATAATATTATCTGTAAATGTTTTATTATGTATCCCTGAAAGGTAATGACTTAAACATAACCACATAACTACTATATTTTTAAAAATTAACAATAATTTCTCAATATTAGCAAGTAGCCATTTTCAAATTTCCAATTAAGGAGATTTGTAAAGAAAAAAAAGGAGTACTTGATTATTTTAGAGGTTTGGAGAATTATGCTGACTCTGGAAATAATGTTGCTAAAATGCCAATTTTTTCAAAGAACTAAAATGAGAGAAGGAGATGCTGTTTCCTATAGACTTAATTTTATTTAAAAAAGATAAAGTTAAAAAAAACTACAAGGTAATTCTAGGAACTTGGATGCTATTTTTCATATCACATAGGTCACGAAGTTTTACATCATAAATGTTCTGACTTGAAATCTAACTCTTGAGCTATTATCAGTAGGATTTTTAGAATCATGTTTTTTTTTTTTAAAGATTTTATTTATTTATTTGACAGAGAGAGAGACATAGCGAGAGAGGGAACACAAGCAGGGGGAGCAGGAGAAGCAGGATTCCCACAGAGGAGGGAGTCCGACGTGGGGCTCGATCCCAGGACCCCGGAACCATGACCTGAGCCAAAGGCAGACGCCTAATGACTGAGCCACCCAGGCGCCCCTAGAATCATGTTTTTTTTAAAGATTTATCTATTTATTTATTTGTTTGAGAGAGAAAGAGAGAATGCATGCATGAGCAGGGGACTGGAGAGAGAGAATCCCAAACAGACTCCAAGCTGAGCATGGAGCCTGACATGGGGCTCGACCTGACGACCCATGAGATCACAACCTGAGCTGAAACCAAGAGTTGGATGCTCAACCGACTGAGCCACCCAGTTGCCCCTAGAATCATGTTTTCAACAATTTTAGGTAATTTTAAAAATCCATGTTTGAATTCAGTGGGCCTCTAATCATCCATGGTTTGGGCTTTATTGGTACTCTATCACTGTGCAGTTTCAAACAGTTATGGAGAGAGACACAGACCAGAGGAGAAATATATCTGAGTGGCATCAAGAAAGTTTAATTAGAATATATAGGACAGAAAAATTTAGGTACTCAAGGTAGACAAGTCATAATGGTTACAATGAACATCAGAAACTATGACATTTTTAAAGGTATGAAAATTTTTAGTGAAATATTTGCATGTTGTTTGTTCACTACATACTTAAGAAATTCCAGATGATACATGAAGCTAAGCTTCTACTACACCTAACATGATGATTCCAGACGACCGTTGTTTCTGAAAAGAATAGCCATGTGTGGTAAGACAATGCTGCTGACCTTTCAAACACGCTATTTCACTTTTGGTTGCTTATTTTAGAACAAAACTAAGCCTGAACTCTGACAATATAAGAAAAGAAATTCCCTCAGTTTTTGGGGAACGACTATTAGAAATGACTAGTAACAGCTGAAAGGACCAAAATAAAATAAAATAAAACAAAACAAAACAAAATAAAATAAAATAAAGCCACATAATGACAGTGTTTTCACTCTCTCAAATAAATGTATACATTTAATTAAAATGACTGACATATATTCTCCCAATCTCCTTACCACACTTAAGTTTTACAACTGTCAGAATTTTGCTTATAATTGAGTACATTCATATTTAATACAGATAAAGGGGTAAAGCTCAGAAATACATTCACTTTATCATCTTGGGAGCAGAATACCATGTACGTAATGTTTTTTAAATAGAGGTCTTTCTTCAATGTGGTATAAGAAATAAATTAAGAATGAGAATCTATGGTTGTCTTCTACCAAGCCAGTGGGAAGATATATATATATTTTTTATGGGAGTTTTGGTAACCTAATCAAAAAAACCTTTCTTATGTCTCAAATGAAATCTTATAAAAATGGCAATTCAAGATTGAAATAAACTTCCCAAATATAAAACACAAATCTTTACAGGATGGTTAAACTTTATTCTAATTGTATCCACGTCCACAGTTCATACAAAACTCCTCTGTCACTCTGGGATCACTGTCCGTGAACACCAAATCTAAATTTCTTAACTATGCCTTCGAGGAGCCATTGCTTTGGCCTCAATAGCTGATCCCCATCTAGTATGAAAACTTTTCTTAAAACCTCAATTTTGTCTTCTCAAAGCTAAATATTTCTAGTTATGCAGCTACCTACACTTCCCTATAGATTCTTCTCCCTTATACTTGGGCTAACATCTTAGCAGAATTATGAAATTACAAGGGACTTGAGAGTGTGACACACCTAGATGTGTGTGCCTTGAGCAGGTAAATAAAACTCTATAAGGCTCCATTTCCTCATCTACAAAACTAAGAAAATATTTATGTTAAAAGACACTGGGGGGGGGCGCCTGGGTGGCTCAGTCGTTAAGCGTCTGCCTTCGGCTCAGGTCATGATCTCAGGGTCCTGGGATCGAGCCCCACATCGGGCTCCCTGCTCAGCGGGAAGCCTGCTTCTCCCTCTCCCTCACTTGTATTCCCTCTCGCTGTGTCTCTCTCTGTCAAATAAATAAATAAAATCTTTAAAAAAAAAAAAAAAAAGACACTGGGGGGTGGCGCCTGAGGGGCACAGTGAATTGAGCATCTAACTCATGGTTTCAGCTCAGGTTGTGATCTCAGGGTCATGGGATCAAGCCCTGCCTCGGGCTCTGGGCTCAGAGTGGGGGTCTGCTTAAAGATTCTCGCTCCCTCTCCCTTTGCCCCTCGCCCTGCACGCTCTCTCTCTCTGTGTCTCTCTCAAATAAAATCTAAAAAAAAAATGTTGGGAAAGAAATATGCCCAAATAGTGGGCAAAAGTTTGAAGAGAATCAGGATATTTGCATAGTCTCAAAGTATTTCCCCTAAGATACTTCTCATTATAGATTAGTAGGTGAAATGAGATATTTGCATAGTCCCCAAATATCACCTCCAAGATATTTAATAAATACTATGAGAAAATAGTAACTTTACAAAAAATAAACTGGCAAACATCACCTTAACCCAGTGTTGAAAGTGAACATCATCAAAATTAAGACAACGGGACATCATGTGCGTCCCCAATATGATGCACTGAGAAGGGCAACTCACTTCTGTGGTATTTCTGGCAAAATGCATAACCTCAACTTAACAGAAAATATCAGAGAAACTCAAATTGAGGGGCATCTATAAAATGATTGGCAAGTACTCTTCAAAAGGATCAAGATCATGAACAAGGAAAGAATGAGAAACTGTCACAGATAGGAAGAGACAAAGGAGACATGACAAATAAATGCAATTTGTTTTCCTGGATTAGATTCTCAAACAGAAAAAGGAAATTAAGGAGAAACTGGTGAAATCAGAATAAAGGCTGTAGTTCAGCTATTGGTAGCATACTAATGTTAACTTCCTTGTTTTGATCATTATACCTTCATTTGTGTAAGATGTTACATTAGCGAAAGCATAGTGTACTATTTTCGCAAATTTTGTAAATCTAAAATTATTTCAAAATAAAAAGTTGAAAATAATTGTTGTGAGGATGAAAGAAGATGAGGTAAGTGAAAGACCTTAATGCAATATTTAGCACAGGCCAAGTACTTAATAAATACTAATTTCTTTCCTCTAATGACCATCATTTTAATACTCTCCAAAACTGTCATATCCCAAAATCTCTAGAAAGGCCCTCAAGAGTTTTGAGTATTGGGAATTCAAATATGGTATCTAATAAGGGAGGAGAGAAAGGAAAAAGGGGGGAGGAGTAGAAGAAAGCTCATACAATTTAGCTATGAGCCATGTATATAGCTCTGAAGTGCTCACTAAATCTTAACTTCTACAGGCAGTAGGTATTATTCCTATATCCTCATTTTGTAGGGGAATAAACTGAGTCAGAGAGGTTAAGAAGCTTCCTAAGGTCACAAATATACTAAGTGGTGGAACCAGGGCTAGCATCCACAAAGTCTGACTCCAGAAATTACACTCTCAACCAATATTCCATGCTATCCACAGATTGTACTGCTTTTTGAATTCCGGCAGTGTGCTTCCTGTTGTTATCACAAAACTATAGCATGTTCAACTGAAATAATTTTTCTGCCACATGCACAAGTCATTACTGATCTTGAATTTAAGTTTGCTATTTTTTTCTCTTAATTATTCTGGCTTGTATTTTACCCTAGTGATTTTCAATTTTTGATTTCCAAGATATTTCTCATTTTCCAAGGTCATTTGGAAATCTAATCTCCTCCTCCAATATGTTAGGATGTGAGTAAGAAAGAAGTGTAGTATATAAAGAGTACAACACTTAAAGAGCTGGCTCTGGTTCTGGCTCCATGATATATTAGCTATGTGTGACCTTGAACAAGTCATGTAGCCTATTTTTTTATTTTAATCTGTTGAACTGATATGGTAATACACACCCTACCTACCCCCAAAAGGTTTGTGTGAATATTAAATGTATTAATCATATGTTGGAAAAGGTTTTATATAAACTGTGAGGCATTTTATAGATGTTAAATTATGCTTTTATTGTCACTGCTGATTACACACTTAAATTTAGCATTGTCTTCCAAATTAAAGAATACACTCTCTTCTTTCCATTTTTAACAAGCTGATGATACAAATGTTAATACTGTCATAATCTACCTACTCCTATAGAATACCAATTTTGGTGTTCCCACACACTGCCTCACTTAACCATATCACATTCTTTTGTCTTTCAAACAGAACCTCCTATAATAATTATGGTGTTCACATGACGTGTCAGTCTCCAGTCTTATCTCCTACTACCTCCTCCTCGCTTACTTCATTCCAGTCACATTGGCCTTCTGTCAGTTCTTGGAGTACACAGTACATTATGCTCTTTCCCTTTTGGGCCTATGTGCTCTTGTTCCCTGTTGTTTGTTTGTTTTGCTTTTTTCTGTCAATACTAGATACCCGTATTTTTCAAGTTTTGCTTTCCTCAGAGAGTCATTCCATGACTATCGTTATCTAAAAAATAGGAACCCCTCCCATGTTCTCTCTCACAGTATACTCTCTGGTCATTTCTGTCTTGTCTTCAGGGTCTATCAAAGTGTTAGGCACAGAGTTAGTGCTCAGTAAATATTTACTGAATGAATAAATGACTAAATGAAGAGCATTAAAAGACTACCTTTCTCTTTCTGTTAATTTACTCTTTTAAAACTGTCCTCTTTTGGGACTCAGTCACCTAGAAAAGTAGCATTATACTCTCTTAGCCAGCAGGACCTAACATAGTGTCTTATTTCCAGAAGCTCTGGGTGATCGTTCATTGTATTCTTTGTATTTGTGAGGAACACAAGAACCTTAGAAAAATCTTGGGAGAATTCTTTGGGAATCAATACCGCCTGAATACTCTGTGGACTTTCTATCCAGTGTTGATCAATGGAATTTTCTGTGATGATGGATATATTCTATATTTGCACTGTCTAATATGGTAGTCCCTAGCTACATAGGGTATAGAGTGCACTTGAAATGTGCCTATTGAGATTTAGGAACTGAATTTTAAATTTTATTTAATTTTAATTAATTTGAATTTAAATAGCCATATGTGGCTAATGGATGCCATATTGGATAACACAATTCAATACTTTCCTGTCTCAGTGGTATAAGAATGATAGAGTCATCAACAGTCAGAGAAAGATTACAAGTCTGAGATCCTCTGGATAGAGTCAGGGGCTGTGGGGAAAGTTGGAAAGGGGAAAAGGATTGCTTTGTTTCCTCTATGGTCAGAAGTAATATATCTTAGAGATCTAAAATAAAATTAAAATTCGTTGCTTGGAGTAAACTGAATAAATGACCCAATAGAGAAGGTATGAATTACCTTCATCATTTGGCATAGAGTCCATTGCACAAAGAATGAAAATACAAAGAATATTATATTTAGGCTTTGGAGGTATTTTCTTTATTTAATTTAAATCAATTTTCAATACAGCTTTTATAAAAGGTTTCATAATGAAACATATTTTTAAGTACCTTATTTTTATTTAGGTTCTAAAAATATAAACCTTTAATCGCTTCAGTTCAAGATAAAATAGATTTAAAAACACACTGCAGTCTGAACTGATTTTCCAGAATAATAAAAGGCCTCATGAAACTTTTTACCTCAAGAATTGTCATTTTAAATTCTTAGCAGGTCTGTCATTTAAATCAGGCACTATGCAATTTTCTATCTCATATATATATATATATCCTCTCTCTTCTGCTTTGTGCTCTGCCCAGCTCCAGTTTTTATCTCATTCTCCAGTGCCCTCCTAAGCTGCCTCTTCTTACTAAAAATTGCCCAATTCATTTTAAAGATTAAAGATTTTTTTAAAAAGAAAGATTATCTAAAATTTGCAGAGAAGCTAACCAGAGTATCATAAACAATGCCACTGAAGATATTTCCTGATGAATAAACACTGGTTATTTTTAGAGGCATTTGGACTGGTCTGTTAACAGACATATCACTAGTGGCAATATTCAGTGGCTTTGGGAACTGATTGGGATTTATAATAGAAAATGAGGGTAGGACAGCAGAGCTGGTGGAAAGAAAAAAAAATGCTCACCTTTCTTTTTAATCTTTTCATTTCTTTCCTCATGCATGCCCCAATTTAGAGGTAAAATTAAGGTTGAGAGGGATAAAATGCAGATTTTGTCTCGTTTGTCACAGTAGACCAGAGAGCATTGACACATTTCTATAGGTATTAAACCATTAAGATAAAGTGATTTATTCTTGTTTGATTCTTTAAAAACACCAAGTTTCAAACCTAGGCTTTCCTATTACTGTCTAATGGACTAAGGAAACTTTAATGACATTTTAAAAATCACTGAATTCCCCTAGATAGCATTCCATATATGGGTTATATTTAATAACAAAAATATTCTACTCATGGCTCTTATATATTTTGCAATGCTTGTAGTATTTTAGGGAACCCATGAAGGGTGACATCAAGACACGGTGTGCTTTACCTAATCTAACTATCATTGTCAACATCACCAACAGATTAGTTTTGCTACGTTAGAAGGTCATAAGATATCCTATTATAAACATCATCACTTTGTTTATATGCTGTAATCAATTATGGCAGATTTATGGTTAAAAAAAAAATTCTAGAATTGGTAAATAAGAACTAATAGAAAGGTTAATACGGTGCCGATTAGTAGAAAATAGAAAAAGTATTTTGTCACTAAGACTGAATTTAAACCAAGCATATTCAAAGCATGTAGCTCAAGTGGGCAATAAAAGTATGAATTTGGGTTTAATAAATTATTTAAAATTATTATCTGCAGGTACTACAGAGTCATGATCATTTGTTATATAACATGTTAGATTTCTAAGCATATACAAAACCAGTTATTTTCTAGAACTAAAATACATTTTTTAATGTTAGCACTGAAAACAAGCTATAAATTTACACTGGACAAGCTCTTATCTATGGAGAATATTGATGTAACAAAAGAGAGTATCGATTGTTAATATTAGAACTTAACATTAGTGAAACCTTCAGACATGACTGAAAACATGTACTTATATTTTCATGATCAAAACATTTGATGTTTAAATTGAATATTACCCTGAGTATATTTACTTGTGAATACCAATCACCAGTTTGGGAAATTACAAAGTGAAACTTAAATTAGATTCAACAAATACTTGGAAATTTTTATTCCTTCTTCATGTGACTCAACCCTATATTTATAAGAATATATTAAAACAAAAAAAGAAAACTCCCAAGCAGCTATCATAGTTCTAATAATCAAGTATTTTGAGGCAAGCTTTTCTGCCCTGATATGGTTTTTACAAAGAATATGTATACCAGAAGCTACTGTCTTCCTCCAAGAAGAGGAAGCTTTATGTCTGGTTGTCAAGTCCTATGACATGAGTAACATGCACATGTATTACTTTGTTGTTCAATAATGAATCTGCCTTTAGTACATTTAAATAATAGTTCCATCACAAATTCATACAACACTTTTCTCTAAAGAGTTCAAAGTGAGCTTACTGATACATCTAATCAATGCTCACAGCTTCTCTAGATGGTAGACAATGCTGAGCATGTAAATAGTTTCTATATTCCAGCTCTAGTCAGTTTAATTTTTAAAAATTACTACCATGCAACATTCCAAGTTGCTGTAGAGAACACAGCATTCTACATAGTTCTGGCTCAATAAATATGATGCTTATAAAACTTATAAACTCAGTTTATGAATTCTCTGTCAGTTAACCTGGGTTCAGATTAAAGTCAGTGTTTTCTAACAATCAACTAGAAGATGGATATTATATAGATAAAAACATGGTCTTGTCTGTTATCCTAATTTTGCCAACAACCACCACATGGAGTTTTGAATCTTGACAACTAATACTTCCACTGGGAAAACAGAATTAGGACCTGGAAATTAAAGCCAATTATTGATACCTGGTTTCAGAAAATTAATATATGTTTTATGCTATCCAAAAAAAAAAAAAAGAGAGATGGAAAAAAAGGATTAAAACAGGAAGTTTATATGAGCAGGATTTAAATTAATCAGTTCATAACAACTGTTAAGTACAACCTTTTGGAAATTAATTTGCATAATGATAATCTACATGTGGTAGGGGTGAAATTATTTAAATGACATTATATTTCACTATTTAGTCTTGCTCCACCACTGCTTTACCAGTGAATCCTTATGAAATGTAATACAGCTAATGAGGTAGCTTTTTAACTGAACAAACTGACAGGCCCCATATCTGCAGAGGCAGCTTGAAACCGTGCCCAACCTCTTGGCTTCCCAAGAGGCTTTTCAAAATTCAATAAATAACATCTGTAGGCGATGTTGGGTGCAGACCTAGCAGAGTGCGTCATAACACTGTGCTGGCAGAACAAAGAAACCATGACGACTGCCAAGTTTCCATGGCAACTGCTGCGAGGCTCTGAGAGTATAATAGCACATCAATCACTGTCCAAAAGAACTTCATTATCAGCTAGAAAAAACCTTTAGGATCTGTTTAGTGTGCAATTGTGGGTTAACTCACCTCAAAGCCTTGCTCTCTAGCAAAAGTGGCAGCTTCCTGAAATAAAAAAAAAAGAACAGTTAATTATAAAGTGATAGGTAATGAAGAAATAATCCATTTTGAAACTCATTCAAACAGTCTTCTTTTTACACAATTATCTCAATATACCCACATAGTTCAATTTTTATTCTTACACCAAAAAAGGTTTCTTTTTTTCCCTTGGCATGAAAAAAAAAAAAAGGCAGCATAATGTCAACACACTTCACAACTTAGAATAAAGAAGATATAGTGCATGTTTTTACTGCAGCTGTCACAGTGAGTTCAGGTGTTTTGACCCCAGCAAAGAAAGACAATCATTTGAAACCTAAGGAACATACTGGTGGTTGTGTTTTTAATTGAAACAATACCTTTCAGAAAAGCTCTTCTGCAGAGAAGAATCACTGCTAATAAATGTATAGATTCAGAAAATCACCATTTTGCAATCCCTAATGAAATTTATTCAGGCAAGGATCATCAATGGATGCTAAATTTATTAGATAAAAGGATGACGGGAAGCTGAGTATTTCATGGAATCAAAATATCACAGATTATATGCCGGTCACGGGGGGCAAAGTGTAACTTTATAATGGAAGGATCAAGCTGTCATCACCTTAACTCAGTGATCGATCTTATCAGTTTTCATCATTAATAGTGGAATCACCAAATATTCTGTGCCTTCCATTAAGATGCAGTATAAAGGACACAGCACCACCTATAAAGTTTTCTGACCGTGTTTTTAACACTAATTAATCAAAACTTTGATTCAATAACCGCAGTCTACAGAAGATATAGAGGATAGGAGAACAAGTTAAATGATACAATGAGAAAGTAAATGGACAAATCCATAAAGTAGGACATTCTACAGGACAAATAGCTTGGTCTCTTCAATAAATCAGTGTCATGATAACATTGGGGAGGGGAAAAATAACCAAGAGCAATGTATAGACCTTTACTGAGTCTTGTTTTTAACAAACCATTCAAGAAAGGCATTTTTCGGACAATTAGAGAAATCTGATTATGAAACAGGATTGAGATAACATTAGGAATTATTATTTGATAAGGTAAATGTCCTTAATTTTAGAGGTTTCTTCTCAAGTATTTAGGGATAAAATGGCATGATATATATAATTTACTTTAGAATACTTAAAAAAATTAAAGTGAAGTAAAAATGGCAAAATGTTATCAACTACTAAATTTAGATGTAGTTTATCACTCAAATTTTCAATATATTGTCACACAATTTGTTAGCATTGTCTTTGTTATTTGATGCTCTTTTCAAATTTGTATTTTGTTGCCTTTTTTTCCAATCTAAGATTTTCATGGAGCTAACTGCTCAAACATGCCACTTTTTTGGATATTTTCTATTTTCCATTTTTTCTTTCTCACTGAGGTTATTCAGAATTATATGGTCAGATGTGGGGGATGTTTTCCTGAAAAAAAAAATCTAGATGTATTCAGTATTTCTATTTTATCTGTTTGAAAACTTTTATAGCACACAGTCTTCCTCCTCCCCAATTTCTCTTTTATATAGATGACAGGTTAACAAAAGTCGAACATTAAAAAAAGAGTTAAAATTTTTATTTTATTTTTTAAAGATTTTATCTATTTATTAGAGAGAGAGAGAGAGAGAGAGTACGAGAGGGGGAAGGGGCAGAGGGAGAGAATCTCAAGCAGACTCCATGCTGAGCGTGGAGCCCAACACGGGGCTGGATATCACGACCCTGAGATCATAACCTGAGTTGGAATCAAGAGTCGGACGCTTCACCAACTGAGCCACCCAGGTACCCCTAGTTAAAATTTTTAAATTCACAGTTTTTCTAGGTTCCTGAATATCTTAAGGGCACAATCTGGTGAACATTGCTATATCCACTAATGCTCCTAAAACAGGCTATCAAATGACAAAAACACATCTGTGTAACCAAGTCCTTTCCCTTTCTGTACTCTCTGCATATATTTTAATTTTAGGACTGATACAGAAAATAGAAGCAATATTACTTTTCATCTCAACTTCCCTCTTGAAAATGAAAAAAAAAAAATACTGCAGACAACTGTCAAGAGCCTCTACATCTTAACTTACATTCCTCCAAAATTATCTTTGCCAAGAGATATTAATAGAAGGATGGGATTTGAGCCTGAGTAGTGAGCAGATCCAACTCAACTGAAACGACTGCCGCACCAAACCATGTAAGGCAGAAAGTAAGTCAGTGTCTCCAGCACAAATTTGGGTACTATCTACGTGTTAAGGAAAACACTGGGAAAAGAAGTATGTATGTACTTATGGTCCAATATACTAATGATATATAGAGTTAAAGACCCATTGTGAGGGCTTGAAAAGGTCGAAATGGATGATTACGGCTAAATGCTTAAGTTAATAGAGATAAGCTGAAAGTACAATTCCTTAGGCTGTTCACTACAGAAGCACAAGGGTGATCAAGTTAGCTTTGGTGATGTAGATTAACGAAAAATTGAATTATGATCTTAACAATTGGTACAAGCAAGGTTGGCCTCTCTATTTACTATAATAGAACTTGATACACCATATAGTCAATAATATTTGCTGGACTGGATGTCAAGGAAAAGGATAAGTTTCAAAAGATATCAATATAGTATTTTTCCAAGCTGTCCAATCCAAGAATTAACCAAGCTAATTCTTATATCAAAAAGATAACTGAAAAGCTCTGCTAGAACTGCTTATTTATACAGAGCTTCATCAGAGGCATGAAAGAAGTCCAGAGAACTAGAAGACAAAATTAATATGAAGAACCTGTATGACTAAAACTGCACTAAAAAAATAAAAAACTCAAAATTCAACATCCAGTGGTTAAAATGCTTTTTTAATGTCCAGTTTTGCCCACACAGATGTAAGAAGCAATTAACTGTGATCTCTTATGGTATAGTGGAACTGACTAATTGCAAGAAGACACATATATAAATGTCAGATCATTATTCTTTAAGGAAACCAGGCCCGAGGACACTTCCACATCTGTAAACTATTTGTAGCGCCAACGTATTTCTGATTGAGGAAGGACATGCTGAAGAAAAGTCGACTCAATATTTTATCTTAGCGCCCCCTCACACAGGTTTGCAGAGCTGTGCCCTATCACTGAAAAGCTAAGCACTTGTTCTATAGCTTAAAAAGATCTTATCTCCTGACTTCCTCCTATCTTCTTTTGATCTTGAGCTGGTGCCCCCAGTCACTCCATTAGAGAAGGCAGCTGGCTCACATCACTGCAGACTTTCCCACAGCTAACCTCTGATCTGAAGGTGTTTGTAGATACAATGATGGAACAACATTTATTTTTCCCTCCCAGCAAAACAAATAATAAAACAACATAGGGGAACAGTTTGACCTAGTAAGCATTTTAACCAGAGTTTTAGTCCTCAGATTCACTGCATGGAGGGAGGGACAGAAAGAAAAGGCATTAGGTCCGAAAGTAGGGAAGGAAAAAAGGGTATGGATGTGGGCAGAAGAGTAAGGCAGGTTCCAAATATCAGGGTTAATTCCAAGTGAACTGATCATACTAAATTGAAAAGGACTTTTTAGTGTGTCTTTGCAGTAAAAGTGAGAAAAGAAAACAAGCATGTCCCCATCTGTGCTGCCCCAGGGCGCCACGTACTGAGTTCACAAATCTAATGAAGCAGTCAGGTTAAAATCCAACCGCAGAGTGGATGTGACGTGTAGAGAACAGCTAGGGTTAGAATAGAGAAGCAGGGCGGTTCCTAATGCAAGTGATTATCCATGTGATAATCATTATATTTACAGGCTTTCCATTTTGGATCTGACATCAAAAATCACAAAGGAGGAAGGATTAAGGAAATAAACAACTGACAGAGGTTATTCCTGCTCCCCTGAGAGTGTAGCACTTTCATTCATGCATGACAAGCAACAAAAGCAAAACCAAACAGGCCAGGAAAGAGTATTTCTGAGAAGGCTGGATTTCACATTAACACTTCTTTCCATTTTGATAACTTTCACTATTATTCAGTTTCCCAGACAGGTCACATTTTCAGAATTAGTTCCCATTGTTGTCTGTGCTCTAATACAGTATCATTTTTGGTTTACAATGAATGATACTCACATAATATGTCTTTTACAACAGCAAAGTCATTTTTTCCTTCCTGGAATTGAGTGTTGTGAATAAAATGACATATAATTAAAGTCTCAGACTCTCATCTACACCACATTATTTAGGATTTGCAGTAGGCTTGCTGCTTCATCGACCAGGCTAAAAGGGTGCTAGTGAAACAACCACCAAGTATGGGTTTTGAGGGTTTTTTTGGTTTTTTTTTTAAAGGAGCTGAAATTCATGGTTAATGAAAACTATGGAATACTTGCATTACGAGCTATTTAAAGGGATTAGCAAGCCACTATTAGAAAGCACAATCCTCAGATTATACAGAAAGGAAGGAGAAACTCAGGTGCATGTTCGTGGGTATCAAAGAGCTATTTCCTTTATATTCAATTGAGGAGAAAACTGTTTTCTCTGCAGTTTGTCTGATAACACTTCAGTTTTAATTTATAAAGCAGAATGATCTGTAATCAATATTAAACTAAAATCATAAGTTGTCCATATTCTTATTTCAATTCCAATTATTTGTTACTAGTTATATGGAAATACAAATGATTTCTGTATATTGACCTTGTACCCTCTGACTTTGTGAAATTTACTTCTTAGTTGTAGAACTATTATTTTGCTTCTGTAAAAAAGACAGTTTTCTATCTTTCTTTACATACCACATACCACAAAGTTATTTTGTGAAGTTAGCAAATGCCTTTAAAAACAAAATTTACCTCTCTTTTCTCCAGGGTGATCTGAAGGGTATGACTACTAACCACTAACTACCAGCACTCATAGCTCATAACCCTTGCCCCTGCACTTCCTGCTCTTCACTTTAAGGCACTGAATCCATTTAGAACCATTATCTGCTTGCTAATGTTACCACTCTATTTTTGATCTCAGACATGAGGGGTCCTGATATTACCAGGCTGAAATTTCATGGAATGAAACAAAAAAGGAGAAGATCCAACTCGACCAAAGAAAGGTAACTTCTGACTATCCACAGAAAGCAGCCCATCCATCCAAAACAAACTACTTTGTTGCTCCAAAGCATGGAGGAAGCAGAAAATTCAATGGGGGGCTCGCCATGGTCCTCACTCAAGTTAACAGGAGTCCAGAGCTTTGGGGAAAGCCAAGGGTGAATGGAGCCACCAAACCAGTAATGTTGTTTTTACTTTGTTACCTCTTCATTCAACAAGTATTTATCTCCTATGTATAGTTTTAGGCTAACAGATACTACTAACCTAGAGGTATATCACCACTATAGCTGTTGCAGACCTTACAATGGTATTAGACTTTGATTCAATAATATTTGAAACAATACTGTAAATCCTAAATGGTGTGGTGTAGGTGAGAGCCTATAACATAGTCTTCTGTGGGGCGCCTGGGTGGCTCAATCGTTAAGCGTCTGCCTTCGGCTCAGGTCATGATCCCGGAGTCCTGGGATCGAGCCCCACATCGGGCTCCATGCTCCGCAGGAAGCCTGCTTCTCCCTCTCTCACTCCCACTGCTTGTGTTCCCTCTCTCGCTGTGTCTGTCTCTGTCAAATAAATAAATAAAATCTTTAAAAAAAAAAAAACAAAAACAAAAAAACATAGTCTTCTGTGTCTAAGAATGTTATCTGTCTTTCTTTCTATATATAAAATTCACATATTTGTATATACATTTAAATGTATCATGCTCTCTTTGAATGGCCTTAAGTGTAAGATAGTACTGGTCAGGAGGCCAAATGGAAAGAGTACAGGGGGTTGGGTGCCTGGCTGGCTTAGTTGGTGGAGCATGTGACTCTTGATCTTGGGGTTGTGGGTTCAAGCCCCACATTGGGTATAGAGATTACTTAAAAAAAAAAAAAGAAAGAAATCTTAAAAAAAAAAAAAAAAGGAAAGAGTATAGGGCTTAGAATTAGAAGACCTACACTAAGGGTGTAGTTTTACAGCAATCTTGAACAAGTCACTCATTATATCAGTTTATATCAATAAAATTGATGCCAATAATATCTGTTGCATTAGATTGTTGCTAGGAATAAATGGAATATTTATAATGTGAACCTTACAGGTAAAATCATTTTGCCTATTGAATTCAGGTTCTTGATAAGATCTCAGGATAGTTTAAACAAGTTCCAGAGCATCCAGAGGACATTCAGTGATTTGTCTTATCTCTGGATCATATGTGTAGCCTCCAGATTGGCTTCCAATGATCCCCTGACTGCTCGCACTCAAACTTCTGTATAATTCCCTCCCCTTGAGTGTGGGCTGGACTCAATGACTTGCTTCTAAAAATATATGACAAAAGTGATGGGATGCCTTGTTTATTCTTTTACTCACATGCTCTCTGAGCTTCTGCTCTAGAGGAAAGCTGTCATGTTATGAGTACACCTATGGCCCATGGCTAACCACTGGTGAGGATCTGAGGCTTGGAAACAGACATATGAGTGATTATGGAAGTGGATTCTCCCCCAGTAGTGATATGATTACAGCCATGGCTGACATCTTGATTACAGCCTTTTGAGAGATTCCAAGTTAGGGGCACCAAGCTAAGCTATGTTTGGAATCACCATCCACATTTTATGTATGAGAATCCTAAGCCTTAGAGAGGTTAAGTAACACGGCCCAATTAAGATAGTTCAGATTATGTTAATCCTTACAAAAATCCTCACAAAAATCAAATGAAAGTAAGTGTGGTCAGCAGATCAATCACAGGGTGAGCAAATTATGTAAAGATAATTTAGATACATACTATCTAAATGGTTTTGTATAACTGATTATGGTTAACAATTTCTTCTATACAGATAACTAGGATATATTATCTTTTACATAAAATTTGTTTTTTGGGCTCAAGTTTAATTTCAATTTACAATGTCTTTCATTATTCTGAAGCAATAATTACCTTACTGAGAATAGAGTAAGATATTTAAGTAGTGCCAGATCCTCGGGTGAGAAAAATATTATTGAATCAAAGTCTAATACCATTATAAGGTCTGCGACAGCTGTAGCAGTGATACACTTCTAAGTCATGCTGATATTTAATGATAAAGAACTACCTGCTGTTTATTTCTTTTCATACAATATATGATAAAGACTTACATTGCTTAAGCTTTTAAATATTTCCTCATGCTGTCCTTCAGACTAAGAATTACCTTTTCTTTATGCTATCTAAAAAGTCATTTATATACTTTTTATGACACTGTATTAATGTTATACTATTTTTAATATACTAGTTTTGATGAGGAAAAGTTTTAATTTAAAAATAAAGTGGGGGTGCCTGGGTGGCTCAGTTAGTTGAGCGTCTGCCTTTGGCTTGGGTCATGATCCCAGGGTCCTGGGATTGAGCCCTGCATCGGGCTCCCTGCTCAGCGGGGAGCCTGCTTCTCCCTCTGCCCTTCACCCACTCATGCTCTCTCTCTCACTCTTGCTCTCTCTCAAATAAATAAATAAAATCTTTTAAAAACTAAAAAAATAAAAATAAAGTAAAAGAAGGGTAGAGAAAAATCAGTAAGTAAATTATGTGCCTGGGAACTGCTTTTTAAAATAAATTTTATTCACAAAAATTTCTGTACTGGCTTTTCCAAAGAATATAACACACAACTTTTTGGGGATTTTCAACCTGTGCTGTGACATTTATTACCATATGCTTTCTGTCTGCAGAATGCTGAATAGAAATATTATTTAACATTTATTGAGTGCCAAAAACTCAGTGGGGCAAAGTATAAGCTATAAAGACATTCATGGCCTCTATCCAACAGATTTATAATAAAAGTTACACAGACAGTATATAAATTATACCTCAATAAACATGACTGGAAAAAAAAAAAAACAAAACATTAGGCAGCCAAAACACAAGCCAAAAAAATTAGGTTTAGCTTAGGACATACCTAACCCTTTCACAAAGTGATTTATTAGCTGATGAGTCTATTATAGCAAGAAGAGTTGTTCATTCCCACCTTTAAGCATATTTAATGGTGGTAACTAAAGGAAAACAAAGTTAGGAAAAATACTTCAACAAAATTTGATTGATTAGCTATTTTGGTAACTTCTAGACTAACCCAAGTTTTTCAGATACTGAAGAAAGAAGAGAGATGATAGCATAAGAAAAATCTCAGACCTCTTATTGGGCCTCTTATTGGATTTTCATTTTTAATGAGACAACACATGCTTGGCACAAAGGAAGCACTCAACAAATGTCTATTATTTTCCTTATCTCATTTGATCCTCATAAAAATCCCATTAAATAGGTTTCTCATATCACAGATGAATATCTGAAGGTTCCCAGAAATTAAAGTATGTCCAAGACCATATAGCAGTAATTGTTATAGGTAGCACTTGGATCTGAGCCTTCCTAAATGGTTTGTGGTGGTCTTCTACTGATGAACTCTTTCAGCTTTTATATGTCTAAAAAAGTCTTTGTTTTGTTTTTGGTTTTTTTGAAAGATATTTTTGCTGGGTATAGAATTCTAGGTTGTCAATTTTTTTCTTTCAGTGCTCTATGCTTGCATTGTTTCAGATGCTAAGATTGCTGTCATTCTAATCTTTGTTTCTTTGAATATCTGTCTTTAAAAAAAAAAAATCAACCTGGCTGCTTTTAAGAGCTTATCACTGATTTCATGCAATTTCATTATGATGTTTCTTGGTATGGTTTTCTTGTTTTTTCTGCTTGTGATTTGTTGAACTTCTTGGATTTGTGGATTTATAGTTTTCATCAAATTTGGAACATTTAGGACTTCAAATATTTTTTCATTCACTCTCCTCTTTCCTAAGACTACAAATATGTATATTAGATCACCTGATATTGTCCCACAGCTCATTCATGCATGGTTTATTGTTTTCCAAAGACTATTTTTTTTCTCTCAGTGTTTAATTTTGAATAGCTTCTGCTGCTGTGTCTTAAATTACTTACTTAAATTAATTACTATTTTTTCTTCTGCAATGTCTGTTTTCATCCAGCACATTTTTCCTCTCTAGAAGTTCAATCTTTTTTATATTTCTTCTTTAACAGGCTTATGCTTTCCTTTACCTTCTTGAAATACAGAATATATTTAGAAATGTTAATCCTTGTCAAATAATTCTAACATCTGTGCCATTTCTAAATCCATTTCTATTGATTGATATTTGTCCTCATTTTGGGTTGTATTTTCCCGCATCTTTGCATGCTCAATAATTTTGACTGGATGCTGGACATTAGGACATTTTATGTTTTTGGATGCTGGATTTTTGGTATTACTTTACACATTTTTGAGGTTTATTCTGAAATTCAGTTAGGTTATTTGGAAACAGTTTGGTCCTTTTTAGGTTTATTTTTAAGCTTTGAGAGGTGAAATGAGAGCAGCCTTTAATCTAGAGCAAATTTGGTACCCTACTGATATAATATCTTTTTGAATACTAAATAAAATATCCCATTTATTAGAGAGAGGTTTCTCCACTCTGGCTACTGGGGACATAAACTGCTATCAGCCTGTGTGAACTTGGGGGAATGTTCTGTCTGCTTCTTTCCAATGGTTTCATCCTTTACCTTGAATACTCTCCTTATACACATGTGCTGACCAGTATCGAGCTGAAGACTCCAGGGAACCCCCTGCAGATATTTAGTGTGTGAGCTCTGTCTCTGTGCAGCTTTCTTCTCTGGTACTCTTTCCTGTAAATTCTAGCCATCTTGGCCTCCTTCAGTTCTTAACTCAGTTGGACCTCTGGTTTTAGTTCATTTGGACCTCTGGGTTTAGGACCCCCCTTCCTGCACTGTAGACTAGAAACTCTGTTTAAACAGAATGCTATGGCCATTGTAGGATTCTCTCATCTGTTTACCTTCCCTGAGGGATCACTGTCCTGTGCTGCCTACTGTCTGGAGACTGTTTTATTTATTTTGTCTGGTTTTACACTGTTTAAGGAGGGAAGATAAATCAGGTCTCTCTTACTCAATTATTCCAGCAGAAGTTCAGTGTGGGTCCATCTTAAAGTACAGATCCTAAAATATCCTGGCACATTCAACAAATCTGTAGTTCTCTATTTAATGGTTAAAAAAGCTTATGACCAAGCCAAAGACAAAAGAGACTGATCATTTATTTTAGGCATCTCATACATTGCTTTTTGCATCTTATTGTACAAAGGATACAGTTCCTATATTTAGAGCTGCTTCACTAAATCATAAACACTCTACTTTATCAGTAATCTAATATTTGAAACCCTCTGAAGAATAACTCTAGCTCTAAACCCTTTTTTACTTACATGTCTTATATAATTGTCATTTTCTTGCTTTTTATCTTACCAACTAGAAAGCCCCAGATAGGTAGTAACATCTTTCCTTTTCAAAAAAATTTTCTCGGGGCGCCTGGGTGGCTCAGTTGTTAAGCGTCTGCCTTCGGCTCAGGTCATGATCCCAGGGTCCTGGGATTGAGCCCCGCATTGGGCTCCCTGCTCCGCAGGGAGCCTGCTTCTCCCTCTCCCACTGCCCCCGCTTGTGTTCCCTCTCTCGCTGTGTCTCTCTCATCAAATAAATAAAATCTTTAAAAAAATAAAAATAAAAATAAAAAAATTTTCTCCCTGATCCTCTCTCAACCAATAGAGAGGGTTTTACTATAATGTATGATCAACACATTATGCCCAGGGTCGGCAGACTGCAAGACAAATTCAGCCCACTGCCTGTTTTTATAAATAAAGTTTTACTGGAACACAGCAATGCTCATTCATTTACATATTGTCTATTATTGCTTTCATGTTACCACAGCAGAGTTAACTAGTTCAACAGAGACCATACTAACTGGACTTCTACAGAAGAAGTTTGCTTACCCCTGAATTATGCTACTAGTAGGGTACTTATGTTTCAAAACAGATTTTTTTCTTTTTAATTAAGTTACTAATGAAGAACTGAAGGCCCTATGGGGAGCAGACTCCAGCTTATTAGCCTTGAGAAAAGTAAAATGTTTGTCTTTTGACAGGTCTTATTTCTTTCATTCACTGGCAAAGAAAAAAAAACAAAAAAAACCTAAAACCGAAATCACTTACGTTAAAAAGACAGTCAAAGTCATAAATAACCAATTCTTATGAGTTTAGATACATACATATGCGGACAAGAAAGGCATTATGGATCAGTGCTAAGTATTAGACAAAGGGAAGATCTCAGATGGGGAGAGATTAGCATTCTTGTTAAGTGTCTAATGATTCCTTTCTCTCAGTTCAAAGGTGTACCAATACCCTTTATATTTTCCATATTCAAAGCATGATCCTTCCCAAGTTGTCAAGGTGTGATACCACTGCCACTATAAAGCCCGCCCCCTGGGGCCACTCTAATGGCCCAACTTATTCTAGTCTGAAAGTTGTACAAAAATTAACTTCTAGAAAATAAGGTAAAAATACAATGAAAACAATATATAAAACACAGAAATGGACAACTGTACAGGGCAGAGTTGTTCTTATAAACCTTTCTATGAGCAAAGTGGCAAGGGTAAGGTGTGAGATATGACAGAAGAATACGGATGTCACAGAGATCACCAGTTTCTAGTTGTTTTGACTCTTAAGTTCAGACCTATAACAAAGCTCCTTTATTCCTTAGGTCTCTTGGTCTTCTGAGGAAGAAGAGAGAATATTAATATTCACAGTCCAAAATGTTACTGGACTAAGTAAAAAAAGGGAATTTATAGGACTACATTGTGATTTAATAACATAACAAAATATAGTAAAAACAAAAAAGCATCTAGTCTCCTATCTCTAGTAGAAAAAAAACCAAACAAGAAAAAGGTAATTTCTCCTCAGGTCTGAATTTTAACCTATGGATATGTATATAAAATACCACTTTTGGGGCGCCTGGGTGGCTCAGTTGTTAAGCGTCTGCCTTCGGCTCAGGTCATGATCTCAGGGTCCTGGGATTGAGCCCCGCATCGGGCTCCTGCTCTGCGGGAAGCCTGCTTCTCCCTCTCCCACTCCCCCTGCTTGTGTTCCCTCTCTCGCTGTCTCTCTGTCAAATAAATAAATAAAATCTTTAAAAAAAAAAATACCACTTTCAAATATCACCAATAACCAGTATTATTTTCTTCCTTTTTGCTAGCTAATAATAATTATGTACAGAGTGTATTATGATGCTGCTTTAGAAGTCCAACATATAAGCAAACTTAAATTTTCATAATGGCCAGTGGGAAGTAGCTAGGATAGCCATGCAAGTAATGATCAACACAGGTATCTTCAGAGAGAAGAAAAAGAAGTCAAAGAAAAAAACCCAATGTGCATGAAAAAGAAATTAGCCAAATGTACAAGTCAGGCTATTAAAAAAAATCACAGAAAAATGGTAGGAAACACCCAACAGAGCATGTAGCAGGGTCTCAAATGTCAGATGGAAAGTGTGATTTCACCTACCCTTGCTGTATGAAAAACAAATAGGTTTGAAAAGATACTGAATATTTCTGAAAAGATTGGATAATGAAATGGGAGCCAATCATTTTAGTCTAAAAACTAGAATTAAAGAAATGTCTATCTTTTACCTCTTGTCAGAATCTGAGAGAACACATTATCCAATCTTAGTGCCTGCCTGTGGAGTTCTGGAGTCTCCATGACAAAGGATGAGTTTTCATTGGGTATCAACAACACATGGGTAATTGAAGGTAATACAGCACAGAGCTAGTAACAAAATACTGGCATTTTTATTGCACTAAACGTTATAAAGTGATTGGGCTAACAGATGGGATTTTGTTAACAGCAATTTTGACTTATTATACATTGTATTACAAGTTGGCTTCCACCTACATCCATTTCAGAGACTGCGTTCTCACCAATCTCAGCCTTTCCTCTTGACTTTTTTGAATAGGACTTAATTGCTTTTCTTGAGGGAAGAAGGATTTCTGCATAGTGTAAAATTTAGGAATAATTTTTAAAAATAAAATGAGTACTCATTTCCTTCTATTCTTTCAGAGGTTTAGTTTCAATCTCCAAATTTCTTTGCATCGCCAATTACTCTTCATTTCTTGAGTAAATATTTTCCCTCCTTTGGGTCTTTGGACAATTTTTCCCAACTTACTCCTGTACATTCAAGCTCTTTTGCTTGGATTTCCCAATTCCAATGGATAATTTAAGAGCTGAGAAATGAGACTTAACTGATATTTCAGTTTGAATTTCCTACCCTGTCCTAGAAACTCTCCTTCCTACTTTTCTGTTGTATATCTTCTTTCCTTTTTTTAAGATTTATTTATTTTAAAGAGAGAGAGAGTGATAGATAGTGGGGGGGGGGGGCAGGGGGAGAGGGGAAGAGAGAGAGACTCTCCAGCAGACTCCCCGCATAATGGGGAGCCTGATGCAGGGCTTGATCTCATGACCTGAGCTGAAGTCAAGAGTTGGAGGCTTAACTGACTGAGCCACTTGGGCTCTTCTTTCCCTTTCTTCTCTCATCTTTCTGTTGCTTATCTTCTTTCTCATTTGTTAATTCCCTAAAGACAGTCTTGCTCTAGAATTCAGTTACCAATTTTCTGATCTGTTTTCTCTTTACATTTTTTGGGGAGTAATTTCCTCTATTATTTTTACTTGATATCATCATCATATATCCTGTCTCACTTCCAGAGTTCCTTTGACACTTTCTCTTTGCATCTGATAGCTTCAAGGTTCTGCCAAGTACATTTTATAAGCATTAAGGCCGATAACATCTGTAACCTTGTTTTCGTTCCTACCAACACAACCTTAGGTCAGGCCTGTACTACCACTTGCCTAGATTATATAGTCACTTAACCAGTCTTTGGTACCAGTCACCCTCAGCTTGAATGCATCCTTGCACATGACCATTGGATTCACCTTCCTAAATATCAACTTCGATTAGCCTTTGCCCAAAAAGCTATTGCTTCCTGATAAAAGTCCTAGTTCCACAGTCTGACTTTCAATGTCCTCCATAAAGTGCCCCTACTTTTCCTTTCTAGCCTGATCTTTTACTATTCCCTTATACATGTACCAGATGCCACTCAAACTAGAATACTTGCTATTCTCTGAACATGCCTCAGGCTTTTTTGCCTTCATGCTACCTTGCACATGTAGGCACTAAATGAATTAGAATACCCTTCAACCACCCTTGTCAAAATCCTACCAATCCCTCCAGGGTTAGTTCAACCATCTTCTGCTTAATGGAAGCCTTCTTGAATTGTTCATGGTCTCTCCTTTCCCTATCTCCAGATGTGGCTTTCTGCATTGCAGAAGAGTTTTGCTCAATTTGTAAAGGTTTCTCTTATGGCAATTATGTGCAGACTGGAAACATAGTTATTTGTATAGACAGTTTATCTCTCCTACTACATTATAAATTCTTCGTGCAGAAACTCTCACTTTGTATCCTCAAAGCATCTAACATATTGCTCTGCACAGAATAGATAATAAATCCTTGTTGATTTACCAAATGATAAGGACAAAGCACTTGCCTACATTAAGCAAAGAAGAAATACCTCTGCAATACATTTATATTGACTTGATTTCTTGTGTTCATACTTTATTTTTGGGATCAGAGTTCACTAACTTAGTGCTGTGTATGTGCCTCTATTATGCTAGTTCTTGCACTGCATTATAATTTATTTACAGGGTCTATTTTCTCCCCTAGTTTACAAGCTTCTTTAGAACTGGGTTTTATATCTTATCCTAGAACTTTGCCTTGCACATAGTGTGATTAAATAAATGTGCACTGGGATGAGTTAAACTGATCAAAAGAATGTTTTTTAAAAAGGCAAAAGATCTTTGTACGTATGAGTATTGAGATTTTCAAGAATGAGATCTACGATTTGGTGCAATATTTCATAAATTGCTGGTTTGCTGGTTCTGTGAGAGTATTTATGCAATCCATATCTTGGTCATATCTGCAGTCCTGCTCTGGAAGGTTACCATAAAGGATGTTGGCATTTGCCTCATTTCCATGTGATATACAAATAATCAGGGTGATGGTTTTTCCTAAGAGAATACTTTCTTCTGAATTTTTAAATTATAATTATATTTTCAAAGACATATAGAGTTCAGACATCACTGGTAGACACTGGGTATCATAGAGTACAATATAATGGTAAATGTCAAAAAATTTACAATAGAAGCAGCAAGAATAGCAAAAAACAAACCAACAAGTTAACTAAACAAAAACCACAAAACACCCTACATACAGATTAAGTAACAGGGGTAAATAGTAAACACAATTCAGTTTGAGGACTTGGTAAGCTACGAACTAAGCACTTTTATGACAAGCTACTATTTTACTTTGCTGAGCTGCAAGATAATTAGAAAATTTACAGCATGTGGGATAAAAACAGAAGTCTAAATGAGCTTATAACCAGCAATAAGTCACTATGGTACACTTCACAATTTTAAAATGAAGCCTTTCTTTTTTCTCTAGCAAATAAATACTAATATATATTTGTAGGACTTCTCTTGGTTGTGATGATCTGGGCGGATTTTGGTTATCTGCTGTAGGAATAAAAGGGGGTAGCAATAACTATCTTCCATCTGTTTCAAGAACTTTAGAAACCAATTAACATATTAGATACCACTTACTTCCACGGTTATATGGCACTCTGCTAGACTCATCTGATTAACCAAAAATAAGAATAATTAAGATGAATGCAAAAACTGAAGTCAGAGTATAGTAGATTGCAATTGAAATTAAAAGGAAAGAGAACAAAAGAAGGCTTTATGGTGGAAGGCAAATTTTTTTTTAAAGTAAACCCTACCCCCAACATGGGGCTTGAACTCATAGCCCCACCATCAAGAGTTGCATGCTCTACTGACTGAGGCAGCCAGGTGCCCCAGAATTTGATATAAACCTAAAAATATAGGTAAAAATTTAGGTGAATATATAATAAGGAAGGACATAGAGGTATGGAAAATGAAAGGTGTATTCTGAGAACAGCAAGTGGTCCAATTTGGCTGGATCATAAGGGATGAGTAGAGGAGCAGAAAGTACTACAATTTGAAAGGTAGAATTAGTCTTTAATAAGCTAGGACAATGGATTTATTAATTTATTTAACAATGTAGTATGTAGATAGAGAAGGTGAGAGATACTAAAGTTTTTGAGTAGG
The DNA here is from genome assembly GCF_964656455.1 of Halichoerus grypus. Classification (NCBI taxonomy): domain Eukaryota; kingdom Metazoa; phylum Chordata; class Mammalia; order Carnivora; family Phocidae; genus Halichoerus; species Halichoerus grypus. Next base: position 51,299,731 of record NC_135718.1, read on the forward strand.
TAAGTGGCATAATTAGGACTAGATCTTGGAAAGATTAGGTTACCTAGTAGCATTATGTAGACTGGATATAAAAGGGAAGATAAATGAAGATTCTTACATGGCAAATCAGAAAACAGATGACTAATACAAAATATTTTAATTCAAAGAATAAAGTATAGAAATGACAAGTTCTGGGGCGCCTGGGTGACTCAGTCGGTTAAGCTTCTGACTCTTGGTTTTTGCTCAGGTCATGATCTCAGGGTTGTGAGATGGAGCCCCACGTTAGGCTCCACGCTCAGTGTGGAGTAGGCTTGAGATTCTTTCTCCGTCCCCCTCTGCTCCTCCCCCTGCTCACACACTCTCTCTCTCTCAAAATAGATAAAATCTTTTAAAAAAATTAAAAGAAGAAAGAAACGACAAGTTCTAAGATACACACAATACAATGAATTTTAGGTAAACACACAATATAATGAATTTCAGCTTGCTTTCCATGTTCATAAAATAATGGTATAAAAACAGTCCTAGAGTTGGAATAAAGAAACATGATTTCCAATTCTTGCTTTGCCTCTTACTTTACCTCTCATGTGACTTTGGACAAGACACAAATTGTTTTTCGCAGATTCCTCATCTCAAAAATGAGAGGCTTATAATACTTTCTCAAGTCCTTCTGATTCTAAAATTCAATGACCATAAAAATGATTTTATGGAAGGTCCCTAACAACCAGACAACCTCCTATCAGGGAGAGTTTCATAAGCAAGAAGTCCAGCGACTTTGGCCTAAATCAGTGAGTAGATTTAAGTATCTGTCATTTTCTACTGCTTATATCTTTTTGCAAAAGGTAAAGTAACTTTTTAGAAGACAGGAAAAGATTCATTCCTTCTTTAAACGCCAAAATTCAAGAAACCTTTCGCCTTATTCATGGATACTTAAACCCTTGCCAAGAAAAACAAATTGTAAAATATGGAGGTTGGAAAATGTGAATCATCACTGGTATTAAAAACTACATTTAATAATTATGTTGTAGTTTAGAACTACTGCTGAATCCCATTAGGTTTTTAAACATAAATTCAATAAGAATTTATGATTTTATAAATGGCATTTAAATGTATTCAGAAGTAGAAACAAGAACCATCTGATAGAGAAGTGATTGTGGTTAAAACGAAAAGAAGGAGAAAATAAAGACATAAGGAGGCCAGAAGGTGAAGGAGAGGAAGGAAATAGAAAGTAATGATTCTATGGCTAGAGTTAGGCAAATGCTTATAAATTTATCTTTTGTGTTATGCATTTTCTTACTTGATGGGATTCTGAATTAATACTACAATAAAAGATGAGGCACCTGTCATTTAAGAAGCAGAAATTATTTCAGCAGAACTTTGTGCCAAGTTCTTGAGGATTTTCAGAACATATGGAAATATGCACCACATGACTGAAAATAACAATTTGGCCTTTATTCCACATCCAATTTGGATTTTATTTAACTGTCTTCTAAAATTTTTATTCCATCTTAATTTTATCATATTCATTAATCTGAAAACTAGAATTGCAAGTGGGGTCTTATAACACTGTTCCTCTTCATAAAACAAGCTTTATGTCTTATTTTTGATATGACCACTTGTTTAAAAGATCACCAGTGTCATAGGCAGTAATCTTGAATTGTTAAAATCTTTAACTCTCTTAATTCAGTTGTAGGGAATAGTTTTGCAAATATTGTTTCATCAACTCAAGAGGCACTAATTAAGGATACAGTAATGTTTCTGGAGCACTGCTGGAGCTAGGCTGAATTCTAAGACCTGTAATTTGACTTTCCAGGCTGTAACTCCCCTTTTCTCAATCCTTTTACTTTCACCTGACCTTCAGACTTCCAGGGCTTTGAAACCATATTCAAAAATATTTAGGGTCCCACAAGGTCTATATACCTTTTCTGTCCATGCTAAGCAATTTTCTTAGGGTCCTCAAGGACAGAATAGGGAAGGAAAAGAGTAAGATGTCAATCTTTTTTTTTTTTTTTAAGATTTTATTTATTTGAGAGAGAGAGAGAGCGTGCATGAGGGGAGGGGCAGAGAGAGAGGGCGAGAGAGAATCTCAAGCAAATTCCGTGCTGAGCACAGAGTCCAACACGGGGCTCGATCCCACGACCCTGAGATCATGACCTGAGTTGAAACCAAGAGTTGGTCACTTAACCGAGTCACCCAGGCACCTCATAAAATGTCAGTCTTGAAGGGCCAACAGAAAATACCGAACACAGGAAGTTGTATCTAAGCTACTACAGCAACCGGCCTTGGCCAAGATTCTCACACTCCAAGAAGCAGCAGAGCCACTGGACTTGAAGGGCTAACAGTAGGTCTCTCTCAGTAGAGACAATGGGGACAGAAGACTTGGCGGGGGAGGGGGAGATGTTTTACTTTGTGAGAACCTTGAGGAGGTGAAGGAAAGTACCCCAGTAATGAATTATATTTAATTTTCCAGGAAAGGGATTTAAAATTGTATTTCATTTAATTCAAGGAAAATAAGATTAAAGTGATTTGGACTGTGTGTGTGGATCATGTGAGATTAAGGAGCAAGAACACAGCAAACACACACACACACACACACACACAAAGGCTACAATAAAAAAAAATATCTTTTATCAAATACATGATAGTATAGTGTACAAAAGTTAAGAAATATATACTCACATGGTGAAAAAATTCAGAGTTCAAAAAAAATGGAATAGGGTTAGTCAGGAAAAGTCTGTTAGAGAAAAAAGGATTTCTGTGTTGGACCTTGAAAGAGCATCTTGGGGAGAAAAACACTAAAAGCATAAAAGCAAAAACTATTACAGATGCTAAGGAAATCACAGGACTGGGGCACATGGACCATCAAAAAGAATAGATGAAATACCATTAGTTTTCAAGTTTTGAAAATTAAAGGTAGAATGTAATATATTTTCTTTTTTTCAAGTGGCTTTCCTCCAAATCTTGATGGACTCATTTAATTTAAATGGTCTTTTCTGGGAGATATCAGAGATTCTGACTTTTGACTCTAAGCAAAGAACTATTAGAAGCCAAAGATACAGACAGCAGAGAGATGCCTGGGGAAGTTTATATGTGAAACAGGTTGTTTTTCTAGACATACTTGTAAGGCAATTATTGTACAACAGTATTCACTAAAGTAGTAGCTTTCAAGGTTTCTTGACAGCAACCACAGTAAAATATTCACTTTACTTTGCAACGTGCCATATACAAACATATGTACACATGCATTTATATAAATGTATATCCTTACATCTTTTATACTGATTTCACTCAGAACTGCTAATTTTGTCCCCTAAAGTAAAAGTAGGTATATTATTTACAAAGTAACATGGGCCTTTGAAATTCAGACTTGAGAAAGTTCCTTGAGGGAATTTTATAGTGACTAGAAGATAGTAAGTACTCAATATATTAATCTATCCTTTCACTTAATAAGCACCCACTACGTGCCAAGGACTGTTAAGAACTAGTAATATAGTAATATTAAAGGGGATGTTTAAAACTGTATTTTAAGGCTGGTTGTGGTGTGGATGAAGAAGGAATCTCTAAGAGATTGATAGTTGAGGCTTAAAGAATGAGTAAGAGTTAACTGGGTGAATAATACTGAATAATGGGGTGAAAATAGGTCAAGGCAGAGGGAAGAGCATTTGCAAAGAGCCTGAGAGGACAGGAGAAAGAGTTCAATGGTTTTTAAAACTGAAAATAGGCCAGTGTGGCAGCAGAATAGTTAGTGGACAGACAGTGTTATGGATTCTGAATTTTGTTCTCAGTGAAAAACCAAATAAAGCAAATAACCATATCACAATATAACCAAACAAAGAAAAAATGGTATTTGTTCAATGTAAAACTAAATCCAGAAACCAAATTTAATTTTGCCCTTGACCTGGTTTGCAAGGACAGTTTTAGAGTTATAGAGCATAAAATATAATGCAAGCGTACTTGACACAAAGAATACTGATATAATTTCTTGCCAAAGCAGGCATTTATTGAAAGCACATGTACTACACTAAAAAGGATCCTAAAATTTTATGTGCCACATTTGATAAGGGATCTAATTTATATTCTGGCATTTAGCTGGAAGCCTGGATTAGTGATGCAGTAACATAATAAGGACCTAATTTTCTCTGTTCTTTTATAGATATGTCATATTCACTTGGTCACTGGCAATTCCAATTAGCACAAACTGATGCACTAATTTCAAACAAAGGTTAAAGGTCATGAACAAGGCGAGTAAGATCATCTCTAAAGAAAATGAAACAAATTGCTAATCAGTGAAAATGGATTTGCACCCATTCCAATATACTCTAGTCCTTGAATCCATCCCCAAATCAAACTTTTTATGGCTTTTCTACCTGTTCTACTTGCCCTAGTTCTGTACAAAGTACCCTATAGACATATATTTTTAAAGTCTATATTCCTTTAAAAATGCCATATAGGCCTTATTTATTCAAAAAGCATTTATCAAGTATGTAGTATGTGCAGGCAGTGGGCCATAAAGAAAAGACATGAATCATATTTTTATACTTCTCCTGTAATGGTATTTTCCACAATTACTGCTGGTGTTTCTCTGGCTCACTTTCCTCCTAGACTATCTTGCTCACTGTTTTATCAGGAGAAGTACTTGGCACCTAGAAGTAATTAAAATTTTTTTGAATTAATAAATGGTTTTTAGGGACCTTTAGTGGTGAGAAGTTTGTGTAAATGCTCAAGAACATCAGATATAAATGACTAAGCACCAAAAAAACCCTCCCAACTAAATGTCACTTGAATTTAACTGTAGACCATAATATCAGAGGGCAAACTTTGGGGATCCATTATAAAAAATTATAAGGTAAAGTTGGGAGGCAAGGCAATGGAGAAACAGTAAAACTGTGTCACTAATCCTTACAAGACCTTTTAGAACATGCTTTGGATCCTCCAAAGAGTACAAAATTCATTCTGATAAAAGCCATGTCTACAAAATTCATTAAATATCCAGATTTTCAGTTTTGCACCCAAAGAAACATATTTCTGCATACCAGGATCTCTTATATATAATAGCAATATAAAGTGACAACTAGTTTAATTGAACTGAAAATGGACTACTTTCAGTGTCCCACCTACTTTCTTAGGTAATTCTTATAGGGCCTCGGGTGAAAGACTAAGTCATTTAAAACGTATTCCTAAATGAGGCATTTCCTTTTGTGGTATTAAAAAACAAAAATTAAGTTGAGAGCCTTTATGGGCTTCAGATTTTACAACTGTAAAAAGAAGGGATAGATTCAGATGGCCTCTTAAGGGGACGCTTCTAGTTCTAAGTCTTGTTTTATGACCAGTGATGAAGCTTCTTTTCTGAGTGTGACTGTGGTTCCTGTAGTATGATTATATTACCTGAAAATATCTGTGGAGTTACTAGTTGTAGGGGAAGTATTTTTTACGATGATTATGATCAAGAAAAGAATTATTTAAATGATGTCTAAAGGATTACGATGGCTTTTTTTTTTTAATGTGTCTACTTGGTTAGGCTGAACTATCTTCCCTATTTATTCAGTCGAGCACTAATCTAGTTGCTGCTGTGATGGAATTTTGCAAATGTAATTAGAGTCCCTAATCAGTTGACTTTAAGTTAATCAAAGGGAGATTATCCCAGGTGGGCCTGACTTAATTAGGTGAGCCCTGTAAAAGAGAGCTTAGGCTTTCCCTGAGCTGAGAGACTAACCAGCTTATGTCCACAGGATTTCAACCTATTTATGATCTTCCTTTCCTAACTGGATTTTGGGTTCACTTTGCTAGCCTCCAGAACTGCATACGCCAATGCCTTATAACAAATTCCTATATCTGTATCTACTTGTTCTGCTTCTGTTTTAACTCTGATTCATATAATGATGCTTTATAAATTATAAACAGGGAACACCTTAAAATATTTTAACAATTCCAATCTATTTCAATAAAATGAGTGAAGCTGAGGAACAGACATGTGTATATTGGGCGGATGAAGTTTATATTGAGGAAGCTTTGAGGTGTTCAAAGGTTACCTTTGATGCCCTATCCCCAGATTGACAGTTTATCTTCTCCCCTTACCTCAGACTACTAGTCTTCTCATTGTCTCTTACCTTCCCTATCCAAAACCGAGATGAGGAAAGGCTCTTAAACTTACTCACACTGCGGTGTTAATACTTGACAGCATTTAAAATGCTAAAATTTCCAGAAGGTCCTTCAACTTTAATAGAGTAAAAGCTTTAAGACAAAGGAGTAACTGGCAAGTGGTGGAAAAAGCAGACTTAAATTCATAAACTCTCAGATGACTGTGTATTCTGCCTACTTGTAAACTGGCCACGTTCAGTTTTTTTGATGATTTCTTTTTTTTAAATACCATTTCATTAAAATTAAAGTTTTGCCCTTTCCCCTGGCTGGCAGCCGCACGATGCCTGGAGTTACTGTAAAAGACATGAACCAGCAGGAGTTCATCAGAGCTCTGGCAGCCTTCCTCAAAAAGTCTGGGAAGCTGAAAGTCCCTGAATGGGTGGACACTGTCAAGCTGGCCAAGCATAAAGAGCTTGCTCCCTACGATGAAAACTGGTTCTACACACGAGCTGCCTCCACAGCACGGCACCTGTACCTCCGGGGCGGCGCTGGGGTCGGCTCCATGACCAAGATCTACGGGGGACGTCAGAGAAATGGGGTCATGCCCAGCCACTTCAGTAGAGGCTCCAAGAGCGTGGCTCGCAGCGTCCTCCAAGCCCTAGAGGGGCTGAAAATGGTGGAAAAGGACCAAGATAGGGGCCGCAAACTGACACCTCAGGGACAGAGAGATCTGGACAGAATCGCTGGACAGGTGGCAGCTGCCAACAAGAAGCATTACAACAAATGCTGGGTCAATAAATTGCCTCATTCGTAAAATAAATAAATAAATAAAATTAAAGTTTGACTGACACATAGTGTTACACTAGTTTCAGGTGTACAACATAGTGATTCAACAAGCCTATACTTTATGCTATGCTCACCACAAGTGTGGCCACCATCTGTCACCATACAGTGCTATTACAATATCATTGACTATATTCCCTATGCTGTACCTTTCATTCCATATTTCACTTATCTGTGGAATTAAAAAAAATAAAACAGGGGCGCCTGGGTGGCTCAGTCGTTAAGCATCTGCCTTTGGCTCAGGTCATGGTCCCAGGGTCCTGGGATCGAGCCCCGCATCGGGCTCCCTGCTCCACGGGAAGCCTGCTTCTCCCTCTCCCACTCCCCCTGCTTGTGTTCCTGCTCTTGCTATCTCTCTCTCTCTGTCAAATAAATAAATAAAATCTTTTAAAAAAATAAAATAAAAAAAACACAAATGAATAAAAAAACAAACAAAAAGCAGAAACAGACCCATAAATACAGAGAACTGATGGTTGCCAGAGGGGAGGGGGGGTGGGGGATAGGCAAAATGAGTGAAGGGGAGTGGGAGATATAGACTTTTTATGATTTCTTCATTTTACATTCTAGAAATGACTGTAGCCAAAGCTTCCACACCAGTAACATTTCCTTAGCAGATAATACTGCTCCAGAAGAGACAGTTTTTTCTATTGTTTTAGTTTGGTTTTGGGAAGGGGTCTTTATACATCATTGGATAATTATAATTTAATTAACTTTTTTTTTTTTTAAGAGATGGGAAGGGGAGAGGGGCAGAGGGAAAAGAAGAGAATCTTAAGCAGGCTCCATGCCCAGCACAGAGCCCAACATGGGGCTTGATCTCACAACCCTGAGATCATGACCTGAGCCAAAATCAAGAGTCAGACACTTAACTGACTGAGCCACCCAAGCACACCTATCATTTAATTTTTATTTTTAATTTTTTTTCTTTATCATTTAACTTTTAAAGTACTTAATGCTACATATTCCAAACTAGACCACCATGAGCTCTTTGAAGACAGGCTTGTAACTCACATTAAAAACAAACAAAGAAACAAACAAAACATTCTAGGGCACCTGGCTGCCTCAATTAGTGGAGCATGAGACCCCTGATCTTGAGGTGGTGAGTTTGAGCCCCACACTGGGGGCAGAGATTAAATTAAAAGAAAAAAGTTCACTACTTTTTCTTGTAAGAGCCCAGCAATAAAACAGGTACCCAGTAAATATTTGTTGATTTAATAATTTCTAGAACAGTATGTAGGATGAGGATAATTGTGGTTTGCCTTTTATGTAAAGGAATTTTTCCTACTCTGTGTGAAATGCCAGTAGCCATGTCTTTCATAATAATACCATAACTAGGAAAGGTGTAGATGTATTAGCCACAAAACTAATAGTAAATATTAAGACACATAAAAGACTAAACTAGTTAAATTTCAAAAAAGGACAAACTACTTATCTGTTGTTATATGTAGCTTTTTACTTTTGCTTTACATATTACACATTAGTTTCACTTTACAGTAATGTTCAAAAGTAGATGCTAATAATTCTAGAGAACTTGGTCATGTTATGTGTTAATTTGCTTTACAGCAATATTCAGAAGTACCTGCTAACCATTCTAGAGAATGTGACCTGTTGCTCCGCTAAAACATTGTTGCAAATATGATTATATCCTTAGATTGCACATAGACTATTGACCCATCATCTAGCAGACACCTGATATACTATAGGACTCAGATGGTTAGATTCTGTAAACAAGTGAATGAATATGTACATGAGACCCATATGAAATGTACAACTCAATATTAATAAATAAGGGTTAGAAGCTATAAAAAACAAGACTAATAAATCTAACTATATATAAATTAAAAACCTCCATATACTAGAAAGCACCAAAAATAAAGACAAAAGACAAGCTGGAAGGAACATTTACAAGTCAATTAGGAATTTTTCCTAGTGAACAAAGGAAAGGAAACACAAAAGAAAAAAGTTAGTAGGAAAAACTGAACCATCCAAAAGAAAGACAAAGAATTAAGGAGAGAACAGAAGATGAAAATACAAATGGCTTAGAAACATGAAAAGATGTGGAACTTCAACAATAACTCTAGAAATACAAATTAAAACGATGAGATGTCATTTAAAATTTACCATTTCAGCAAAGCTTAAAAACACATTTAAATTGGGGATATGATTTGGTAGAAACACTTAGGGCAATAGGCAATATTTATCAAAATTTAAATTTTCATTTCCTAAGAATCAGCAGTTATAGTTCTAGAAATTGAGCCTACAGAAAAATTTACATGAAAGTACAAGACATAGGGGCGCCTGGGTGGCTCAGTCCGTTGAGCGTCTGCCTTTGGCTCAGGTCATGATCCCAGGGTCCTGGGATCAAGCCCCGCATCAGCCTCCCTACTCAGTAGAGAGCCTGCTTCTCCCTCTCCCTCTGCTGCTCCCCCTGCTTGTGCTCGCTCTCTCTCTCTGTCAAATAAATAAATAAAATCTTTTTAAAAAAAAGTATAAGACATATATTAACAGAGCGCTATTTACAATAACAAAAAATAGACAACATCCCAATAGCTTTCAATAGGAGAACAAATTATGTAGTCATTTAATAATACAATTATTATAAAAAATAAGGAAGATAAAGTCTATATTAACAAGAAAAGCAATCTAGGTTGTTAGGAAAAAAGCTGCAAAGTAGAAGTATAGTATACTCTCAAAATAAAAAAATAATCTGGAAGGGCATACCCCAAACTAAGAGATTATCTCACTATGAGATGTGGTGGGATTACAAAAGAGTTTTCTTTCTGTATTACCTATTTCTGTAGTGTACAACCTTTTTTCTTTTTAGAAAGTCTTATTTATTTATTTTTAATTTAATTAATTTTTTTTTAGATTTTATTTAAATTCAAGTTAGTTAACATATAGTGTATTATTAGTTTCAGGGGTAGAATTTAGTGATTCATCAGTTGCATATTACACCCAGTGCTCATTACATCAAGTGCCCTCCTTAATGCCCATCACCCAATTACCTCATTCTCCCAATCACCTCCCCTCTAGCAACCCTCAGTTTATTCCCTATAGTTAAGAGTCTCTTATGGTTTGCCTTCCTCTCTGTTTTTATCTTAGTTTATTTTTCCTTTCCTTCCCCTATGTTCATCAGTGTAGTGTACCATTTTTAAATAATGACCAAGAAAAAAAATAATAAGGTTCAAGTACAAGATTATAATGACATCTCTGGTCACTTGCTCTACTTTGTTGTAAATTATCTGGATATAAAAGTACCCATATTACACAGTTTTTTTTTTCTTTAAAGATTTATTTGAGAGAGAAAGAGATTGCGTACTTGCAAACACACGTGCGAGCAGGTGGAGAGGCAGAAGGAGAGGGACAGAGAGAATCCTCAAGCAGACTCCCTCTTGAGCGCAGAGCCTGACATGGGGCTCAATTCTAGTGCCCTGAGATCATGAGCTGAGCTGAAATCCAGAGTCCAATACTTAACCATCTGAGCCAACCAGGCACACCTACATAGTTTATGTAATACTAAAGCACATGTTTTTCAAATTATAAAAGGAGATGAAAAAACACACAATTATTAAACAAATATTAAAACAATCAACATATATCCCCCATTAGTAGTAGCCAGCCAGCCAAATACGTATGCCTATTTAGCTTCTTCTTCCTTTTTTTAAAAAGATTTTATTTATTTGAGAGCGAGCAAGAGAGAGCGAGCTCGAGCAGGGTGAAGGGCAGAGGGAGAAGCAGACTCCCAACTGAGCAGGGAGGCTGATGTGGGACTGGATCCCGGGACTTTGGGATCATGACCTGAGCTGAAGCAGATGCTTAACCGACAGCCACCCAGGCACCCTTAGCTTCTTAAATTTACTAATTTGCGTGTGAAGACCTGTGATTCACCTCTTACAAAATTTAGTCAAGAGTATAAGGTAATGAGGAAATAAAGCACTGGAGTCCTCTGCTACCTGTAGTGTAGCTGTTTCTAGTAGTTTCAGTGCATAATATTTAAAAATTTTAATTTATAGTTCTAGTGACAATAGGTGTAGTACAACTGGCAGCTCAAATCGAAATTTCCTTATATTTCCTTATTTTATTCCAGTGCTTATTTTATATGTTAGAAATAGTTACAGAGTAGCATCATTCACTAACATGTTATAGTACTTGGACTATTTCAAGTAAATATATAAGATCCACAGTAATAGGGGTATGCACCTGTTTTATTTCTTGAGGTCTGACAGTCTACTACATACTCTAAAAGAATGCAAGAGTAAGGTAGAAGTGGGGACCTAACAGCATCAGTCACAGAAATCTGCAGTCCTTTTTGATACACTGCTGTGTAACCTATGCTTAAATCTTACAGAGCAATAATGGTCCTAAAAGGGAACTAATAGCATATCTCCAACTGTGCCTGGCATCCTCCTCTCCTCAAATTCTCAAAAGAATCCTATTTTTTAAAAACTTGAGACATAAAAGCAAACAGTAGGAGAAAAGCTTAGATTGGTTAAGGATTGGTCAATAAGACAGAGAAAATGTTTCCATCCCTGGTATAAATGTCCCTTCCGTCTAAACTCCTGCGTGGTACTGATATTCCAGTAGAAGATATTTGGTTAAATATATAATAGCAGAGTCCCTGCTGGTCAAAGCTAGTAAAGCTGTCCTTTTAGCTCAGTGGCAAAGAATATATACCATATAGTACAAGAAAGGTTGGAGACTTGATATGTACTCTTGCCAATTGCTTTTTACTTTAAAAGCTTTCTAAATCAATGACAAGCTATCTGCACCGAGAAGGGTATGGAATGGCCTCAAGTTGTAGATGCAGCCCTTATGTAGAAAATAAGCATGGCTCATATGGCATATTGCTGTTCTCTATTTTAGAACTAGCACAGGAACCATGTGATGTGTTCATTGCTATGGTAACTACATTTCAGTAGTGAACAGGAGAGCAAACGGGCATGTAAAACATGTATAGGTTGTCAATATTTAAGTAATTGCTGTCCTGGAGCTGCAATAACCTAAATTTCCTTGCTGCATGACTTATTAAAATAAAATTCCACCCCTTACATATTTTTTTTTAAATCAGGTTAATAAGCCTTCACTCCCCATAATGCCTTCCCCATTCAAGAAAACAAATGCATAATGTCTTTCAGACGGGGTTTCAGTTGCTTCATGGAGAACTACTGTTATTGTTATTAGAGATCTAGGCTTCTAAAAAACTATGTGCAGTGATATATATGATATAAAGACGAAGGGAGTCTTAGCCTGGTCAACCGAAAAAGAGTGCTCTGCCTACTTTCACTAGGGGGTTGAGTCTACTGGTAGGACCAACAAAGTCAAGTTTTTACGTTGATTTAGGGGGAAAAAAATCTGATTTGACATCAGAGTTATTTCACTTCTATGTCCTTTCTCACCAGTGCAACCTAGAAAGAAGATCCTCCGAAGACTTGGTTATCTTTGATTACCTTTAGATCAGTCTCTGATTGTCCTGCATTTCAACGAGATACTTATAATACTGTATATTTAATTTTAAACTTTCTGTATGATGCCACTTAGGAACAGAAATCATAACAAGTTTCTCTCACAATCCTCTCTCTCCTCCAATCCCTCCCCCTCTCCCTCTCTTTTGATCCATGATTCTGATTTACGAAACAGCAAAAGGGATTTCACACCAATGACTTAAAAAAAGTTAATTAGCTGAATGAGTTAAAAAATGTAATTAGGGGGCGCCTGGGTGGCTCACTTGGTTGAGTGTTGGACTCTTGGTTTCATCTCAGATCATGATCTCAGGGTTGTGAGATCAAGCCCCAAGTTGGGCTCCATGCTGGGCGTGGAACCTGCTTGGGATTCTCTCTCTCCCTCTGCCCTCTGGCACCCCGCTCTTGCACACACTCTGTCTCTGTCTCTCTCTCAACAAAAAAATGTAATGAAAAAAGTCAGCCCCTAATACAAATTATATTAAAAAGTTAAATTTATACCAAATTTCATATTATCTTAAGCCTGTGGTTACATTAATAAAATGGCTTACCACAATGACTATAACACTATGGTTATGGGGGCACCTGGGTAGTGCAGTTAGTTAAGTGTCTGCCTTTGGCTCAGGTCATGATCCTGGGGGCCTGGGATTGAGCCCCATGTCAGGCTCCCTGCTCAGTGGGGAGTCTGCTTCTCCCTCTCCCTCTGCTCCTCCCCACTGCTCACGCTCTCTCAATCTCAAATAAATAAATAAAATCTTTAAAAAAATACTATGGTTATGAATAAAAATAAGCTATATCTGCATGTACACAAAATTACGTTTTTATGTAAATACTTTGGGGTTCTTTTAGAAAGGACCATATTCTGTGAGAAATAAAACACTATTTCACTAGAACAAATATTAATATCAAAATGGACTACTAAAAAAACCCATCAGAATTATGGTTATTCTTTATAGTGAATGACAATGTTCTAAGCTTCATATCTTATAACTTGGTATTAACTTTGACCTGCAACTTTTTTTTGTTACAACCTTCAAATTTAGAAAATACAGTACCATTTATTGGAACATGGAGGAAAATCACACTAACGTGTGATGAAGGACATTATATTTATAGTCTATATTTTATACATATAATTATTCATACAGAAATTTAGCTGAAAAGATAATAAATTTGTATAAAAAAGAGTAATTTGTACTTTGTGCTGTTTCAGCAGTAAGAATAATTTCTTCAAACTCATTGGTTCAGTGGCACCATATGGGGCATGTGGATCTTCAGATACCAAAAATGTCTCCAAGATAAATTTCATTTTAGTGTGTTAAAACTTTCTACCCTGCAGCTGTCATTATAACTATATAATTCATACCCTACTATAAAAATGCAAATCATATAGCTTACTATGCTTATAGGAATAGAAGGAATTTCTAATGGTATCTATATTTCCAAGTCATAATTACAACTCTTTGTTAGAAGCATTCCATACATGTGAAGTCACTGATAATTTTGCTGATTTAACAACAAATGGGGTCAAAGAATGAGAAAGGAAATGGGACCAAAAACATATTTTAACAGCAGAAAATTATATAGCAATGTAAATTAATAAACTTTTGCTACATATAGCAACATGGATGAATCACAGAAACCTATTATTGAAGAAAAAGAGCAATATCATAATACACCATTTCTATAAAGCTAAAAGTGAAGCACATAATATACTGTATAAAAACATATATGTATATATACACACATATATGTATACATACACATATACATGTACATATGCAAGGGATAGATATATACACCTGCAAGGAAATGAAAATACAAAATCAGAATAGGCATAGCTCTGCAAGGGATTGCTAAAAGCTTTAAATACTTCAAATGAAGGGGGAAGCAGAGGCATCTGCTTTTAACATGTGTTACACATATTCTTTGATCATATTAAATATTTCATTACAAAGAAAAAAGAAAAATATAAGAGGAGAGTAAAGGAGTTCATCAATGTATAATTACTTTACCATGGTCAGAACATTATAGCGCACATTTTACCACAAGAAATGGTAAGAGAGCAGAGTACAAGAGCCTACCGTGGGAAATCACCTTTTTTCCTCAATATATATGCAAAGGCAAAAAAGCAAAATATTCACCTTTTTCCACAGGTGATCTTTAGTCAATTTGTTTAGATAACCTTTTCATAATTTGTATCCCATATATAAGTATATAAAAAATAGCATTAACTAAAAAACTGTTTTCTTTCTCTAGAAACAGAGAAGCAGGATTTCTTTTTCTTTTTAATTAATTTTATTTTATTATGTTAGTCACCATACATTACATCATTAGTTTTTGATGTAGTGTTCCATGATTCATTGTTTCTGTATAACACCCCGTGCTCCATGCAATACGTGCTCTCTTTAATACCCATCACCAGGCTAACCCATCACCCTACGCCCCTCCCCTCTAGAACCCTCAGTTTGTTTCTCAGAGTCCATAGTCTCTCATGGTTCGCAGGATTTATTTTTCTTATAAAAAATGGTGAGACATTAATAGAATCGCTTGGTTGGCTCACAATTAGCTATTATTTATAGCATTTTGTATTTTCTTGTTATTGAGGTATAATAAATGTACAATATGATGCACAGATCTTAAATGTTCACCCCAAACAAGATACAGAACATTTCCATCATCCCAGAAAGTTCTCTACTGTCCCTCACTAGTCAATCCCTTTGCCTCCTTAACAAAGAAGGAACACTTTCTGACTTCCATCATAGATTGTTTACATGAAATATAGAATACAAATATTCTTTTGTGTCTGACTCTTTTTGCTAACATAATATTTTCTGAGATTTATCCTTGTGGTTGGGGATATCAGTAGTTCATTCCTTTTTATTTTCTAGTAGTGTACTATAATATGAATATACTATAATTTGTTGAAAAATTATCCTGTTGATGGACATTTCTGTTTCCTGCTATGAATATTTTTATGTAAGTCTTTTTGTGGACATACGTTTTTGCTCTTCTTGGGTAAATGACTTGCTGAGTCATAGGGCAGATGTATGATGAACTTTATAAAACAAACAAAATAACTCCCAAATAGTTTTCCAAATCTGTGGTCCCTTCAGCAAAGAATGAGAGCTCCAGTTGTTCCATATCCTTGCCAACACTTGGTGGCCCTATTAACTTAAACCACTGAAGTGGGTGGGCAATGGTATCTTCACTGTGGTGTTAATTTGTATTTCCCTCATGATTAAGGATGTTGAGCCCCTTTCATGTGCTCATTGGCCATTATAGTATTCCTTTCATTGAAGTGTCCAAATATTTTGCCCAATTTTTTTTTTATTGTGCTGTTTGTCATCTTACTGATTTGTAGGAGTTCTTTATATATTCTGCATATAATCCTTTGTCAGATACATGAATTGGGAAATGTTTTCTCCTCATCTGTGGTTGGTCTATTTGTTATCTTAGTGTCCTTTAAAAAAAAGTAGCTTTATTAAGGCATTAATTTACACTCTACAAAAGTACAGTATGGGGAGGTTAGTGACCCATGTTCAAGGGTCAACTGTACTAATATTGGCAAGCAGATAATTATTTAACTACCAAGAATATAAAGTCTTTAAGAATTGACTGTGCTATCCTGATTCCCTACTACTATGCCAAGTCAACACATGTGTACTATGCCTCTATTCCAATCTGTTAAAAACAATGTGGCCATGTCAAAGCACAGAGCTTGTAATGCTACCACCACTGCTCAAAAGCTTCCAATATCTTCCTTTTGTTGCTGCAAGCAGGACAAGACCAGGGGAGAGCAATTATGAGGCTATTGTAATAATCCAGAAAAGTGATGATAGCATCAGGAACCAGAAGGAAGGCAAGAAAAGTGGTAAGATGTAGTCATATTTTCAATATATACTGAAAGCAGATTCAAAAGCAACTGCTTTGATTAAAGTTAATATGTAACAATGGTTATTAAAGCTCCCTGACTGCCAATCACTAGACATCTATCCCCGACCTAAAATTGCCACTCAAGGTCTATAAACTAAGAATGACATCTAGACACCATGAACTTCTTTAAGATGCTCAAAGAATCAAGAAATAATCTCTTAGATGTTTATGGCATATCTACCGCTATCAAAAGCTCCATCATAATTTCAGCGAGTCAACATAAATTTTACACCTATTATACACATGAAAACTACAGGTGATAAAAATAAATCATAACACCTTTTTGCCTACTCTAATCTCTCCTTCCTCAAAGAATATATAATCTACTAAATCATCCATATATTAAGATAAAAAACCAAAGCTTATAGGAACCAAGTGTGACAGCCTAAAGAGTATTCTATAAACTCGGGGAGATGAAGATTTCATAGAAGAAACTGGATCTATCCCTTATGACACAACATAACCCTATCCCCAACTTAGGTTTTTAAGAATATACCCTCATTTTATGTGATTTCAGAACAAAGTACATTCCTTTCATAATATGTGTCTATTTGTAATTATAAATTAATGAGTGGTTTAATTAAATAACGTTGTCACTCTCACTAGACTAAAATCCATGAGTATAGAAGTCATGTCTATTCTTGTTCACTGAAGTATCCCCGATATCTGATAAATGGTAGAAACTTAATAAATCATTATATTTCATTTTAAAAATATCTTTATATTTCACATTTCTATTTCAGTTGAATAAAGGAAGGCAGGATGTCCAAATTTGTCTGCCAGGTATTCCAAACTCATGGAAATTTGATTCTTATCAACTTAGATACAACAGGTAACCTTTGTCCCAAAAGGCCTGATTTTATTCATAGTGCAAATTCATTCATTCATTTATTCATTCACTCATTCATTCAGAAAATATTTACGGAGTATCTACAGTGTGCAGGCACTGTTTAAGGGGTTGGGGATGTAGCAGTGAATGAGACACAAAGTCTTTATCCTTATGGACTATACTTCATAGAAACTACACTCACTCTTGCTTCAGTGGCATTCTCAAGCCATTCATTCTATGAAACATTGTCTTCACTTCCCTCTATCACTATCATGAAGTTTTTCTGAACACTCAATCCTCCAGTAGGGTCGACAGATAAAATACAAAAAACTTAGCTAAATTTGAATTTCAGATATGCAATGAGTAATTTTTTAGTGGATGTCCCAAATATTGTGTGTCCCATCTGAAATTCAAAATTAAATGGATACCCTATATTTCTGTTTCCTAAATCGGGCACCCTCATTATCTGGTAATTTCCCCCGTTTCCAAATTTCCAATCTAATTATATTCAGAATCATAGAGATTAACATTTAATTATTGCCTTCTGCAGGATTTTTGTTTTATTGCTCCATGTTGTAAGCACTTAACGAACACTTGATAGATGTATTCAGAAATTTAAATTACAATTAAGATTTATTTATAAGACGTTCTTCCCAACTGTATTAGTAATACTAAAAAAATGAGAAATTGTAAAAATGTCTAATACAGGACTAATGAAAATAAAAAATATATAGCCACCCAAAATGATAATTGAAAGAACAATTAATGACACTAGAAAATGCTAAAAATATAATACTAAATGAGAAAAAGGATATAAAATTATAATGGAAATAATTTCAATTTCTTGAAATTTTGCATATATAGAACAGTTGGCTCTACTCTTTAAAAATGCCAATGTCATGAAAGAGAGAGAATGACCAAGGAACTGTTCCAGATTAAAGGAAACCAAGAGCTATGGTATGTAAAGGCAATGTATGCTCCTGGATTGGATTTTGGAGTAGGAAAACAAAATTGTTAGAAAGGGCATTCTTGGGAGAACTAGACACATTTGAATATGTACTGTGGTTAGGTGTACTATATGCAGAGAGAGGGAACGCTCAAAGCATAGGGGAGAAATGTAATTGTCCTCTTCTTACAACCCTTCTCTAAGTTGGAAATCATTTCAAACTAAACAGTTTAAAAATACATATGGAAAAAACACTGTAAGAAAACATGAAAAAATTTAGAGTCATTAATGCTGGCTGATACGATGAATGCTGATTTTAATTTTTTCTTTGCATGTTTCTATATTTTTCATTCTCTACAATGAGCATGCATTATTATTATTATAGCTGGAAATTTAAGAAAATCATTTAAAGGTACTTTGATGAAATATATAATTCACAATTCATTAATTTGTCAAGTTTATCTATTTTGATATCCCATGTTGATATTTTATAAACCTCAGGATAAGAAATTATTGTAAACATTTTATTAAATGATCATTGTAAAATAAATTACAGGATTGAATATATTCAATTACTTTCCTAAGAAGTAGAGGTACCAAAAATGAGTGCCAAAAGTTTGTTCATCTACTAATACTAGTCTACTCTTTTACCCACTATCCAGAACATTCTATTGTCTTATAATATAGGTAATTTTTTTTAAATACAGGTAATTTTTAAAGCCTCTAACTTGAAATTGATCTAGGTATAAGCAACCTTTCCAGAAGTATTCCCTGTACTCATGTTACTTATCTTACAGAGACAAAGGCAATCTGAAAACTAAAATCAGCAATGTCTTGGGAATATTTTTCTATTGCTTAGAAAAAAAAAAAAAAGAAAGAAATACAAATCCTGAGGTTAGTTAACATAAATCTGAGAGTATCTAAAGAAATAGAGATGAGAATATTTCTAGAAAAGGCCTACCTCTTCCTATGCCCTTGCCACCCAGTAATTAATGCATTAAAATTACATTTTTAAAGGCAACCCTGTCTCATAGATCTTCCACTTCTTCCATTTGTTATTTGAAAAACAGTACTAAGTACCATTCAGTTGTGATAACGTTGCTTCGTAAATTTAAAACTTTTTCACCCACTGTGTAGCTGTCGAAATGTCCTCAACAATAAGCAAAAATTCTGCTAATTTATTTTGCAGTATTCCTTGTGGTGCATTTCTAATCCACATAAGAAGAAATATAAACTCTGACTTTAGCATAACAAAGGTGAAGTATGACTATGAAGGAGTAAACAATGTTCCTCCTGGAAGAGGTAGGAACTGGAGAAGTCATTTCTGAATTAATGCCATGATGAGAGAAAGAAAATATGTATTTCCTCATATGGTAAGAAATTAATTTTCTACAACCTACCAACCCAAATTGGCTTGACTCTGTAAATAAAAGAATTCTATTTATCAAATTAAGAATTCTACCTTAATTTGAATAAATGATTGCTAATATCCACTCTATTAACTAGTGTCTTCATGTTTAATATTAGTTTTATTCAGATCAATTACTGAAAAAATACACTGCCTCTCAAAATGAATTATTCATTATCGCTTATAAATAGCTCATATAGCTCAAAAGGAATTGTAGTTTAACATTAAACAACAATAATGGAAACACCGTATCTTTTGGGCTTAATAATATCTAACACAAATCCTATGTGCAGTCATATTTCTGAATGAATATTAGAACACCCTTCCAAGGAAAAGGAATTAAAAATAAGAGGAGCTCACCAGCTCTTAAATATAGGAAACCATGATAGATTTAAGTCTTCTGTTACTTAGGCAGCAAAATTTGACAACTGGGAGCTCAAGTCCTAGTCCTCTAGCCTTCTCTACACTGTGGATAAAAGCAGAGAGGAAGAAAGCTGACAAAATGCTTTTGGTGGAAACCAGAGTCCCTGGGCTTGTTAAATTAGTACAGGGTTACCATAAAACTTAGGCCTTTTAAACTATTTACATTAGCTGGGACCCCTAAGTTGGACCTGAACTTAATATGCGAAAACATACTGCAGATTCCTATTTTGAAAAAAGTTGAGAGGAGAGACATGATAAATAACTGACTGTATATAATAGTAGTGCTAACATTCTTACGAGATTTTAGAATACCTAGTACAGAATATCATGACTGACACAGAATATATTCTCAATAAACTCTGTTCAAATTGAAGAACATTAAATCACTAAGAGAGTACCTTAAACTAAAAGGAAGAAACTAAACTTTTAACTCTATTCCTTTCAAAATCTATCACCCAATAATTCTGTTTTTATACTGATCACTTTGGCAAAGCACACAATTTTGGTATTACCAAAATTGTGAAAGATATTCTTTCATACTTATGCCTGTGCTCAAGGTCATCGAGATTCTACTTTACTTGCACTGTATTCTGCAATAACAGAGAGAAGTAAAATAGAATATCACTGACTTGTTTTTACATAACATTTTGTATTTCTGAAATCATATTTTATTTAATATTGAAAACTAGAGTATACTTCTTACCATTTTTCAGATGAGAAAATTAAGGGCTAGAGAGGTTAAATAGACTTGTCATTGCCACACAGCTTAATCTGGTAACAGATTAGAGGTTCCATTGACTCCCAGGCTAGCTACTCTAATAACCATATCATACCGGAGAGTACACCTATTAAACAGATAAAGTATTAATATATATATATCTATGCCCATTAGTTCTTGAGAAAGAGGCTAAATGGAAATGATATAAAAACTGGGAAATCTATTGTTTATACTTGAACTCAGGTCCAATGTAGATGAGCAAGCCCCAGGTACTCTGCTTCATGATATCCTGACTTTGAAAAGGTGACAACTGAAAGTAATACACAAATCTTAGTCACAAATAGTAATTATCTTCTGTGCCATTTTAACAAGAAAATGTCATCATCCTTGACTTTTTCTTTCTTTAAGTTTTTATTTATTTACTTCAGAAAGAGAGCATGAGTAGGGGGGAGGGGAAGACGGACAGGAACAAGCAGACTCCTGCTGAGAGGGGAGCTTGATGGGGGGCTCCATCCCAGGACCCTGGGATCATGACCTGAGCCAAAGTCAGATGCTTAACCAACTGAGCCACCCAGGCGCCCCCTTGACTTTTTCTTTCAATCTATTAATAAATCCTGTTGGTTCCATCTTCAAAATATATCCAGACTTAAACAATTCTCATTACCGCTGCCACTGCCACCTTGGTCTAAACCTCTATCATCTTTTGCTTAGATTACTGGTATAACCTAACAATGAGTGTCTTTGATTTTGCCTTTGCCTCTTTCCTAGTGTAGTCTTTCTTACTAAAGAATCAGTTTAAGAAGGTGGGTATTTTTGTGTTTTGATTCCCAGGATTTAGCACATAAGAGTCACTCAAAAAGTATTTAATTAATAAACATAGCAGTCAGAATAATCCCTTTAAGAGGTAAATCTTACCATTTCACTCCCCTGTTTAAAACCACACTCATTTCCCTCCTATCTAAAAAAAAGTTGAAGTCCTTTAATTGGCCTCCAAGACCCTGAATAATCCAGCACCCCATATATTCCTACCTCAACTCTTACTGTTTCCCTTTCTAGCCATACTCGTCTCACTGACGTCCATTTACTGTCCATCTGCCTGGAATGCTCTTTCCTCAGATACGTCCTCCAGATTTCTGCTCAAACACTACTTTTTCAGTGAGATGTGCTCTGATCATCCTACACATATGTTTTAGATATATTTTTAGTGTCTAAAATAAAGATTATTTTTTTAAAAAACGTGAGTAAAACACCACTACCAACCTTTTTTTTTTTAAAAAAAATAAGTATTTCCTTAATAGCAACAAATAATCCAATCACTGTTCATACTTCTCCCATTGCCTTGTACGTTTTTCTGTTGTTGTTTTTTTCCAGTTTGTTCAACCGGGATTGGGACACAAAGTCTATGCGTTGTTATTGGTTGACATATCTGTTAGGTTTCTCATAACCTACACATTTTCTCTCATCCTCTTTTAAAATGGTGAGTCATTTGTCCTGTAGAATGTCTCTGTGTTGAATACATCTCTGTCATGTTATTTAACAT
This sequence comes from Halichoerus grypus, assembly GCF_964656455.1. Taxonomy (NCBI): domain Eukaryota; kingdom Metazoa; phylum Chordata; class Mammalia; order Carnivora; family Phocidae; genus Halichoerus; species Halichoerus grypus. The sequence continues at coordinate 51,321,884 of NC_135718.1, forward strand.
GCTTCTCTGCCTTTTGTATTTACCATCGTAGTTAGATTTGGAGAGTTTATATTAAGGTTCAACTTCGTTTTTGTTTTTCCCAAGACTTACATAAGTGGTATTGTATAGTTTCGAGAAACGGTGCATAATGACTGAATAGGACAGAATTTCTACGTATAATAAAAGCATGCCAGAAAGACTGTTCACAAAATAGACTAAAATTGTAATTTACTATTTCAAAACAACCTAAAAGATTAAGAAAATGATACAAACCATGGGAAAAAAAAAAAAACATGTTAGAATGAGAAAAATGCAGAAATGAAGTTAACAGAATTTAAGAAAGAATTACAATTAAAAAAAAGAATTTCAAAAATGAAGAGTAAACAAGAATGGACAAAATTAAGTAATAATTTTTGTCTTAAGAGAAAAAGAAGACAAAAAGAGAAAATTTAAAAACATAAATATATGAGGAAAGACATAAACATTTTTGAGTAAAAGAAACAAATATTGAAGCCAGGCAAAGAAGATCCAGCATATGGATAAAAAGAGCCCCTGAAAAAAGAAAACTGAAGCAAGAAAACACAACAAATACCAAAAGCTGTATTTTAAGAAAATTTTCCTGAAAACAAACAAACAACAAAACAACATTTAAAACTATGTACTGAAAAAGCATGCACACTATGTTTCTGAGAATTTAGATCCAGAATGAACAACACACCAAGATATGCTCTACCGAAATTAACGAAAAAGAAGTCTGCAAAAGGCACAAAGAGCAAGTGACTTATAAGGGGAAAATTAGATTATTATCGGACTGTGACAGCAAAGGAATGGAAGCAATATGTTTAAAACCCAGAAGGAAAAAAATGAGGCAAGAATTTTATATTGAGCAAGAATAAGTTTCATGTATATAAACTACAAACTGTTAGCAACATGAGACAACTCAAGGAATATTGTTCCCATGAGGCTTTCCTGAGGAAACCACTAAACAATAAGCTTCAGATCAAAACTACTAAAGAAACATCAACACAGGATAAGGGGCAGTAACTAAATATATAGTTACTTATAGAACTGAGAATAAATGAGAATAACAGTGAGAGAATAACATATAATGACTATATACTCTAAAAATGTAGTACAAATTGTAAAAATGGGAGAAAACAGAGATCACAAGTAAAAAATTAAAAATATTTTCGATAATCACATTGGTAGTGGTGGCAGTAAGAATATTATTATGAGACTGTTGTATATGTTCAATGGCATAAAGTAAATGAGCAAGTATATGGATTTCTACATCTATCATGTCCTATGTTCTAAAGAACCAGGATTCTCAGTGTGGAAAAAAAGGGAATAAAACATATACTATAGAGGTTAGGTAAAAACCCTGTAGCCTGGAAGTTGAATTGGAAATAACAGCACAAATTCATGGGTTAGTTAAGTTAAAAAATTAAATACACATACAGATATATATGTGTATATACATTTATAAGTATGGGTGTGTGGGTGTGCATATATAATACTTGTATTTCCTAGCTCTATCCAGAGAAGAGGACTACAGCAATAAAGAAACAATCTTTAAAACAAATTTTTAATTAACTTATTTTTAAAATTCAAGTATAATTAACGTAAGTGCTATATTAGTTTCAGGTGTACAATACAGAGTGATTCAACAATTTTACACATTACTCAGTGCTCATCACAGTAAGTATACTCCTAATTCCCTTCACCTATTTCATCCATCCCTCCACCCACCTCCCCTCCGGTAACCACAAGTTTGTTCTCTATACTTAAAAGTCTGGTTTTTGTTTGTCTTTTCTTCTTTGTTCATTTGTTTTGTTTCTTAAATTCCACATATGAGTTGAATAATACGGTATTTGTCTTTCTCTGACTTACTTCACTTAGCATTATCTTTTTTTTTTTTTAAAGATTTTATTTATTTATTTGACAGAGAGAGAGAGATAGCGAGAGCCAGAACACAAGCAGGGGGAGTGGGAGAGGGAGAAGCAGGCTTCCTGCTGAGCAGGGAGCCCAATGTGGGGCTCGATCCCAGGACCCTGGGATCATGACCTGAGCTGAAGGCAGACGTTTAACGACTGAGCCACCCAGGTGCCCCTCACTTAGCATTATATCTTTAGATCCATCCATCTTGTTGAAAATAGCAAGATTTCATTCTTTTTAATGGTTGAATAATATTCCATTGTGTGTGTATACACACACACTATCTTGTTCATCCATTCATCTATCGATGGACACTTGGGTTGCTTCCATTTTGGCTATTGTAAACAATGGTGCAATAAACATAAGGGTGAATATATTGCTGTGAATTAGTGTTTTCATATTCTTTGGGTAAATACCCAGTAGTACGATTACTGGATCATACAGTAGTTCTATAGTCAATTTTTTGAGGACTCTCCATGTTTTCTATGGTGGCTGCACCAGTTTGCATTCCCATCAACAGTGCACGAGGGTTTCTTTTTCTCCACATCTTTGCCAAAACACGTTGTTTCTTGTGTTTTTGATTTTAGCCATTCCGACAGGTATGAGGTGATATTGTAATTTTGATTTGCATTTCCCTGATGATGAGTGATGTTGAGCATCTTTTCATGTGTCTATTGGCCATCTGTATGTCCTCTTTGGAGAAATTTCTGTTCCTGTCTTCTGCCCATTTTTAATTGCATTATTTGTATTTTTGGTGTTGAGTTGTATCAGTTCTTTATGTATTTTGCATAGTCACCCCTTATCGGATATGTCATTTGCAAATACTGTCTCTCATTCAGTACGTAGCCTTTTAGTTTTGTTGATTGTTTCCTTTGCTGTGCAGAAGCTTTTTATTTTGATGTAGTCCCAATAATTTATTTTTGCTTTTGTTTCCCTTGCCTCAGGAGACATCTAGAAGGATGTTGCCATAGCCAGTGTCAAAGAAATTACTGCCTCTGCTCTTTTCTGGAATTTTTAGTTTCAGGTCTCACATTTAGGTCTTTAATCCATTTTGAGTTTATTTTTGTGTATGGTGCAAGAAAAGTGGTCAATTTCATTCTTTTGCATGTAGCTGTCCTGTTTTCCCAACACCATTTGTTGAAGAGACTTTTTCCCGTTTCATATTCTTGCATCCTTTGTTGTAGATTAATTGACCATATAATTGTGTGTTTATTTCTAGGCTTTCTATTCTTTTTTCTAATTTTATTTAAATTCAATTAATTAACATATAGTGTATCATTAGTTTCAGAGGTAGAGTTCAATTATTCATCAGCTGCATATGACACCCAGTGCTCATTACATCACGTGCCCTCCTTAATGCCCATCACCCAGTTACCCCATGCCCCTACCCACTTCTCCTCCAGCAACTGTCAGTTTATTTCCTATAGTTTAGAGCCTCTTATGGTTTGTTTCACCCTCTGATTTCATCTTATTTTATTTTTCCCTCCCTTCCTCTAAAATTCCACGAGTGAAATCATATGATAATTGTCTTTTTCTGTTGACTTATTTCCCTTAGCATAATACCTTCTAATTCCGTCTACATTGTTGCAAATGCTAAGATTTCATTTTTCTGATGGCTGAATAATATTCCATTCTGTGTGTGTGTGTGTGTGTGTGTGTGTGTGTGTGTGTATACCACATCTTTATCCATTCATCTGTTGATGGACATCTGGGCTCTTTCCATAGTTTGGCTATTGTGGACATTGCTGCTATGAACATTGGGGTGCAGGTGCCCTTTTGGATCACTACATTTGTATCATTTGGGTAAATACCTAGTAGTCCAATTGCTGGATCGTAGGATAGTTCTATTTTTAAGTTTTTGAGGAGCCTCCATACTGTTTTCCAGAGTGGCTGTACTAGGTTGCATTCCCACCAACAGTGTAAGAGGGTTCCCCCTTCTTCACATCCTCACCAACATTTGTTGTTTCCTGACTTGTTAATTTTAGCCATTCTGACTGGTGTTGTGCTTTTTATTCTGTTGCATTGATCTATGTGTCTTTTTTTGTGCCAATACTATACCGTTTTGATTACTACAGCTTTGTAGTACATCTTGAAATCTGGGATTGTCAAACCTCTAGTTTTGTTCCTCTTTTTCAAGATTACTTTGTCTATTTGGGGTCTTTTTGGTTCCATATGAATTTTAGGATTATTTGTTCTAGTCCTGTGAAAAATGCTGTTGGGTAATCTTACAGGGATTGCATTAAGTCTGTTGATTGCTTTGGTTAGTATGAACATTTTAACAATGCTTGTTCTCCCAATCTATAAGTATGGAATATCTTTCCATTTCTTTGTGTCATCTTCAATTTCTTTCATCATTGTTTTATAGTTTCCAGAATACAGGTCTTTTACCACTTTGGTTAAGATTATTCTAGGTATTTTATTATTTTTGGTGCAATTGAAATGGGATTTTCTTAATTCAACAAGGAAACAATCTTGTAGCAATGAGTATCCCTACCACCCACGCTGTGGTCTCAAAATGGTGGTCTCAAACTTTCTTCCAAATGTCTCAGTTTTCATTACTTACCTCTGTCATTTCAAATTTTGTGTATTTGTACTTTATCTCCTTTTTATGGATTAGATTATATGATTCTGTACTCCCTTACCCCAATTACAAAGTTTGTGCAAATAATAATCTATTCAGTATACCCTTAATGTGGTATAATAAAGAATGTATCTGGTCCTTGTCCTAGGTTCCTGACACAGAGTTTAAAAACCCTTAAAATTCCCACCAACAGTGTAAGAAGGTTCCCCTTTCTCCACATCCTTGCCAACATTTGTTGTTCTCTGTCTTGTTAATTTTAGCCATTCTAACTGGTGTAAGGTGGTATCTCATTATGGTTTTGATTTGTATTTCCCTGACGGCAAGTGATGTGGAGCACTTTTTCATGTCTGTTGGCCATTTGGATGTCTTCTCTGGAGAAGTGTTTGTTCATGTCTTCTGCCCATTTCTTGACTGGATTATTTGTTTTCTGGGTGTTGAGTTTGAGAAGTTTTTTATAGATCTGTTATGTCATTTGCAAATATCTTTTCCCATTCTGTAGGTTACCTTTTCGATTTGTTGACTGTATCCTTTGCTGTGCAGAAGCTTTTTATCTTGATGAAGTCCCAATTGTTCATTTTTGCTTTTGTTTCCCTTGCCTTTAAAGACGTGTCTTGCAAGAAGTTTCTGCTATTGAGATCGAAGAGGTTACTGCCTGCGTTCGCCTGTGTTCTCCTCTAGGATTTTGATGGATTCCTGTCTCATATTTAGGTCTTTCATCCATTTTGAATTTATCTTTGTGTATGGTGTAAGAGAATGGTCCAGTTTCATTCTTCTGCATGTGGCTGTCCAATTTTCCCAGCACCATTTATTGAAGAGACTGTCTTTTTTCCATTGGATATTCTTGCCTGCTTTGTCGAAGATTAGTTGACCACAGAGTTGAGGGTCCATTTCTGGGCTCTCTATTCTGTTTCATCGATCTATGCGTCTGTTTTTTGTGTCAGTACCATGCTGTCTTGATGATTACAGCTTTGTAATACAGCTTAAAGTCAGGCATTGTAATGCCCCCACCTTTGGTTTTCTTTTTCAACATTCCCCTGGATATTTGGGGTCTTTTCTAGTTCTATACAAATTTTAAGGTGAACCCTCTTACACTGTTGGCAGAAATGCAAGCTGGTAGAGCCACCCTGGAAAAAAGTATGAAGGTCCCTTGGAAGTTAAAAATAGAGCTACCCTATGACCCAGCAATTGCACTACTGGGTACTCACCCCAAAGATACAGATGTAGTAGAAAGGGGCACATGCACTCCAATGTTCATAGCAGCAATGTCCACAACAGCCAACAGCCAAAGTGTGGAAGGAGCCACGATGTCCTTCAACAGATGAATGGATAAAGAAGATGTGGTTCATATATACAATGGAATATTACTTAGCTATCAGGAAGGACGAATACCTACCATTTACATCGACATGGACAGAACTGGAGGGTATTATGCTAAGTGAAATAAGTCAATCAGAGAAAGACAATTATCAGATGGTTTCACTCACATGTGGAATATAAGGAAAAGCACAGAGGATCACAGGAACAGGGAGGGAAAACTGAATGGGAAGAAATCAGAGAGGGAGACAAACCAGGAGAAACTCTTGACTCTGGGAAACAAACTGAGGGTTGTGGAAAGGGAGGTGGGTGGGGGGGATGCGGTAACTGGGTGATGGGCATTAGGGAGGGCATGTGATGTGATGAGCACTGGGTACTGTACACAACCGATCAATCATTGAACATTACATCAAAACGAATAATGTATTATATGTTGGCTAGTTGAATTTAAATTTAAAAAATAAAAATAAAAACCCTTGAAATTTTCTGACTGATAGGAGTATCTTTCTCATGAGGTGACTCATTGTGGGTCCCTAAATAGCTTCAAGATTGGGTTGGAACTTCAGGTCCACCCATCTTCCAAAGATGGGGAAACTAGAGATTGATCAATCATACCTATGAAGAAACTACAATAAAAATTCTGGACACTGAGGCTTAGTGGAGCTTCCTGGTGGGCAAACACACTGATGTGGTAGGAAGGTGATATGCCTTAAGTATAATGGGAGAAGTCATAAAGCTCTGTCTAAGATCCTCATAGACCCTTCCCTATGCATCTCTGCATCTGGCTGTTTCTGAGTTGTATCTTTAAAATAAAGCTGTAATTTTACGTATAGTGCCTTCTTGGGTTCTATGAGTCATCTAGATGAATTATTAAACCTGAGAGGGTTGTGGGAATCCCTGAACTTGTAGCCAAGTTGGTTAGAAGTGTTGGTGGCCAAAGTTCAGCTGGAATCTTAAGTAGGGGCAGACTTATGAAGAATTGAGCCCTTAAACCTATATAAGTCTGATGCTAAATCTGGGTAGTTACTGTCAGAATTCAATTGCAGCCCACCCTGTTGCTGTGGAAACAAAACTAAGGTAAAAAGTAATGATCAAGGAAAAGCAAAGTACACAAGCATACATTGTGCATGTTGTCACCTAGTGCTAGTGCCTACAGGGCAAGAAAAATGTATGCATTTTTAAACTACAAAAATGACAGGGCTCAGTATTTTTCAGTTTTACTTGATACATATCTACAAAATATTTCTTCACACTGTTCCAAGAGTTATGAATTTTAGGGCTGCCATTCAAATTCAAGAGCCAACCTAATAGCCCATGTAATGTACAATGTTCTATTTTAGGAAGGGAAAAGTATGAGTCAGCAATGAAGAGAACATTCAAAGTTTATTTAATTACAGGTTAATTTTAATTTTGCATAGTTTTAATTTTATGTTACATAGAATACATAAAACTGTCAAAGCAAGGGTCAATATTTTATTCTAAAAATATTTTAAATGTCAAATATAAAGTAGTTAAAAATTTAGTTTGGTAGATTCAGATTTAAGATCAAATCTTAAATCTTAGATCTCTAAGATCAAAAGTAGTGATTAAGTAGGAGCATAAACATTTGTAAAGGTAACTATTCTCTATAATTTGCAAAGATTCAAACTCTCCCTACAAAGGAAAAAATTCATTCACTCATTTATTAAATATTTAATAATTACATATATGTTAGGCAGTAGGACTCTAATGAAGAATGAAAGTGTGCCGTGAAGGAACACATTCTAGTGTAAAAGAAAACCCATTAAGATGTCATTACTAAACAATGTAAGTTGTATAATGACACAAAATATTACAGAATCACATTTAAAAAAAGACTAGGTGAGTAGTGGCGGAGGCAGTGGAGAAGTAGGGGAGAAGGCATGAAGGAGGTAATATATGAACTGAGGACTGTTTTTTTTTTTAAGATTTATTTTTAAGTAATCTCTACACACAGAGTGGGGCTCGAACTCACAACCCCAAGATCAAGAGTTGCATGTTCTACTGATTGAGCCAGCCAGGCACTCCAGTATATGAACTGAATTTTAATGGATAAGTAGAAGTTTACCAGATAGAATTGGAGAGGAATGAGGATAAAGACAGAAGGAGTGGCATATGAAAGGACATGAAGCCAAAAGTGACCACAGTGTATTCTGGAAAATAGTTATGTAGTACAGGAGAAAAAGGAGCTTGTGGGAGAGAAATAAGAGATAAAGATAAAAATAAAGGGCCAGAGGGGCGCCTGGGTGGCTCAGTCTTTAAGTGTCTGCATTCAGCTCGGGTCATGATCCCAAGGTCCTGGGATTGAGCCCCGCATCGGGCTCCCTGCCCGGTGGGAAGCCTGCTTCTCCCTCTCCCACTCCCCCTGTTGTGTTCCCTTTCTCGCTGTCTCTCTCTCTTTGTCAAATAAATAAATAAAATCTTAAAAAAAAAAATAATAAAGGGCCATAAAAAAAAAAACTGAAGAGTATATAATGGGGATTCATTCATATTTATCTAATGTTTTTAAACAAACAAGCAAAAATGAAATGAGTCTTTAAAATCTATATATCTTAAAGAATGATCACTTTTTATTTCTTGGATTATTTTTACTGTGCTAAAATGAATTGGCTGGTAGGGCTAAATCATGTTAGTCTTAATTCAGTTTAATTCTTGCAGCAATTAAAAAAAAATTTTTTTAAGTAAGCTCTATGCCCAACATGGGACTTGAACTCATGACTCTGAGATCAAAGATAAAAAGCTCTACCAACTGAGCCACTGACATAAGGCTAGAATTTTACCCTTTTAGTGAATTCTTATTAGATGGATAATTAAACATTAAAATAACTCCATTAGATGTAGGCATTCATATGCATTGCTGTTGGGAGAGCAATTTGGCAATATCTAACAAAACCACATATGTACTTATCCTTTGACCCAACCGTCCCACTTGTAGGAATTTACCCTGAAAAAACACCTCTATTAACATAAAAATATGAGTACATAAAGTTATTCAATTAAAGATTGCTTTTAACTGCAAAATACTGGAAACAACCTAAATGCCCATATAACAAGAGAGTGACTGAATAAATTCTGGTACATTCACACAGTACAGGTACAATGCAGCTATTAAAAAAAGTGAGGAAGATCTCTCTGAGCTTTTATGGAATAATTTCCAAGATACAATTAACAACAACAAATAAGAGCTAAATGCAAGGAGACCCTAGAGTATACTGCATTTCATGTAACAAAGAAGAGATATAAGAAAATAAGAAAATACACATGTTGCTTCTAATTTATGCTCAAAGAAATATAGGAATTTAAGCCAAAAACTAATGAGATTACCCACAGGGCAGAGGGTAGGTGGGAAGAAACAGAGTAGGAAGAATGAGAGAAGGAGGAAAGTAGACGAGAAATGAGGTCGTGGGGAGTGACACTTATAAGTAAGTTCTTTGCACAGTTCTGGTGTTTAAAACCATGTAAATGTTTCACATACTTAAAAAAAATTAAAATAATTCAGAATGTTGGGGAATCCTAATAGAATGCAAATAGTAGTAAATGAACCTAATTGTAATTAAATATAACCACCCTGAGGGATTGGGGGAAAAAAAAAGAACTGACCTAAGTCACCTAAAAAAATGTATTTTGACTAATATACTCAAAAACTAAAGACAAAAAGAGCTACCCATAAATAGTGAAGTCTAGTTCATAAATCTCTTTTTCACAGCAAGTATTAGTCATCTATTACTGCATGAGAAACTGCTCCAAAACTTAGTGGCTTTAAACAAGTAACGCTTATCTCAGAGATTCTATGGATAAGGAATCCAGGGCTGGCTTCACTTAGGTGCCTCTTAACCAAAGTCTTTCCAAAGGCTTCAACCATGGCATGGGCCAAGGCTGCAGTCATCACATGTTTAAGGGATCATGTGCTTCAAAGCTCATTCATATGGCTGTTGGTAGCCCTCAGGTCCTCTCTGGCTACTGACTGGGGACATCATTCCTTGCTATGTGAGTCTGCCTTTAGGTTTACTCAAAACATGGCAGCTTGCTTTTCCCAGAGTGAGGGCTCCAAGAGTGAGAACAAGAGAGGGAAAATGAGACAGAAGTCATAGTACTTTTGTAATATAATTTTGGAAATGACCTATTATCACTTTTTGCCATAGTCTATTTGTTACAAGTCACTCTACCTAGCCCCATGGGCAAGGAGAGGAGACTATATAAGACCATGAATACCAGGAGGAAGGGATCAATGTGGGACATTTTATAGGTTGCCTATCACAGTCTGTCTTCTAGCCCACAATTCATGTCCCTTCTACATGCAAAATATATTCACCTTCTCCCAAGGGTGGTTTTGCAATTCTGAAACTACTTTATATATACTTTAGATCTGAGCAAATAAGTCATTAAGTTGTAGATAATGAAAGCCAGGTTTCTTACTGCCAGAGAAAGGAAATATGAATAAGGAAAGAAGGCTAGCTTTAACCCTGTGGCGTTAGACTGCAATCTGAGGTATTATTATGGTGTCATGTTTTTCTATTTTTTTTTTTTTAATTTAAATTCAATTAGCCAATATATAGTACATCATTAGTTTTTGGTGTAGTGTTCAATGATTCATTAGTTGTGTATAACACCCAGTGCTCATCATATCACGTGCCCTCCTTAATTCCCATCATCCAGTTACCCCATCCCTCCACCCACCTCCCTTTCCACAACCCTCAGTTTGCTTCCTGGAGTCAAGATACTCTCATGGTTTGTCTCCCTCTCTGATTTCTTCCCATTCAGCTTTCCTTCCCTTTCCCTATGATCTTCTGTGCTATTTCTTATATTGTTTTTTAATATAAATAGAGCTACAGATAGGTGGATAGATACAGATGTGTATGTTCATATATACATATTTCTTAGATCTGTCTATTGAGAGGACCCAGAAGTAAAGACAACCAACCAGTAGCACTGAGTACATCTAATTTCGAACTCTTGGTTTCTAAATGTCAATTTCTAATAAATCAGTCTCCAATGAACCAGGACTCTATAGGGAAATGGATGATTCCAGGGCTAAAACAAGAAAATATAAGATGAACTTCGAATGACTTGTGGTACCTGAAAGTAAAGTGCTCAAAAATTAATGAGTAGGGCGCCTGGGTGGCTCAGTTGGTTAAGCGACTGCCTTCGGCTCAGGTCATGATCCTGGAGTCCCGGGATCGAGTCCCACATCGGGCTCCCTGCTCAGCAGGGAGTCTGCTTCTCTCTCTGCCCCTCCCCCCTCTCATGCTCTCTCTCTCTATCTCATTCTCTCTCTCAAATAAATAAATAAAATCTTAAAAAAAAAAAAAATTAATGAGTGTACATCAAAAGAACAGAGGAGCCAACATGAAGAAGCTCCCAATAGCCTAAATCAGGACAACTAGAGAAAAAACACAATGACTGCAATGGATTATAACCCACAGAATAAAATAAATATCCATAAATTATAAGTTAAGAAATTAATAACTGGGGGAGAAGGTGCAGCACAGAAAAATCACCTTACATGAAAAAAAATTATCATTTGGCAAATACCAAAATAATTACTGGAGGCAAGAATCATCAGATAGATGCTAAAAGTAGTGGGTAAAATATAATGAAAGAACAAAATATTTACATAGTCTCTTGTATTTTCCCATAAGATACTTATTAATTAAATTACAAAAGGAAAAATAACCTTAAAGTATATAAACTGGGTCAACATCTCCTTAATCAAGTGATCAAAATTAATATAACTAGTAATGAGAAACGCTGAAATCTTGATACACAGTATGAAAAAAGACACAACAGCATTTCTGAGATACTCTCGCCAAAAAAGCATTTAATTCGAGGAAATATTAGTCAATCTTACACTGAAGGACATTCTATAAAATAACTGGCCAGTACTCTTCAAAAGTGTCATGGTCATAAAAGACAAAGAAAAACCAAGGAGTTGTTCCATATTAAAGAGACCAAGGAAACATGAAAACTAAATGCAATACAGGATCCTAGGTTGGGTCTGAATCAGAAAAAGGACATTAGGAATTTTCCAAATATGAACATTCTACATAACCACTGTAGAATCACCAAAGTTCAGAACTGACTGTTGATAAAATACTATTACTAATTTACAGAACCTATTTAAATTTTGCTAATTATCCTCCTAACATCAAAGAGGAAAGGCACAGAAAAAATTCAAGCTGAGTCAAAAACCAGATTTTCTGAATAAAGTCCAGTGCTCCTTCCATTGTCATATAAATTTAGTTTTTATGTATAAGAATAAGTCAATTCATTTAAGAAATTTAATGACATTTTAAAATGAATTAAATAAGAACTTTAAATATTTACTCATTACCTTTATATCATGGCATACTAGGCAGATGATAATTATGATAGTCACAAATTTGTAGTACAGTAACTGAAATAATCAAATAAATAAAAAGATTAATTGAAATGCTGAGTAACACGGTATGTATGGCATTAAGTAAAACATGATTATCTACAAAGCAATTCAAGCTATTTCAAATTGCTGGGGTTTTATTTTTACCAATAACGGATAGTAGTCTGGGAATGACTTAAAACCTTCCTCTTTGGAGAGGCAATGGAGTTGATAAGGGGATGGAGAGAAAGGGAGCAAGAAAGGAAGGGTATATTGGTGGGGATCAGAAGAGAAAAGGAGAAAAGGAGTTAAGGAGAAGGGAAGGAAGGGAGATGTAAATCACATAGTTATATAGCCTGTGGCTCTTTCTGAATCCTTCCAATAGCACATCTTTAGAACATGCTACTGACGTTAGGAGCCTCCCTTGTGCTACAGTGAATCTTTTTTTCCCCAGGCCAGTAAAATATATCAGAAAGACCCTAAGGAGAAAGTTAAATCCAGGAACTAAATAGTGATCTTATGATGCCATAGTCCTGTCTTAATTGAAATTTCATTATCTTCAGCAGAAGATATAAATATGTCAAATTTTATAAGAGCACCATAAGTTTTTATTTATTTTTTGAAGGGGTTATGTATCTTCTCTGAAAACATCTCTTTCCACCTTCCTTGACTGATGTTCTAACAACCTTAGATTTTGTCTATACCAAAGGCTCCTCTCACTGCTTATAGCAAAGAAAGAGGAATGGAAAGATCTGTATGAACAGCAGGAAGGTGACTTCCACTTTTCCTTGGAAGAAACAAGGCACTTCTGTATATCTAAAGGGGTAGCATTACCATTTTAGATAATCCACATTCATGATGGGAATACCTTGAAACAAGGGGAAAAAAAAAAAAGACCATCTCTTCTCCTGTCAGAATGCGGATCTGGTGAGAGGCTGGCTCTCTGCAAATGTTTCAACATCATGTATCTTAAGGACTTAGATTTGACAAAAAGATATAAAAATTAAAAAAAGAAATTCTCTTAGAATAAAATATGCATAGACTTGAGAGACAAAGAACTTCCAAAAATTAAAAATAATAACTTTACAAAGAACAGAAAGTTTCCTAACCAAAGAAATTATCTGAGTGAAGGCGTATTCATGTATAGCACTTATCATATTTGGCACACATAATTTATAGATTTACAGATTTTCATACTGAAATAGCAAATATCTTCCATTTTACAGATGTACAAAAACTGAGTTCAGATAAAACAGAGTTTATCAAAGGTTCAGATAAAACAGAGTTTATCAAAGGTTAATTACAATTAAAAGCACTATTGTTGCCTTTAAATTACTAACTTTTGTCATTTAAAAAGAATCAATGGCTATTGGATTAAAATGGACTTAACAGTGTAAACAATAAATACCAATAAAATCCCCTCCCCCACTCCCCAAATAGGTAAACAGAGAAGAAAACCCTAACCTATTCCATCTGGTTTGGTAAAAAGATTATAAGAGTTTACTTATAAGGACACAGCCATTAGTCAGGTTTAGAAAACATGGATTCAAATACCTAAAGCCAATTTTACATTTCTTTCAAAATGTCCTGATGCATTCTTCCAAAGTAGCATTCATGTTTTTGGCTGTGTATCACTGTCCTAATGAGATTGAAGAGCAACTCAACAATAACACAACCACATCAACAAACTGCAGAATTATGATCACTGTTTCGTGACTCATTCATTGATAAAATAGATATATTTTTTAAAAAGTTAAATCATCACTCAGGAAAAAGTAATTTTCGTTTTCCTGGTCTATACTAGAGATTTTAAATATAGTGAATTCTCTGTAGGGTCAAGAGGTTTAAAATGGATTTCTCTGCAAGATAATGGGAATATTGCCAGCAAAAGGACTGATGAAACAGAGTAATATATAATCTTTATAAATAGAAATCATCTGTGAGATTCAAAATACTAGGTATATGAGAGGGAGTTTTATCTAAAATGTTATCATTCTCAATCTGTCTGAAATAATTAAACTGAATTCTTCTTCTGCCTGATTTTCAAGCTGTATTTTATTATTTAAACGATCTTAAAGTGCACTGTATGGGTGATGTGACGTTTCACTGTGGAATTAAGTGGTAATTCTTGACAAAGCAGTTATTATCATGAGATAATTGACCTTATTTGAGAGTTAAGCATCCTGAGGCAAAGTTGAGTGTACTTAATCCTGGCAGGTTAATTATCTAGTGATTATGGAACCTTGAAAGGTATTACTCTTAAGAACCATTTGCAAAATGACACTATTCAAAAAAACTTCTTAATTTAATAAAAATGAAAAACAAGAAGAATAATCAAGTTCTTTAGTCATGTATTGCTAGATAATGACTACAAAGCAGCTTTCATTAGCAGGCATCAATGGATATAATTAACTGCATGTAGAAAGTTCTTTATTAAGCTGATTACACGTGATTCCAGCTAACAAATGTTTGTTGCTTAAGAGAAATATTTTAAACTTTGACAATATCAAAAAAATTAAAAATACAATATAACATTTAATGAAGCTCTATACTAGAGTAGTTTCAAAACTACCTTAACAAGAAATTGTTAAATTCAGGTGTGCAGTTTCAAAGTACAAAATGCAACGTAACAGGGCACCAAAAAGTTTTGAGGTAACAGAGAAATTTGTTTCTATGCATTTCTAAATCTCAGTTAAAAGTAAACCACACAAATCAAAATCACAAAGAGATGTTACTTCACATCCATTAGGAATGCTACTGTCAAAAAAAGGGGAAAATTATAAGTGTTAGGAAGGATACAGAGAAATTGGAACTACAATGCTTTGCTGGTGGGAATAGAAATAGTGCAGCTGCTGTGGAAAAGAATTTGGTGGTTCCTCAAACAGTTAAACATAGAATTACTATCATACAATCTGGCAATTCCTCTTTTAGGTAAATACCTAAAAGTCCTGAAAGGAGGTACTCCAACAGATGCTTATCCAGCAGTGTTCAGAGCAGCATGATTCACAAAAACCGAGAGGCAAAAACAAATTGAATGTCTATTAATAGATGACTGAATAAACAAAGACAAAAGTCTGATACATGTTACATGGATTAACACTGAAAACATTAAGTTAAGGTGAAATGACACACATAAACAGACAACTATTGTGTGATCCTACTTAAATGAGGAACCTAGAATAGGCAAATTCATAGAGAGACAACAGAATAGTGGTTATCAGAGATGTGGGGAGTTATTGTTTAATATGTACATAACTTCTGCTTGAGATGATGAAGGGTTCTGGAAATGGATAGTGATGATGGCTGCACAACATTGTGGGTGTATTTAATGCTACTGAATTGTACACTTAAAAATGGTAAATTTTCTGTTGTGTTATTTTTTACCACAATGAAAGAAAAGAAAAAAAGTAAATTATATCACAAAATATTTATACTTTGTTTTTATCACATTAATGCAGCAATGGTATTCCTGTGGACACTTCTACTTTGTATCTGGATTTGCCCAACCAAATATTTTCAGATATTCCCTGGAGAAGAATATTTTCTGTGGGCAAATCAGATAAAAGAAATAGTGAGGATGAGAAGTGGGAAAAACTTGGCTTGAAAGGTATACTAACAATGAAAAAAGAATAACTATCTAAAATTAAATATGGTAGGCATTTTATTTTAGATTTCAGAACAAGGACTTTGCTGATTTAGAATAAAATTGGTCAATGTTACCGAATATTAGAATATGTAAGAAAATTAATCCTTAGGTTTTTAAAAAACATTTTAAGCTCTAAGAAATAACTTAAAGGAATAGTTGACTAATAAATCAGTAAGTAGATTAAAATAAGGAAAAATCTATGCATTTTATTAATTTATAAATATATATCATTTGCTAATATTTAAAGTAGTGTCAAAACTTTGAGTTTGTGTCTGCTGCCTGGTATTCTAGAATCTTTCTTATAGAACCAAATCCATAATTCATAGTTTCTGATTTCCAGTTTCAGTTTCTTTAAAGCAGAGTGAAAGCTTGTAGACATTTATAAAGCTACTCCTGAGTGTAGATATTTACAGCTTTTCACTTCTTTTAATATTTTATAATTTTCATGCCCACATCTAATTCAAGAGCAACTTTTGAAAGCAATTTATCTTTATTGAATTTTGTACCCCAACTTAATTCATTAATCAAATCCTCATTCTATTTGTAATCACATTTTATCAGATTATATAATAACTAAATAATTAATAATGAAGACAAACTGCATTAAAAAGGTTTAGGAACAAATAAATTGACTCTTGGTAAACAAAGAACACTGTGGGAAGAGAAGTAAGGTGGTATACCAGAGAATAGTCTAATATCCACAAGTTCTCCCTCATCTACCTGTAACTACTAGTTATGTTTTATCAAGGGAATGAGGTGTGCGTGTTATCTAAGCAAGCTAGTTAAGTAAAACTTAATTAAGAGAGGAATAAGATCATTCCTAATAACACTACCAATACCACTTAACAAAAACTGAATACTTTCTCTGAGTAAAGTTGAAACTTTATATGCATTAGAAAACCAGCCACAGGTTGTGTATATTAAATGATGTTTTTTTAAGATTTTATTTATTTATTTATTTGTGAGAGACAGAGAGAACATGAGTGCACAAGAGCACAAACTGGGGAGGGAGTAGAGGGAGAAGCAGACTCCCCCCTGAGCAGGGAGCCTGACACAGGGCTCTATCCCAGGACCCCAGGATCATGACCTGAGCCTAAGGCAGAACTTAACTGACTGACAAACCCAGGCACCCCTAAATAATGGTTTTTGTGGAAAACATTTGTAACTTTAAAGCATTACTCAATGGTGGGGTATGATAATTTATAATAGTCTGTAAGATTAAAACCCAAGACTATCAAAGCACTTGATAATAACATAGAAGACTATCAATGGCTTGATAATACCATTGAAATATAAGGAAATCTTTCACAGAAATAACAAATTTGATACAGGGTCAACAACAAAAAAATAAATTGGTACTTATTTATTTGACACTGGTTCTTTGGAACTTTTTATTTTAGTGACTCGATTAATTTTTCCTACTTTTAAACTTCTATAAATGGAATCACACAGTACATATATTTTAAAAATTTTGAGATATAATTTTTGAGATATAATTGTCATATAATAATCTGCACAAATTAAAAGTAAGTAGATAGGTGTTGACACATGAATCAAGTCCTGAAACCATAACCACATTCAAGATAAGGAACATATCCATTACTTCCAACATTTTCCTAAAGTCCATTTGGATCTTTGCCTCACAGTACATCTCTATCCCTAGGCAACCATGGATCTACTCTCTGTCACTATAGGTTAGTTTGAATTTTCTAGAATTTAATTTAAATAGAATCGTACAGAGTGTACTTTTGCCTGGCATCTCATCTTTCACTCAGCATATATATTCTAAGATTCATCCATGTAGGTGCATGTATAAATAGTTCACTTCTTTTATAGTTGAGTAATATTCTACTATATGGATATGTAACAATTTGTTTATCCAGTCACCCCTTGATAGATATTTGGATTCTTTCCAGACATTGGGTATTACAAATAAAACTGCTATGAGCATTTGTGTATGTCTTTATATGAACATATGCTTTCATTTCTCTTGGGTAAATACCTATGAGTGGAATAGCAAGGTCATACGGTGGGTGTATACGTAACTTTCTAAGAAACTGGAAAACTATTTTTCAAAGCATTTGTACTATTTTACATTCTCACCAGCTGGATATGACAGTTCTAGCTCTATATTTTGCCAATATTTGGTATGGTCACACTTTTTAATTTTGGACACTTGAAGAGCTATACAGTTGTATGGACTGAGGTTTGCTTTTTTGGATATGGGTATTCAATTGCTACAGCATGATTTGTTAAAAAGACTATTCCCCATGGAATGACCTCTAAAACTGTTGAAAAATCAATTATGGGTCTATTTATGGACTATCCCTTCTGTTCCCTGACCTATTTGTCTAACTTTAGGCCAATGCCACATTGTACTGATTACTGTAGCTTTAGTAAGTCTTGAAACCATGTAATATTATAGGTCCTCTGATTTTTTTTTTTTTTTAAAGATTTTATTTATTTATTTGACAGAGAGAGAGAGGTAGCGAGAGCGGGAACACAAGCAGGGGGAGTGGGAGAGGGAGAAGCAGGCTTCCCACCGAGCAGGGAGCCCAATGCGGGGCTCGATCCCAGGACCCTGGGATCATGACCTGAGCCGAAGGCAGACGCTTAACGACTGAGCCACCCAGGCGCCCCTGATTTTTTTTTTTTTTCCAAAGTTGGCCTGGCTATTCTAGTCCAGAATTTTCCATATGAATTTTGGAATAAGTCTGATGACTTCTACCGAAAAAAACTGCTGGGATTTTGATTAAATTATGTTGGATCCATACACAAATTTGAGAACTGACACTTAACGATAGTCTTAAAGATCCATGAATATGCTATTTCTTTCCATTTAATTCTTTAAGTTTTCTCAACAATGTTTTGTAGTGTTTAGTATATACAAACTTTGCATATCTTTTCTCAGATTTATTCCAAATATGTCATACATTTTTATGATATCAGAAATAACATTTTAATTTTTTATTTATTTTTTAAAGTTTTATTTAAGTAATCTCTACACCCCACATGGGGCTCGAACTCACAACCCTGAGATCAAGAGTAGCACACTCCTCCAACTGAGCCAGCCAGGTGCCCTGGTATCAGAAATAGTATTATAAAAAGTTAATTAATTAAGTAATTGTTATTTATTTATTTCTCTCCAGGAGAGAGAAAATCCCAAGCAGATTCCCTGCTGAGCATGGAGCCTGATGCGGGGCTCTAGCCCATGACCCTGAGATCATGACCTGAGCTGAAATCAAGAGCTGGATGCTTAACTGACTGAGCCACCCAGGCGCCCCAGAAATAGTATTTTTAAATATCAATTTCCAAGTGTTTGCTGTTAATATAGAGAAATACAATTGGTTTTTGTATGTTTATCTTGTATCCCACAACCTTGCTAAACTCCCTTTTAGTCGTAATAGCTTTTTGCAGATTTTATAGACTAAAAAAACCCAATAATGGTATTTGATAATAGACATAACTTTACTTCTTTCTAATCTGGATGTTTTTCATGCCTTACTAGCACTGTACAATGTTGAACAGAAGTTGAGAGTTTTGTTTTGTTTCTGATCTTATAAGGAAAATGTTCAGTCTTTCATCACCAAGTATGATGCTGGCTGTACATTATTTGTGAATATCCTTTGTTGGACTGAAGAAGTTTTCTTCTATTAGTATTCTGAAGGCTTTTATCAGGAAAGGATGTTGGATTTCATCAAATGTTTTCTCCATCTCTATTCAGATGATCATGTTTTCTTCTTAGTTTTATTAAAGTGGATTATATTGATTGATTTCTGCATTCCTGGTCATGATGATTATCTTTTCTATATATTGTTGGGCTTGATTTGCCAAAATTATCTTAAGAATTTTGCATCTGTTTTTATGAGGGATATTGGTCTGTAGCTTTTAATTCTTTGTTTGATTTTTGGTACTATTTTTTCTTCAATAGTTTGGGATAGTTTATATTGAACTGTTATTATTTCTTCCTTAAATTTGTGCCAGAATTCAACACAGCAGCAACACACTGCAAATCTGGGTTTTCTTTGTGGGAAAGGTTTTAACTAAAAATTCAATTTCTTTAATAGGTAACCTGAATAGCCCTATTTCTATTTCTTCTTGAGTGTGCTTTGGTACTGTATGTTTTTCAAGGAATTTGTCCATTACATACAGGCTGTCAATTATATTGGAATAATATTGTTAGGAGAGGAACCACAGTATCTTCTACTCTAGTCTAATTTGCCCCATTAGTGTTCTGAGTACTCTATCTGGAGCCCCATGAATTATGAGGTTATTTACTCTGGCTCACAGAACAAGAATGATTATAGGTTCTACAAGCACTCTGAGGATTATTCCCTCTAATCTTTTCAGGTGGTTCTCAGCCTTCACTAGTTTCCTGACAAATATGCACCGATTAGTTCTCAACTGAAGACTTGGGTGGGACTCTGCAAATCTGCGTTCTCTGTCTATGCAGCTCTTTTCTTTCTGGTACTCTAGGTGTCCAGCTGTTAGATTTCCTGAATTTTTAGCTCCATCTCCTCAGTTCAAAAGAGACTACACCAAGAGGGTCCCCCCACCCTCTTTGTGCTGTGGCCTGGAAATTCTCTCCAAGCAATAAGCTGAGGTAATCATAGGGATCACATCATTCATTCTTTGTCTCACAAGGATCAATGTGAAGAGAGAACCTTGGTGGACAAGGCATTTTTAAATTTTTAATATTAAGGTTATCAGGAAAGCTTTAAAGCATCATTAGTAGTATACAGCCTTCTGAGAAAGGGAAGGTGGTATCAGGTAGAAAATAAGAGCCAAGTTTGTTTTGTTTTGGCTAACTGTTGACATTTTGAAAATTTATGGTAAGCACAGATTTTTTTTTTTTTAAAGATTTTATTTATTTGAGATAGGGAGAGAGTGCACGCATGTGCAAGAGCGCAAACTGGGGTGGGGGGAGAGGCAGAGGGAGAGGAAATGCAGACACCCCACTGAGCAGGCAGCCCGACATAGGGCCTGAGATCCCAGGATCTGGGATCATGACCTGAGCCAAAGGCAGATGCTTAACCGATTGAGCCACCAGGTGCCCCAATAAGCACAGATTTGATTGTTGTTTTGGGGGTGAGGGGGAGAAAGAAAGATAAAACAATCCTATATGTATTCTCTGAGGAATATTTTATACTTCATTGCATTTTAGAAATATAATGTCCCTTTTTCTCCTGGAGACTTAAAAGATAGTTTATGATTACTAAAGTATTCAAGGAGAACAATGAGAGATGAGATTAAAGAAATAAAACAAAGCCACACTTGCTTTTTTATAATCAATATGGACTCATTTACATTTATCCTTATTAAATTTCATCACTCAACTGATATTTCCAGTCTATTAAAGTTTTCAAAAGCTTCATTTTGACATTCAACTTACTTGATATTTGTTAAAGTATTGCATTATTTGCATTCTCTGCATTTGCATTATCTGCAAATACAGCTTTATCTGAATCACTGATCGCTGAGCAAAGCTCAGAATAAACACTGAGGCACATCACTAGAAAACTATTTATCAGCAGAAATTTTGAGACTGGTTCAACAAAATACCAAATAATTGCCCTGTATCCAATATTTACTATCCTATAATCCATATTATGACAGATGGTCTCAAATATACTATACATCCATTGTTTATTGGTCTCCTATAATAGGCACTACATATCTACTGAAATGAATTCAAATGAATAGTAATTACACCAACAAAGTAAAAAGCTATCCTGACATGACTTGTAGCTTGTAATTTTACAACTTCCTCTTCTAGGTAGGGAAAAACGATTCCTTTAATTTTCTATACTATATATAGATTATAATAGCATAATATCTCTACTATTCTGTAAGTCCTAGTCTAACTTTACTGGTTTGTAGAATAAATCATTTCAAAAATGTGGCAAAATATATATAAGACAAAATTTTACCATTTTAAGTGTTCAATTCAGTGACATTAAGTACATTCATAATGTTGTGCAACCATCACCATTATCCATTTCCAGACCTTTTTTGTTATCCATAGAAGCTCTGTACCCATTAAGCATAACTCCCAATTCCCCCTTTCCTGCGGTGCCTGGTAACCACTATTCTACTGTCTGTCTCTATGAATTTGACTATTCTAGGCACCTCATGTAAGTGGAGTCCTGAAAGCCAAACTGTGGAAAGAGCCGAGGTGCCCTTCAACAGATGAATGGATAAAGAAGATGTGGTCCATACATACGATGGAATATTACTCAGCCATCAGAAAGGATGAATACCCAACTTTTACATCAACATGGATGGGACTGGAGGAGATTATGCTAAGTGAAATAAGTCAAGCAGAGAAAGTCAATTATCATATGGTTTCACTTATTTGTGGAACATAAGGAATAGCATGGAGGACACTAGGAGAAGGAAGGGAAAAATGAAGAGGGGGAAATCGGAGGGACAGATGAACCATGAGAGACTATGGACTCTCAGAAACAAACTGAGGGTTTTAGAGGGGAGGGGGGTTGGGGGATGGGTTAGCCCGGTGATGGGTATTAAGGAGGGCACATTTTGCATGGAGCACTGGGTGTTATATGACAACAATGGATCGTGGACCACTACATCAAAAACTAATGATGACTAACATAACATAATAATAATAAAAAAAAGTGGAGTGCTTATAGGAAAATCCAGTAGTTGTGTATGGCTTATTTCAGTTAACATAATGTTTGCAAAATTCATTCATGTTGCATTATGTATCAGGGTTTCATTTCTTTTTAAGGCAGAATAATATTCCATTTTATGTATATACCAAATTTTATCTATTCATTTGGCTATTGGAAATACTGCTGCCATAAATATTGGTGTGCAAGTATTTGAGTCCCTGCTTTCAGGACTTTTGGATATATACCAATTAGGAGAACTACTGGATCATATGGTAATAATTTTATGTTTGACATTTTGAGGAACCACCAAATTGTTTTCCACAGCAGGAGCACCATTTCACATTCCAATCGCCAATGCAAAAGGGTTTCAACTTCTCCACCTCCTTGGCAATACTTTTTTTCCCCTCCACATTTTTGAAAATAATGTGTATCAAGTATATCAAGTGGTATCTCATTTTGGTTTTTTAATGCATTTCAGTAATAACTAGTGATGGTAAGCATTTTTTCATGTGCTTATTAGCCATTTATATATCTTCTTTGGAGAAATGTTTAAGTCCTTCGACAATTTATGAATTGGGTTGTTTCCTTGTTGAGATATATATTCTAGATGTTAATCCCTTACCAGATATATCATTTGCAAATATTTCCTCTCACTCCATGCGCTTTCACTTTGTTTTTTTTAAGTTTTATTTAAATTCCAGTTAGTTAACATACAATGTAATATTAATTTCAGATGTGCCTTATAGTGATTCAACAACTTCATAGTGGCCTCATAGAATGAATTTGGAAGTTTTTCTTCCTTTTCTATTTTTTGGAATATTTTGAGAAGAATAGGTATTAGCTTTTTATTAACTTTATTTTTTTAAGATTTTATTTATTTATTTGACAGAGAGAGAGAGAGAGAAAGAATGAGCAGAGACGCAGAGGGAGAGGGAGAAGCAGACTCTCCACAGAGCAGGGAGCCTGAAGTGGGGCTTGATCCCAGGACCCAGGGATCATGACTTGAGCTGAATGCAGACATTTAACCCACAAGCCACTCAGGCACCCCTTAACTTTTCTTTAAATGTTTAGTAAAATTTGCCTTTGAAGCCATCTGGTTCTCGACTTTTGTTTGTTGGGAGGTTTTTTTTTTTAATTTTATTTTATTATGTTATGTTAATCACCATACATCATTAATTTTTTTTTAAATTTTTTTATTGTTATGTTAATCCCCATACATTACATCATTAGTTTTAGATACAGTGTTCCATGATTCATTGTTTGCATATAACACCAGGTGCTCCATTCAGTACATGCCCTCTTTTTTTTTTTTAAAGATTTTGTTTATTTATTTATTTGACAGAGAGAGAGAAACAGCATGAGAGGGGATAGGGTCAGAGGGAGAAGCAGGCTCCCCGCTGAGCCGGGAGCCCGATGTGGGACTCGATCCCAGGACTCCGGGATCATGACCTGAGCCGAAGGCAGTCGCTTAACCAACTGAGCCACCCAGGCGCCCCAGTACATGCCCTCTTTAATACCTATCACCAGGCTAACCCATCCCCCCACCCCCCCTCCCCTCTAGAACCCTCAGTTTGTTTCTCAGAGTCCATAGTCTTTCATGGTTCATCTCCCCGTCCAGTTTCCCCCCCAGGGAGTCTTTTGATTACTGATTCAGTTTCCTTGCTTGTTATGGGTCTGTTTAAGTTTTCTATTTCTTCCTGTTTCAGTTTTGGTAGTTTATATGTTTCTAGGAATTTATCCATTTCTTCCAGGTTGTTAAATTTGTTGGCATATAGTTTTTCATCATATTCTAATTGTTTGTATTTCTGTGGTGTCAGCTGTTATTTTTCCTCTCTCATTTGTGATTTTATTTATTTGGGTCCTTTCTCTTTTCTTTTGATAAGCCTGCGTTGAGGTTTATCAATTTTATTATTTTTTCAAAGAACCAGCTCCTGATCTGTTCTATTGTTTTTTTTTTAGCCTCTATATCATTTACTTCTGTTCTAACCTTTATTATTTCCTTCCTTCTGCTGGCTTTAGGCTTTACTTTTTTTTTTTTAAGATTCATTTATTTATTTATTTAAGAGGGAGATAGCACAAGCAGGGGGAGCGGCAGGCAGAGGGAGAGGGAGAAGCAGGCTTCCCCGCCCAGCAGGGAGGCAGATGTGGGGCTCAATCCCAGGACCCTGGGATCATGACCCCAGCCCAAGGCAGACGCTTAACTGACTGAGCCACCCAGGAGCCCCTAGGCTTTACTTTTTGATAGTGTCCTTTGATGCACAAAAGTTTTTAATTTTGATGAAGTCCAATTATTTTTTCTTGTTCTTGCTGTGCATTTGGAGGTTTTTTTTTTTTTAAGTGAAGACCATTTTGGTATCATCAGCATTTTCTGCAGACCTAATAATCTGTGCCTCTATTTTTTTCTATTCTTCTAAATCTATGCCAAACTTTTAGCATTATTCTCTGGTTCTATAAATGCTTTCCATCTTTTTTTTTTACATGTGTTTAACAGATGTGAGCTTTTTTTTTTTTTTTTTAGATTTTTAAAATTTGAGAGAGAGCATGTGTGTACACACAAGTGGGAAGAGGGGCGGAGGGAGAGAAAGAATCTCTAGCAGACTGTACTGAGCGTGGAGCCCCATGTGGGGCTCGATCTCATGACTCTGAGACCATGACCTGAGCCAAATCGAAGAGTCGGATGCTTAACCGACTGAGCCACGCACACGCCCAAATGGGAACTCTAATTAAAGAATTCTCTGTGTGCTCTGCAATGTTGTGTTTCTAAGGCTCCTCCCCGTTTTCTTCCTAATTATGGTCATTTGATATTATAAAGTCAGAATTGAATTTTTGATGGTATTCAATCCTCTCAAGTTACCTCTAATTCTAAAGTCCTTCTTTGGAATGATATTTATCTTTTTAAAAGTTTTAAAAATTTGTCTTTTTAAAGTACAGAGCATATATTTAGGTACTGCCAGTTTGATCTTTCCTGACTACAAAGAACTCTGAGTTCAAATATCAATTTCTCCCAAGGATTCTCAGGCCACCATACTGATGACCAATTCTTTCATGTTATTTTAAAAGGGCAGATTAGCACTTTTCCTAGTTACTTCCTTTTTCCTTCAGAAAATAAAACTAGCAATAAAGGAAATGTGAAATGTAGATTTTAATCAAATGAGACTTCCAGCAGATACTCAGTAGTTCAAGGTCATTACCACTATTTCTTGCCATTATGTCAGTTTATAAATCATCAGGAATGTAGCATTTCCTTCAAAGTGTCTTTGAAGACATTCATACCATATTATTTCTACAAATCACCAAGGTGATCTCATAAATTATGTCGAGGTCAAATTTATGTTATTCTATACAGACAACACAGTTATCTTATTTGGATACAAAATCAGTGAATATAATCAAACTGTTACAATGATGTAATTCAAATCAAAATCGATTTCTGGGATAGTTAGTACAACATGTTCACTTTACACATAAAGACCCTGAGATTCATGAAAGTTAAGTGATACTGCCCAGGTCACAAGAAGATATACTGAAGGTCTCTTTTTTTTTCTGGTTCATGGATGTTTAAAGTCTACAGGTTAAACAGAAGCTATAAATACTATGTGAGCAAAAAAATTATTTTCCACTAATTTAGAATAAAAGAAAGTATAATCTTGGTAAAAAGGAAAAGCTGTGAAAGTTTTTAAAAAAAACCCATTTTATCACCTTCAAATACAACATACAAGTATTAGCAAAAATGATATTAATAAAAAATTTAATACAAATTATAATATACCAACCTTTACTCATAATTTAGACTCACACTTTGAATAAATAGTTAAATTCATAAAACATTAATTTTAGACCAAATGCCCCTTACCTTAATCCATGAAAATTTCAGGGGAAACATTATTTAACTGGTCAGAAGAAAAGTCAGTTGATGTGAAGGGATCAGGATAAGGGGAAGGGTTGATTGAAAGGGGTGACAGAAATGATTTTTATCTTGATCGTGGTCATGGCTACATGTCATGTATGCATTTGCAAAAGTTCACAGAAATGTACATTAAAAAGAGTTAATTTTATTATACATAAATTATAAACCTCAATAATCTAACCTTTTAAAAGACCAATTTTTTACTGTGAAAGAAAACTAGTATATACTGAATTCTAAAAATACTGAATTAGAGGGGTCCAAACTGAGGCAGTTTTGTTGTGTAATTTTCAATATATTTATGCAACTATTTCAGTTTTTAATCTCTAAACTTATACACAAACCAAAAAAACAGAAAAAGACCAGACACTTATTTTTTTAAAAAGTAACTCACCGTCTCATTTCCAAAAAGTATGTCAATATAAGGCATAACTTTCATCAATGATTCCTTGTAGAACTGACTAATAAATGGTGCAGACAAATTCAAAGTGAAAACTCTGTTGTTTTCAGAAGCATGTTTAGCCACTTTTAATACCGACTCTGGGGAAACTGTAAGGAAAAAGCCCTGGATAAAGAAAAAAAGGAGGGGAAATTAAAAATGCCATCTCCACAGAGTCATTCTCGGTCAGAATAAAAGACACCTATAAAAAATACAAACGTCTATATAACACAAACTTTAAAATACAATTATAAAATTCAAGGCAGGGCGCCTGGGTGGCTCAGTCGTTAAGCATCTGCCTTCGGCTCAGGTCATGATCCCAGGGTCCTGGGATAGAGCCCCACATTGGGCTCCCTGCTCAGTGGGAAGCCTGCTTCCCCCTCCCCTACTCCCCCTGCTTGTGTTCCCTCTCTTGCTGTGTCTCTCTCTGTCAAATAAATAAATAAAATCTTAAAATAAATAAATAAATAAATAAATAAATAAAAAAAATGCAAGGCAGAAAGCAGCAGCATTCGATTAGAAGAAAAACCTATCATTGAGTACAATATGCTTAGTGTGTGCCCTTATGTCAGAGTATAACACATTACTTACTTCATATTAGATCTGTATACTCAACACTGAAAGAATTCTGGGAATCCACATAAGAAAAAATATTTCAAAGGTCTTATTTGAGACAATAATTATATTTAAATTACAGAAATAGTAATGAAGGCAGACTGGATCATTTTAGCTTCTTATAAACAGTTTGGATTCTTATAAATGACATACTATTTATTAAAAAATGAAATTAGTTTAGAAATGAAATCAGTTTCCTAAAATCATAGCTTGTTAACTTATGCCTAAAATGAATTTTTTAGGAAGATCCTGAGTTGAAAATTCCACATAATGAGAAAATAATTCAGTGATAATAGAAAAATATTTTAGTTAAAATTTTATGTCAGGAAAGCTGTGTTTTAAAATGCTATTTATCTACATTTTAAACATTAATAAAAGCATTTTTAAAATAGATTTATACCTTTTAGATAAAAGCGTAAGCAAAGACATGGATGCTTACAAAGGAAATTGATTTGAATGTTGCACAAGACAGTGAAGGAATACACAAAGAGCAACAGAAGATAAAGTCAGAAAGGCCAGGGGAGTCAAGAATGCAAAAGGCCTTGAATGGGGCAGGTGAGGAGTGAGGGTGGGGTGGGGACAGATGATGGGTAATGAAGATTTCCTTGAAAGAAAGGAATAACAAGCTTGTGTGAAAATTTAAAGGAAAGTTAATCTGGATAGCAACAATTCAACAACAGTCAAAAGCAGAAAAGAAAAACGTAAAGGAGAGTACGAGAGGAAGGCAAATAAGGACAGTAAATGATGACAGAGAAATCCAACAAGGAAAATTTTTAAGAAGATACTTAAAGGTATTGAATGCTATCAATGGATAGAGAAAGAAAGGATGAGCAAAAGCCACTGGATTTGATGATTAAGAGAAAGTACTTATGGGATAAAGGTAAAAAAAAAAGTCAGCTGTTAAAGAATGGTGAGAAAGTAGGGGTAAAAATTATAAATTATTTTGGAAGATTTATCAATGAAAAATAATAGACTCATCTGAAATTTACTGATTTACTGAGCAATTATTGTGTTCCAGGCACTACACTAAAAGCTTTATGTATATTATTATCAATTATTATCGTTTTTTTCCTTGTATCAAACCTGAGGTAGAGACTGTTATTCTCATTTTTATGAATAAAAAAAGGGAAAATAGGCATGTGAAATAATGTCCCCCCAGGTCATACAGTTTATATGTGATGGAGCTTAGATTCAAATGACTAGAGATAATGCCCCTCGTTTGAATAGGTAATTGAAAAGAAAAGAGAAGAAAGATATTTTACTGGGGGGAGAGGAGTGGGAGAGTTGTTTTTAAGAACAGCGTTAAGTTGGAGCATTTTTGATCTTTAACAAGAAGGATCTACTGGAGAAAGAGAGGAATGAAGAAGCAAGATAAGGAGGAGGATTAGAAAGAACAAGGAACCAGAGAAGTTAGGGCAGTGGGAACCAGAAGGAAAGAAGAGGTAAACTTATAAACGGAAGAAATAACCATGAAAATGTAAAGGAAACTTCTTTTTTTTTTAAATTTTATTTATTTATTTGACAGAGAGAGACACAGCGAGAGAGGGAACACAAGCACGGGGAGTGGGAGAGGGAGACGCAGGCTTCCCGCGGAGCAGGGAGCCCGATGCGGGGCTTGATCCCAGGACCCTGGGATCATGACCTGAGCCAAAGGCAGACGCTGAACGACTGAGCCACCCAGGCGCCCCTAAAGGAAACTTCTTTTAAAATTACAAAAGGGGTACTGAAATATTCAACTACAACTGAGGGACTAACCACTTCCATCATGTAAACTTTAAAAAGTTTAAAAAGAAAAAAATTTTTTTCTATTACTTTCAAATTGAATATTAAAAGAATATTAAAAAATTAACTTTGAGGTAGGAGTCATGTATACTTGGATTTGAAGGGTTTATTGCCCTTATAAACTCTGATATTAAGAATTTTCCAGTATAATTGTTTCTTATTACTTTAAAGTATTGCTAATGAAATTCTAATAAAAATGTTTCCTTATTATAATAACATAATATTTTCTCATTATTTAAAAACCCCAATCCATTTATTCTTTACCAATATTCAACTGTTCTAAAAGGTAACAAGTGTTAGTCTTAGGTGACGTTATTTTTTAAATGTTTTCACCTTACCTTTTTAACCAACTACCATGTCACTTGCAAACTATGAACATCCAAGCTGTTTCCTTTGCTATTTTTGTCACTTGGAGAATTAAAATGAACAGTTTATATAGCATCTTGTCTCCATAGTAATATGTATGTACTTGCTTTTTAGTCTTTCATTTAATGAGGAGCGTTTAAAGCTAACCCCCCTCCCATCTCTCCCCAAACTGTTCCAGCATGAAATAAAAACCTCCCAGAGCTAGCATTCTGCCAGCTGTGGATTAACCACAGACAGCCACAGAATGGTCTACACAAATAGTAACCTGGTCAAATAATTAGGCTTCTCACCAACTTTGGACTGAAAATTTGATCTGTGCTAAAATACATCTGATTGTAATTTAAGGTACTGAACAGTATGCCCCTGGAGTCCAAATTTGGCCTCATTCCAAATGTGTATATATGTGTTTTACTTTAAAATGCAACACAAGAGTATTGTGATGTGGACAATATAACTTCCATTTTGTCAATTTTATAAAGAATATATAAAAAACTATCAGCTTTTAAATGAGGGAGATTCACAATTTAAATTAATTCCATTTTTGAATAGTCTCTTGTTTTACTTTAAGTAAATATTTAGTATTTAAACAATTTAGGATTTGTGTTCCGTTATAGTGCAAAGACTTAAAATTGATGCCAACCATAACTTTTCTTCCTAGATTTATATCCTTTGCTAGGCGACACGTTCTAGACTGTATTATCATGAAAAATAAAAACAGTGCCATTATAAAAATTTTTTTCAAGTGTCAGGTTTGCAATAAAAACAGGGCAATAGTTTATATGGCTATAGATTAGAAAAATACTCTATATAATCAACAAACTCTTGTGATTTTTCTGATTAGGGGTTTCAGTCTATATAACAGTTAATCCTATTACTCTTTGTCCCTATGAGCACCAGAAGGCAAAGCAGATTCTAACACTTAAGAGATCTGATAATATTAATCAGTATTGAGAGTGAGGCAAGACAATTTTATCCATTAAAATGGTAAACAAAACAGAATAAAAAGGTAGGAATAGGAGGAATGGGGAAAGAATAAGGCAGGGCAAAAGAACCATTTTTGCATCGCCAGACTTAATACTTAGAAATCTCAAATACATGTGTTTGAACTGCACGGGTCCACTTACGCATGGATTTTTTTGGATAAATATAGTACAGTCCTATAAATGTATTTTCTCTTCCTTATAATTTTCTTAATAACATTTTCTTTTCTCTAGCTTACTTTATTATAATATGTTTTTAATAGACTGTTGATGTTATCGGTAAGGCTTCTGGTCAACAGTAGTTAACTACTATCAGTAGTTAAGTTTTGGGTGAGTCAAAAGTTAATACGCACATTTTTTGACTGTGCAGAGTGTTGGCATCCCTAACCCCTGTGTTCTTCCAGAATCAACTGTACATAAATTTGTCATCCACCTACTCTAAGTATTTCTTGGTGTAGTTTAATTTTTTTAAAAGATTTATTTATTTATTTATTGGACAGAAAGAGAGAGAGAGAGAGAGAGAGTGAGCACAAGCAGGGGGAGAGGGAGAAGCAGGCTTCCTGCTGAGCAGGGAGCCCCATGTGGGCTTGATCCCAGACCATGGGGGTTCATGAGCTGAGCCAATGCAGCCGCTTAACCAATTGAGCCACCCAGGCGCCCCTCTTGGTGTAGTTTAATTGCTACACAGAAGGATGTAAGAGATTAAACTGTTTAATATACTAAAAGATAAGGAAAGGAATTGCTCTTCTTGCTCTTTACCAGTATATACTTTAATTCAGGAAAATCATTTGGTGTTCTTTTTAATTGTCCTTAGCTAAGAGCACAAATTCTTTTTATTATTTCCATTAACAATTACCTAAAGAATAGAGGTGTGTGTGTGTGCACACGTGCTCATATACTTTGTAAATTTTAGGGATTTTTGGAAGTATAAAAATAAAAGCAAACAAAAGACCAGGAAAAACGTCTACAGTAAATATGACACAGTGTTAATATCTTTAGTCTATAAAGAGTTTTAAAAATAGATTAAGAATTAAACAAACATGAGGACACCAATAGATAAATGAGCCAAGAACATGAAAATGCATTCCATTAAAAGCAAAAAAGAAATATACTGGTAAATAAATATATAGACAAGTATTCCTTTCTAGCAATTAAAGAAACAACATGGTGAAGAAATGTTCTTCAGTGATGAAGAAAGGTTGGTGAAATTAATATATTAATACTGCCAGTGGGAGTGCAACTGACACTTTCTCAGAAAATAATTTGAAAATACACATGAGGAACCACAAACAAATTCATACTCTTTGACCCAATAATTCTATTTTTGAGAGTCTACTTTAAGGAAATAATCTAAAATATGGGAAAATATTAATTCATGAACATATCAGTACACTATTTTACTGAAAATCTGGAAACAGTGTAAATACTTAATGATTGAAAAAGAAATAGTCAAGAAAGAATTGGCATATTCTTTCTATTTTTCCACTCTAAACCTGGCTGTTGATAATTAAAAATGTGGCTAGTTAAAAAAAATGTTACTAGTTCAACTGAAGATCTGAATGTCAAATTTTA
Source organism: Halichoerus grypus (assembly GCF_964656455.1). NCBI lineage: Eukaryota > Metazoa > Chordata > Mammalia > Carnivora > Phocidae > Halichoerus > Halichoerus grypus. Next base: position 51,354,005 of record NC_135718.1, read on the forward strand.
TTTAATTTTAATTTAAATGTAAGAAGACATGTAGCTAATGAGCACGTGCAATGTGGCTAGTGCGACTGTGGAACTTGATTTTAATTTAATTTATTTAAATTTAGAAATAGAAGCTGCTAAACATAATTTTATTGTTTTGATAGGTCTACATTTCATTTTGATCATTGACAATTTAGTGACTGAACTGATTGCTGTAAATTTAAGATAGACAGCAATTTTAAAGGCTTAGTATGAACAAAAGAATGTCAAGAATATAATAATTTTATATAATTACATGTTGAAATGAAAAATATTTTAGTTAATATTAAGATAAACAAAATACATTATTAACATTAATTTTACCTGTTTCTTTTTACTTTTTCAATGTGGCTACTAGAAAATTTTCAACTATATGTGACATATTTTCATTGGAAACTGCTGCTCTAGAGGATACTTTGAAAATTTTTAAGATTATGATTATGGAAAAATTATGATTATGAAAACTAAGTGGAAAAGTGGAAAATGTTTACACCACATAAATGTTAAATGAAACATAAAGCATACAAATAGTGTGCACAAAATATGGTTAAAAACTACACTAAATCAAAAGGAAAAAAATGGAAGAGAATACACCCAGATTAAAATGGTTAAATGTGAGTAGAAAAATTATGGATAATTTTAATTTTTTTTAATTTTTCAAATTTTGGTGATGCCATTCAATTCTCTTCTGATAAAAATTATTTAAAAGACAAAATATTTTGTTACTTGAAGTAAATCTCTACACAAACAAGAGATGTTTATAAATGGTGAGAAGCTTAATTCAATAAACAAGAGTCATCAGAGAAACAGCTGGGATGTAAGTCTATTTTGCTTCTTCAAGTAGATGGCAGAAAAAAGGAAAAAACTAAATATGAGACTGGTGACTTTGGTAAACCTAAATCACTAGTCACAACAGCAAAAGAGAAAATTAAGAAGGAAGTGTGGTAACAGAAAAATATTTTGCCAACCAAAGAGTGCTCCCAAACCTAGACTACCAATGATGAGAGGGCTGAGAGTTTCAGATGCTGTGTCTGAAGACATACCACTGTTGTCTGTTCTAAAGAATGTATTCAGTCTGTTTTCCATAGCACGATGAAGGTGCCATAGTAACACTTGTCAGAGAATGAGGTTGAAAGAATGAATAAATGAGAAGCCAAAAAACAAATACAACCACCAAATAGTATGTTTTCTTCTTCTTAATAGGATCTACATGTTTTGTATATCTCCCAGAGAGTGTGAAATGTATTTCTTTATAGGAGAGAGAGGATCAAATATGAATTATGACAAAGCATAGTTCCTATGTGCTTGTAAGGAAAATACTGACTTTGACAACCATTAAGATAATGTATAAATTGTTTACAATACAATGTTATGATATGCACTACACTTCATACCAATGACAGCAATAGAATCACTAAAAGAAAAAAGCCAGAACAAATGCATTAGCAAATACTTGTTACCACTGACTGAATGTAATGCATCAATGGAACAAAATAATTTGCCTAGGTCTTCCTGCCTATGTTGCTCCTTTTGGAAGCATCAGTGAAATCACTCATTCCATATATATTTTAATCTTTAGGGATTAAAATACCTGCAATCTTAACTATTCTATGAACATAGAAGTTAGCTTTTCTTCCATCTGAAATAATCCCCTGAAAAAGCAATGTAACAGGAGGCAGCAAGACATACTAGAAAGAAGATAGGTTTTAGAGGGACATACATAAGATATTAATCACAGCTTTGCTGGAAGTGAAAGGCAGTGTTAGACATCCTGCAAGTCCATTTCTAGGGGAAAAGATAAGCAAAACGTGGTAAATGCACACTATTATATAGAGATTAAAAGCAATAAACCAGAAATATATACATCGGACTGGACAAGCTATATAGTTCATACTTTTATATACTGTGCATAATGTAAACACACATCTAAAAAAATGATACATTTTTCAAGGATATAAAACTCATATCAAACACATTAGAGTTCCCATGGTGAGAAGAGGAAAAGGATTAGGGATCAGGAATGATAAGAAAAATAAAATAATAAGACAGGAGCCATGTCTAAGCCAAATGAAAATAATTTGACAGGATTCACTCAATTCTCAGCATCAGAGAGTTTAAACAAACCAGTATACTTACTTACTTACTTATTTATAAGCAAACTCTACACCCAGCGTGGGGCTTGAACTCAACAACCCTGAGACCAAGAGTTGCATGTTCTACTGACTGAGCCACCCAGATACCCCAACAGCATACTTATTTTTAACAGTTTTACCAATCTGACTACTATTTAACTGTGATTTGGGGTTATGTAACTTCCCTAGGCCTCACCTCATTGCTCTCATCTGAAAAATGGGAATGGTAACACCTATCAGTGTCATTGTAAGACCTAAATGAGTGCTTAATACAATGTTTGTCATGTTATATGTGCTTCACACGTTTCCATTTTATTATTACTATTTCTGTAGTAATACGAAGAACATTAGAAAGTTGTTTTGTTTTTGCATGAATGGTGAGTTCTACAGTTATAACTCTTAGTTACAATACTGAACAAAAGTATGCTCTTTAACATCAATATACAGTTTGGTATTTCCTTTGAAATATAAAAACATAAAACAAAATCCATCATTCCCTTTCCAAAAGCTCTGCCTCCTCTCTTTCCTTGATTTAATCATCCTATATCCTGCTGACAGATTAATCACCCTAATCACTCTTCTTTTCCTAGCAAATTAAATCCAAATGCCTCACACCCCAGCATTCAAAACTCTCCACAAAATACTCCAACTTCCACAGTAAGCCAGCTGTAACCTCTATTACTCCACAACATATGTCCTTGCTTCAATCATAATGATTTGCTTCTCCCAAAATAAGTCTTCTGACTCTTTATATTGTTCTTTCTATCCGAAATATCAACTACCCCTACCTGTTGGAATTTACCACTCCATCAAGGCCCTTTTAAATCTACATTTAAATCTGAATTTCATCCCACAAAGATTTAACTACGTTCCTACCAAGATGTACTCATTCCTCTTTGAACCTTCTTAATATGTAATATGAATTTTATTTTGTTTAAACAACTTGTATTTGCCTTATCTCCCTTACCTGACTGTAAATAACCTTAAGGGCCAGTGTACTTTTTAAAATGTTTGCTCCAGTACAAAGCACAGTGTGTACAGTATACAGATAGTTTAAAAATATCTGGTTAAATTTTTATTGAGAGTCCATCTAGATTCCCATGTAACTGGAATGCTATTTTGAAAAAAAGAAAAGAAAAAAGAACTGTTGCATTTTCACATGCAAAGAGAAGAGTATATTCATTTCAGAGTTGGACAACTCTTTAGTTCAGAGGATCTGAAACTTTCTCAGTTCCTAGCACCCTTAGGGTATAAGTAATTTTTTTCATGGTGCTCTAAGACAGGCCTAACAGTTCTAGGTGGTTTTTTTGTTTTGTTTTGTTTTGTTTTTAACAGTCAGGTCCAAATAACCTAATAAGTACTGATAATGGAAATAAGTACTGAAAATAGAAGTAATTTACCCTACACAAGAGAAGTAAATCTGAGTATAAGGGTGGCATTCTGGGGAGCAGAAGTAAGAGGATTTTACAGAAATGCACTCTGACTGGATGATGGCAGTGGGGTACCCTGAAAGTAAAATACAACCAATGAAAACTTGCCTGTGGCTGGGATGCCCTAACAACTTTAGTAGTGATGATACCTAGTAATCAATTTTCATTTGTTTTCTAACCTATGTAGTGTTAAAATCCCTCTCTGCTAACCTAAACTTGCCATAAAAATTAGCTCTTCACCTTCCAAATGTGTAAATAATTTTTCATTTTATGCTCAATAAAGTTTGGATTTAAGAATTATTATCATTTTTGTCCTCAAATCCAATGTTTAATGTCCAATTTTTTAAAAAGATTTTATTTATTTATTTGAGAGAGAGCAGAGTGAGAGTGACCAGAGCCAAAGGCAGACGCTTAACTGACTGAGCCACCCAGGCACCCATATCCAATCAATTTTTAACTCTGTAGTAACTCTTCCAACTATGCCATCTTTCTCATTAATACAACATTAGTATTAACTTCCCATTAATATACCCTCATTACTTTGTAAACACTACTGCAACAGTTTCCTGTTTTGGCAAAATTCCTTTGCTCAAAGACCTTAAATGGCTCATTTCTTAATAATACATTTAAGTTCCTGACATGGCATTAAAAATTCTCTAATTTATCTTTCCTACATTACCTCTGATGATTCACCTTCATGAAACTCTTATTCTGACCACATGGGTCTTCTAGCTAGCCTAAGTAGAAATCCTATACTTTCCTATATACTTTCATTTGCTGGTGATATTTATTCACTCTCTAGAATCTGTTCTTTACCTTCCACTTAGTCAACAAAAGCAAGGGTTGGCAAATGTTTTCTGTTAAAGGCCCAATAGAAAATATTTTAGGTTTGTGGGGCATATGAATTCTACTGCAAAAACTCAACTTTACTATTGTAGAGCTAAAGCAGTTATAGACAATACATAAAAGACTGAGCATGGCTGTGTTTGAATAAAACTTTATTCACAATAATAGGCAGTGGGTGAAATCTGGCCCAAGGGTCATATTTGCTGACTCTTGAACTAAAGGAAAGAAAGACACACACTACTAAGTGGAAATGAAAACAACCACTAAAATACAAAGAAAGTTGGTAGAGAATATTAGCAGGAAATCCAATGTAGGGCGGTAATGACTGTTAGCTTCCTCGCAATAATAAAGAGCATGAAGAAATTGAAGGTTAAAGTGGGTTTAGAGAGAGAATGAAACCATAATTACATTTCCAGATGTCCTATCTTGAATTGAGAACATCTGACTATTTTCTGAGGTTAGCACTAAGACAACACAAGTTGCTACATTTGAGTAGTACACCCAATTTCCATAGCATACTGATATCTTGTTTTAGGTGTTGTTGGTCCCCATCTGCACCCCTCCATCCCACTCAATGCTTCTCCCTAGAAGTAGAGGAAGTGGTGGAATGTGTTAATAAAGCTAACCAATGTTTTTGAAGACAATTTTTGAATTTTTAAAAACAAATCATAATTGGAGCGCCTGGCTTGATCATCTGGGTGAGCATGTGACGCCTGATCTTGGGGTTGTGAGTTCAAGTCTCATGTTGGGCACAGAGATTACTTAGAAAAACAAACAAACAAATCATAATTGTGGTAGAAGCTTGGGGTTCACAAACCAGGCAACTGTAGACTATAGTTAAAATACAGGGTGGCTTCTTTGATTGCCAAGGCATTACAGAGAGCAGTGCTCTTCTAATTCAAACTTTGGCCTGCTTCTTGGCAAATTACTAAAATAAACACTGCTATTCTCACTTTTTAAAAAAGTAACTGGCACAAATGAGCTATCTTTCTTTGTCTTTATTTTTATGTAGAAGTAAAAACTGGAGTAAGTATATCCCCCTGAAATACAAAAAATAGCAACAGATAATATAGTAGCATGTTATAGTTAAAAAAAAGAAATGACTGGACTAGAAATTCTAGTCTAGGTTTTAAACAAGCTACTTTGAAACATTTGAGCAATATATTTAATCTTGAGCTCTGGTTTCTTCAATTACAAAAATAGACGAAAGGTTGGGTGGATGATCTTCAGAGACCCTTCCATCTCAAAAATAGAATTCAGGGACGCCTGGCTGTCTCAGTCAGTAGGGCATGCAACTCTTGATCTTGGGGTTGTGAGTTCAAGAACACATTGGGTACAGAGTTTACTTAAAATAAATAAAGGGGCATTAAAAAAATAGAACTCAAGTTTAAAATTAACAACTGTTAACTGAGGTGAAATTCATATAACATAAAATTAACCATTTTTATTTATCTTTTTAAAAGATTTATTTATGATTAGAGAGTGAGTGCGCATGTGTGGGGCAGGGGGAGGGGCAGAGGAAGAGGAAGAGAGAATCTCAAGCAGACTCCCTGCTGAGAGCAGAGCCCAACTCAGAGCTCTATCCCACGACCCTGAGATCATGATCTGAGCCAAAATCAAGAGTTGACGCTTAACCAACTGAGCCACCCAGGTGTCCCAAAATTAACCACTTTAAAGTGAACAATTCAATGTCATTTAATACATTAACAATGTTGTACACCATCACCTCCATTTAGTTTCGAGACGTTTTCATCACCCCAAAAAAGAAACCCCCTTAACTCATTAAAAAGTTACTCCTGGCCACTGGCAACTGCTCATCTATTTTTTGTTTCTCTGGATTTATGTATTCTGGGTTTTCATATAAATGGAATCATACATTATATGATCTTTTCTGTCTGGCTTCTTTCACTTAGCATAACATTTCTGAAGTTCATTCATGGTGTAGTATGTTGTATATTTGTTAGTTTTTATGGCCGAATAATATTCCATTGCAAAGACATCTCACAATGTGTTTATCCATCTATCTGGTTAGGGGCATTTGGCTTGCTTCCATAACTCATTTTTTTCCATAATATTTTTAGAAGCAATAAATACTATACATGTACATATCAAAAGTGCACTTCGAACATAGGAAAGAGCTAAACTGTCAATAAATACACTTACATTGACCCTGACATTTTCTCCTTTGTGCTGCCAGCAATGGTCGCGGGACATAGTTACGTTACGTACACACACACGTACACACATGTCGAAAGGAAGGATTGCTTTTAGACTTGAATAATTTCTTTACTGCTGAAGTCAACCCTGATTGCTACCTGATTAATATCCAGCCACTCAAAACAGTAGCACGAGAAGTCAAAAAGGTATAGAGAACTCATGACACTAGCTATGAAAACTTTATGATATTGAAAGTTTGTATGTTAATGAAATATTTTTCAGATCATATATTACTTAGACATTGCCTTCTGGCTATTAAGTTATATGACTTGATATAATTTTTAAGATAAGTGACTAAAATGCATTTTTAATACTGATATAGGGCAGTAGTTTTCTTTTTTCTTTAAGATTTTATTTATTTGACAAAGAGAACAGCAGAGGGAGAGGGAGAAACCGACACCCTGCTGAGCAAGGAGCCCAATATGGGGCTTGATCCCAGGACCCTGAGATCATGACCTGAGCTGACAGCAGCCGCTTAACCAACTGAGCCACCCAGGCGCCCCTAAGACAGTAGATTTCAAAGTGTAATTCCTGAATCAGCAGCTATAGTATCACTAGGAACTTGGTAAAAATGAAAAACTTAGGTCCTACCCCAGACCTATGCAATCAGAAAATGTGGGTGGGCATAGCAATCTGTTTTCACAAGCCCTCCAGGTGGTTTTCATCCATGTTAAAGTATGAAAACCACTGATCTAGAATAATAAAAGATCCATTCATTATCCTTAAGACTCTTATCCAACATAGAGAAACTAAAAATCTTTATGAAGATGGCAAAGAAGGGACCCACTAAAAATATAAAACCTGTCTGTAGTGGAGGAAAAACAGGTTGTATCATTTTGTTCCAAGAGGTAGTTCTAACATTATCTAGATCAAAAATTAGGATTAATTCTAGATATGTCTCCTGAGGCCAGGGAAACAAAAGCAAAAATAAACTAATGGGGACTACATCAAAATAAAAATCTTCTGCATAGCAAAGGAAATAATCAACAAAACTAAAAGATAACCTCTGAATGGGAGAAGATATTTGCAAATGACGTATCTAATAAGGGGTTAGTATCCAAAATATGTAAAGAATTGATACAACTCAATACCAAAAAACCAAATAATACAATTAAAAAATGGGCAGAAGACATGAACAGACATTTCTCCAAAGAAGACATGGAGTTGGCCAGCCAACAGACACATAAAAAGATGCTCAACATTACTCATCATTAGGGAAATGCAAATCAAAACCACTATATCACTGCACACCTGTCAGGATGCTTAAAATCAAAAACACAAGAAACGAGTGTTGGTGAGGATGTAGAGAAAAAGGAACCCTTGTGCACTGTCAGTGGGAATGCAAACTGGAGCAAGCCACTGTAGAAAACAGTATGGAGGTTCCTCAAAAAATTAAAAGAACAACCGTATGATCCAGTAATCACATTACTGGGTACTTACCCAAGGAATATGAAAAACCTAATTAAAAATGATATAGGCATGCCTATGTTTATAGTAGTATTATTTATAATAGCCAAATTACGGAAGCAGCCCAAGTCTCCGTTGACAGATGAATGGATAAAGATGTGGTATATATATACAATGGAATATTATTCAGCCATAAAAAAGAATGAAATCTTGCTATCTGCAACAACATGGGTGGATCTAGAGAGTATAATGTTAAGCAAAATAAGTCAGTCTGAGAAAGACAAATACTATATGATTTCACTCATATGTGGAATTTAAGAAACAAAACAAAGGGGAAAAAATAGACAAACCAAAAAACAGACCCATAATTATAGAGAACAATCAGATGGTTACCAGGGAGGAGTTGGGTGGGAGGATGGGTAAAATAGTGAAGGATATTAAGAGTATACTTATCTTGACGAGCTCTGAGTAACATACAGACTTGCTGAATCACTATATTGTACACTTGAATCACTATATTATACACCTGAAACTAATATAACACTCTATGTTAACTACAGTGTAATTAAAATAATTTTTACCAAAATTAGTTTGCCTATAACTATGACATCGGCCCAAACACAGCCATTCTACTATTATTTGGTCCATTTATTGGGCTTTCAAATTATTTCCCATGAAAAGAGGGTTCTGCAGCTAAAATATTTAAAATTAAACCTCAGAGAGGTTGCTCTACTTGTCCAAGGTCATACAACTAATGATTTGAGGAAGCACTAGAATTCCAGTCTACCGTCTCATATCTGCTTACTTGTTTATATTCACCGATGCCATGTTCTATAAATAATGAAATAACTTAAAAAAAAAAAAGGTCAAGGAGAATATAACTCAGATTGGGTTAAACTTGGGGGTAAAATGAAATACACAGCACATGAATCTTGAATTAACTCTGAATCTAGTTCTAAGTTTCTTGACAGCCAAAGCAAAAAGTAAGACATCCAGTTACCTGGCTTTCATTCTTGAAGAGATGAAAAATAACATTTTTGTATGAGAAACATTTGGGTTTTTTTTTTATAGATTTTATTTATTTACTTGACAGAGAGAGAGCACAAGCAGGGGGAGCAAAAGGCAGAGGGAGAAGGAGAAGCAGACTCCCCGCTGAGCAGGGAGCGCAATGTGGGCCTCGATCCCAGTTTTGGGATCATGACCTGAGCCAAAGGCAAACGCTTAACCAAATGAGCCAGGCATCCCGAGAAATATTTGGTTCTAAAACATACTTGTCATATGGTGTACAACATATAGAACACTGATTAATATAGAAGACTATGCTGTCTGCAACAACTTCTCAATAGGAAGTTCAGTCTATTTATTGTAACACTCTTCAGTAAAAGACTATGGCCTTGATATCGAAACAACTCAGTGAAAGCAAAGCAGATGGGAGTAAAGACCAAGTAAATAGTTCTTTGATGTCTGAGCATAAAACTTGGAGTTTTTAGAGTAAGGATAGACTCTATGTTCCTTAAATAATCCTCTATCAATATCAATTCTCTAAAGCAGGGTGAGAAAACAGTTGAAGAGTAGACAATTTGAAGTTGTACTTTTTTTTTTTTATAAAATCATTTTCTTAAAATTTTATTTTATTATGTTAGTCACCATACATTACATCATTAGTTTTTGATGTAGTGTTCCATGATTCATTGTTTGCGTATAACACCCAGTGCTCCATTCAATAAGTGCCTTCCTTAATACCCATCAACGGGCTATCCCATCCCCCCACTTCCCTCCCCTCTAAAACCCTCAGTTTGTTTCTCAGGTTGTACTTTTTTCTAAGAGTCTTCTCATTTGGTACATGTTTCATAATACCAGGCCACCCACTCTATTATATAAAGAATAATCAAATTATTTGTCATGGGAATCTGCTTAGTGGTAAAATCTTTATGATTTATATAAGGTAAATGTCAATATAAGAAGATATACATTACTGTTCTATAACACGATTTGCTCAAAGAGATTTTCACCAACTATTCTAGGTAGTACTACAATGTACTCAAACTTGTCATTTTTATATGGCTTTATTTATTTTTAAACATAACATTCATCACTACCTAACATTATGTTATACATTCACTTATTTATTTTATTTGTTCTCTCTACTATTGGAATGTAGTATCTAGCAGGGCAAGAACATCTGTTTTATTCATTATTGCATCCCTAGAGCAATGCCTGGCATGTAGTTAGAAAAATATTTTAAATATTTTTTGAATGAATGAGTTTACTTAGACTGGAGAGAGGGGTGGAAAAAGAGATGGTATAAAGTTAAAACATATTAATTTGAGAACACTAGGTAGCTGAAGCAAGGGCTGCCACCTATATTTATCTCTCTCCAAGACAGTACAGAACAAGGATGGAAAAATAAATCTACAAAAAACATGCCCTCAGCATAACCTGAAGACAAAAAAGAATGCCCAAACATCAAAATAACTACAATTAAAAAGAGAAAAACCACCAAGTTCCATTGTAAGATCTCCTACATTCATGCCCCACCCCCACTCTATCATGAGGCCTTGTGGAGAGCAAAGGTAGTTTGAGAAAACCTCTTGGGTAAAGAGAATTTGGTAACTGGGCTAAAGGTCAAACTAAAACTACTGTCAGAAGGGTGATATCCATCCTAAATATGAAAATATTAAACAGGTATGCAAGTAGATCCGAGGAGGAAATTAAAAGTACACTAACTTTAAAGGGGTGTTCTTTAAAATGCACATTTCCTGAGGAAGAGAAAAAAGGCAAAAAAGAAGCCCCTCTGGCAACTGAGCAATGAGGATGAAAAGAAAGAAGGAAATTTTAGGGTTTTGAAAGAGAGCAAAAAGTTGGAGAACTCACAATCCCTAACCTATCCCAGGAGAAAAATATACTGAAAACAACTCCTATCCCCACTCCACCAAACAAATCGACTAAAGAATCTGCACTTTGATATACTGATGGAAGAGGGTACTGTGTTTACTAGGAATCATTTAAAGGACCATAATACAGTCTCCCCCCTCCGCCCCCGCCACATACACATAGCCACACTGACCAAGAGAAAGAGTAACAGATAGCTACGAAACGTCAGAAATGAAAATCAATACATATCAACTGAGGAAAACTCCATCAAGGAAAATCAATCTGAGGCAGGAGAAAATAACAAGGCAATACCACAAATGGAATGAAATATAGTCAAACAAGCATTTGAAGATATGAAAACCCATCATGAATCTGAAATTACAAAATTAAGAACAGAAATAAACAAAACAACAGAGAGTTGACTGAACTCAGCAAAGAGAAAGGAAGACAAAGATAAAATCAATTCAGAAATGAAGAATAAATTACAGGGTGCCCAAGGAAGAATAAACTCAAATGAAAATTTAATAAGGGACACTGAAGAAAGGCAGGAAACTAAAAGAAAATGAAAATGAGATAATAAGGAGGTAAAAAGAGTCAGAGAAGAATAATGGAAATAGAAGACAGGGAAAAGAGGAATAACATTCATACTGTTTGACTACCCCCCTCCCCCAAAATACAAGGGAACAAAGTTAATATTTAAAACTAATATCCCAAAAAACTTTTAAAGAATAAGAAAGACTTGAATCTAGACACTGAAAGGGCCCACTGGATACCTGGGAAAATAAACCCATAATGAGCAACCTGTAGCCGTATCAGAGTGAAACTATTATATTTCAAGAATAAAAACCAGACCTCCAGGTACAACAGTCAAATAATTTATGAAGGCAAAATAATTTGACTGGTTTTAGACTTTTCAAAACCAACATATGAAACAAGGCAACAATTGAGCAGCAAATTTTTAAAAATTCAAAGAAAGAGTAAACCAAAGATTTTTATATCCAGACAAGCTTTCCATTAAATATAAAGACTAGAAAAACAGACTTCAATACATAGAACTTAGGTAATTCTGTGCCCATGAGTTGTTTTGAGGAGTCTGTTAGAGGAGGAGTTTTGAAATGATGGTAAACATTTAAAAATATATACATGTACATCTATGACTAAAATAAAAATAGAGGTAAGGGTAAAAGAGTAAGGTACAAATTTTATATGTTAGGAAAAGAAGATTATATGGTACAAATTTTATTTGTTAGGATAAAAAGATAATAACGTAAGTAAATGTAACTAAAAATGATACAGAAGGAAACAATAAAATAAAGGGCTGTTATATACACAATAGATGAGAGTTAAAGCATACCAACCCAAACAGACAAACCAGACAGTAAAAGGTTAAGTAAAATAACAGAGGACTTAGAAAAGATCATTTAAAAAGATGTAAGTACGGGTGTTTGAGTCTGCCTTTGGGTCAGGTCATGAACCCAGGGTCCTGGGATCGAGCCCCACATCGGGCTCCCTGCTCAGTGGGGAGTCTGCTTCTCCCTCTCCCTTTGCCCCTCCTCTCTACTTGTTCTCTCTCTCTTTTTCTTTCTTTCTCAAATAAGCAAATCTTTTTAAGAAATGTTTAAGTATAAAGGTAACCACTAAAACAAAAATATAAATATAAACCTCTTCCTAATAAACACAGACCACTTCTTTAAAATTTAAAAACAAAATCATGTTTTTCACAGGCAAACTTGATGAGTGAACTGAGAACATTCAAAAAGTCATTTCTCTTGTCTTTAAGAAGGGCTGTATTTGCTCAATGAGCAACAAATACCACTGTTTCTGGCAAATAGTAGGTGATTAATAAATGTATAAGAAATGAGATGAATCTTCATTTTTGGCCATATGTTGGCAGTATGCTATTTTTATTTAGAAATGCTGCTAAAAGAAATGCCACACTTTTGCTCTAATCAAATAGAATATTAGCTATCTCAGACCATAAAACTATTGATTCTTTTTTTTTTAAAGATTTTATTTATTTATTTGACAGAGAGAAAGAGAGAGCGAGAGAGGGAACACAAGCAGAGGGAGTGGGAGAGGGAGAAGCAGGCTTCCTACAGAGCAGGGAGCCCAATGCGGGGCTTGATCCCAGGACCCTGGGATCATGACCTGAGCCGAAGGCAGATACTTAATGACTGAGCCACCCAGGTGCCCCAATATTATTGATTCTTAAATACTTATTTAAATGGATTAGATTATTTAAAAGTCAGAGATTAAGGAAAACTTCATTTATTATAATTATTTCTAACTACTGATAGATCTTAATGAGAAATAATTAAAAGATGTAGAGCTGGTTTTAAGATAGCATTTCTGATGCCGGAGTATAGATATTTCTACACATTCTCTTCTCAAAAATCACCTCAAAATAACACAGAGAATGAGAAACTAAAACAAAACTCCTTTATAAACAAAACTAGAAGACACTGACAATCATGGATTGTAATATCTGACAGCAGAAAGTACATGGAGAAGTGGTGACAAGATTTGCAGAGTAAAAGACGCTGAAGTACAAATTCCAACAAGAAACAAGCTTATTCACCCAAATAACCTTGGGAAGTTCAGAAAATGAAAGTGTCAGGTATCTACTGGGGCTGAAAATTAGGGAAGATGATTAAGAGTAAACTTTCAGATTTCCATTCGCACCCCATATAGCCAGACAAATATCCTTCCCTTACCTCTGCAAGAAAATGGAAAGAAGGTAGGCTAGGAAAAAACTGGAAAAGTTTCAAGCTCAGGAACTCCAAGCATAAAGAAAAACACAGTTCAAGACCAAGTGCTGAAAATAGGCCGGCATGGTTATGTGAAAATCTATATACCAAATAGCCCTTCAAACCCTTTTCCTGACTAGTATTCTGGCTTAAGTTCAGTCAAGCAGAATACTGGAGGATCCCATCTTCTCTGGAGAAACTAAATAGCCCTGAAGAAGACTTTCAAATGATCTCTCCTATGAAAAAGCTGTCTTTTATTCAAATGCCCCAAGAAGTTCAAAAAAGTCTCATTTTGTGCAAGTCTAATCAGGTATTCATTCAGTGTATCACTCCAAAATATAAACAATCAGCATTACCAGATATTTGAGAGAGTCTCTAACAAAAAGTGAAAATACAAAAAAGGGAATTCCAATAAGACAGAAAAACAGAGAAAAAGATCAAGTGAAAAATAAGAAAAATAGAGGATCAATCCAAGAAATCAAATTTCTGACTAACGAAAGTTCCAAAAGGAAAGGACAAAAAGTTGTAGGATGAAAACTATAAAAGAATGACATTAAAAAATTCTCCAGAACTTCCTTATTGTCTAGATTTATAGGAACCAATAGTTAACACAACAAATGAAAAGACCATTATTATTGGTGAGGAAAATTTAGAAAACCAGAGATAAAGACTGTAAAAAAATTCTTTTTAGAAAAAAAAAACCAGGTCACACACAAAGGTTAGCAAAAAAAGACTTCTCAAAAGCAACATCTGAGGTTAGAATATAATACAGCAATTATTGCACAGTTCTAAATGGATTTTTCTTCCTAGAATTCCATATGCAGCCAAACTATTAACCTAGAGTGAGAATAAGTGATGGTGATATTTTGAAATATTTAGGTCTCTAAATATTTATCTCTCTTGTATTCTCTCTCAGAAAGTTAACAGAGGATGAGTACCTTCAAAATAAGAATTTAACTAAGGAAGAATCCATGGAATTCTAGAAAACAAGTATTCAACACAGATCAGAGATGAAGGGAATTTCAGGATGATAGTGAAAAAAAGGCATTGTATGATCTTTATCTCAAATTAAAACCATCAAGACTTTTATAAATAGCTTAAGTAGTAATAACAGATTTTTTCTTGTGTCCATTTTAAGCTGATACAGTATTTAATATTTAATTGACGAATGCTTGCATATTATCAAATCTTACTATTAGAATTTTATAGGGTCATTATTTTGGGTGACTCAATGTATCACATTTTTGAAATAAAAAGATGACATTCCATTCCACTGAGAAATACATAATTCTTCTTATAAATAAAAGATAAAAATTAAAATAATCACAGATGTACAGATACAAATCTAATCTAAGACCTGATACATGAGTGTGTACAACACTATTTCTACCCTGAGTTGCAATCTGTGAGTTACTAAGAGAAAATCAATGGAAGTTTCAAGCAAAAGAAGCTTTTGGGATCATCTTCTTGAATCCCACCACCAGGAGAAAACTAAGACAAACATCAACCAACTGAAAAGAACTGTGTTATTGGGCAGAGATGAAAGGTATTGAAATCTTTGGCCTTTTGGATTATTTTGAATAGGAGACTGAAGCTGGAATACTGGATCAAAGATTTATTTTTCTCTAGCATTATGGAAATAACCATAACCATTAAAGCTTAAGTTAGGCTCTGAAGCTTTGTTCTAATTGTGGCAACGTATTCTAGAGATCATATGCTGCATTGGGATATAATATGGTACCATCTAGATATAAAGAATGTAAAAAGACAAAAGACTACATTTTCAAGTGCAATTTTCTTCTGTATAATTAAATTTGTGGCTGTTGGTAAATCCCCGGCAATATTTTGTGGGTTAACATAGTTCTATGTTATCATTAATTACATAATATATACCATATGTTGAACCTATTTAGAGTTAGTATTTAAGTATCTTTACAGAAACACACTGATAAAATCAATATTGCAATGAATGCATAAAGAAGTTTTTATTTCCTCAAACATTTTTATCTAATTTGGAAAATCTCTTCTAAAACATTTAAAACATGCTAATTTTTTTACTTATTGAAATACTTTCCAAAGTGAGAATAAGGAAAAGAAGAAATTTGAAAAGAAAGAATAAAGGGAAGGAATTTTAAGTATACAGATTATGACTGGCAAAATGATTCATTTTCAGAACTATTGGTTAAATGCTCTAATACTTTCAAAAATATGGGCTCAAATATTATATTAAGTTAAAAATGATGTGGGCTATTTGTGATTTAACAAACTTATAAAACTCAAATCATTTTACATGATTTTATAGAATTTCTTAAAAAAGCATTTCAAACCCCACTGTATTATTCCTACTTACACAAGACTTTTCTCTACCTGACATTTAGTGGTTTCAGTAAATTAGATATAATATTGTGTCTTAGGTCTAAAAAAATTCTGTGCATTCCATTTTAACTGGATAAAATGGAAATTGGTTTAATTCTGTGAGTTAGCATTTAGTAGTTATACACAGAACTTAGGTTGATCCATCACACTGTGATCCAACTGGAACATAATCAGAAAATTATCCCATCCTGCTCTGAGTCTGGCACAGTTCATAGCAGCATTTTTAGAACCAGATATATCGCTATTTCAAAAAATGCTATCAAAAACACTGTGTGGAGGGAAATGATTTCATAACATCAGAATTTAATTCAAATTTAAACATTCCAAAGATTTTTTTCTCATATATGTACACACACACACACACACACACACACCCCCACACACACACACACATACACAGTCTAGTCCACTGAATATACAACATATATACTAAAGGTATCTGCACTCTTCCTCAAGTCATTATCTCAGCTGGGAATAAGTCTCCTTTCCTCACTGCTCTAATCTCTACCCAAAATTGATGACCTTCCTTTACTGATACAAATTTGCTGAATTTATCTGAGTAGTATTTTTTTTATGCTTATCATACAAGCTTTTCCTAAGTATATTCTAATGTGTCTTTTGACCTGAAATCTACCTTTTATATTGTAGAACTCAATATGATTGAAAAGATGATAAAGCATATAAACAAAGTGTTCTTTTTCATTTTATTTTTATATTTTTAGAGAGAAAGAGGGAGTGAGGAAGGAGGGGCAGAGGGAGAGGGAGAGAGAGAATCCCAAGCAGGCTCCATGCCCAGCATGAGCCTAATGCAGGACTCGATCTCACAACCCTGAGACCATGACCCAAGCCGAAATCAAGAGTTGGATGCCCAACTGACTGAGCCACCCAAGTGCCCCACATATAAGCAAAGTGTTCTATATGAACTTTCTTACTATAAAATGTGTAATTATCTTCTCTGTGATTCAAACTATGACATTGTGAACTCAATGGTAGTTCTGTCTTACATTGTTACTCAATTAGCAAAGATCCAGGTAATAAGATCAAGAACTGTATGACAGCAGCAGCTATACTTTTTAGAGTATTATATGTGCCAGGCTCCTTCCTAGGTACTCCAATTATATTAACTCATTTAATCATTACTAAAACCCTAAGAGATAGGTACTATTATTACCCTATTTGATATATTTTGAAATTAAAGTATAATTAACATACAGTGCTATATTTGTTTCAGTTGAACAGTATAATAATTCATCAATTCTATACATTACGAGGTGCTCATTAAGGTAAGTGTGTGTGTGTGTGTGTGTGTGTGTGTATATATATATATATATATATTTTTTTTTTTTTTTTAAGGAAAGTGTACTTTTTTTTTTTTTTTTAAGATTTTATTTATTTATTTGAGACAGAGAGAATGAGAGAGAGAGAGCACGTGAGAGGGGGGAGGGTCACAGGGAGAAGCAGGCTCCCTGCTCGGCAGGGAGCCCGATGCGGGACTCGATCCAGGGACCCCAGGATCATGACCTGAGCCGAAGGCAGTCGCTTAACCAACTGAGCCACCCAGGCGCCCGGAAAGTGTACTCTTGATACCCTTTATTTCCACCCCTCCTCACTCCCTCCCCTCTGGTAACCATCAGTTTGTTCTTGGTATTTAGGAGTGTTTTTCTTCTTTTTTTTCCTTTGTTTTGTTTCTTAAATTCACACATGAGTGAAATCATACAGGATGTATCTCTCATAGACATATTTCACGTAGCACTATAACTCTAGGTCCGTCCATGTTGTTGCAAATGGCAGTATCTCATTCTTTTTTATGGCTGAGTAATATTTCATTATATATATATATATATATATATATATATATATATGTATGTATATATATACACACACATCTTCTTTATCCATTTATCTATGGATGGATACTTGAGGTGTTTCCGTATCTTGGCTATTGTAAATAATGTTGCAACACACATAGGGGTGTATATATTGTTTTGAATTAGTCTTTTTGTATTCTTTGGGTAAATATCCAACAGTGTGATTACTGGATCATATGCTGGTTCTACTTTTAAGTTTTTGAGGAAACTCCATACTCTTTTTGACAGTGGCTGTACCAGTTTGCATTCCCAACAGTGTATGAGGATTCCCTTTTCTCCACATCTTTGCCAAGACTTGTTGTTTCTTGTGTTTTTTATTTTAGCCATTGTGACAAGTGTGAAGTAACATCTCATTGTAGTTTTGATTTGCATTCCCCTGATGATGAGTGATGTTGAGCATCTTTTCATGTGTCTGTTGGCCACCTGTTTATCTTCTTTCAAAAAAGTGCCTATTTAGGTCCTCTGCCCATTTTGGTGTTGAGTTGTATAAGTCTTTATATATAACCTCTTATTGAATACATCATTTACAAATATCTTCTACTCAGTAGGTTGTCTTTTTGTTGTGTTGATGGTTTCCTTTGCTGTGCGAAAGGTTTTTCTTTTGGTATAGTTCCAATAGTTTAATTTTGCTTTTATTTCGCTTGCCTGAGGAGACATATCTAGAAAAATGTTTCTACAGCTGGTGTCAAAGAAATCACTGCCTATTTTCTAACCTAATATTATCGGAAAATTTCATCTGAAAGAAATTTTCCTTTCAAGCGCATAGGAACCTTCTCCAGAACAGATCAAATGTTAGGCCAAAGAACAAGTCTCAATAAATTAAAAAAGACTGAAACCATATCATACATATTTTATGACCACAATGGTATGAAACTAGAAGTCAATCACAAGGAAATATCTGGAAAGAACACAAATACATGGGGGTTAAATAACATACTACTAAACAATGAATGGGTCAACAAAGAAATCAAAGAGAAAATAAACAATACATGGAGACAAATGAAAATGAAAACACTATGGTCCAAAATCTTTGGGATGCAGCAAAAGCTGTTCAAAGAGGGAAGACTATAGCAATAAAGCCCTACCTCAAGAAACAAGAAAAGTGTCAAACAACCTAACCTTATACCTAAAGAATAGAAAAAGAAGAACAAATAAAGTCCAAAGCCAATAGAAGGAAAATAATAAAGATTAGAGTAGAAATAAATGAAATAGAGACTAAAAACACAACAGAACAGATCAATGAAACCAGGAGCTGGTTCTTTGAAAAGATCAACAAAATTGATAAACTTTTAGCCAGACTTACTAAAAAAGAGAGAGAGAGAGAGAGAGAAACACGAAGAGAGAAACAGAGAGAGAACTCAGATAAATAAAATCAGAAATGAAGGAGGAGAAATAACAACCAACACCACAGAAATACAAAGGATTATAAGAGAATATTATGAAAAATTATATCCCATTTGGACAACCGAGAAGAAATGGATAAATTCCTAGAAACATGTAACATCCCAAAGCTGAATCATGAATAGAAAATTTGAACAGACCAATTACTAGCAATGATAATAAAAAAACTCCCAACAAACAAAAGTCCAGGACCAGACGGTTTCACAGGTGAATTCTACAAAACATTTAAAGAAGAGTTAATACCTATTCATGTCAAACTATTCCAAAAAATAGAAGAGGAAGGAAAACTCCAAATTCATTCTACAAGGCCAGCATTACCCTAATACCAAAAACAGATAAAGACACTACAAAAAAAGAAAACTACTGGTCAATATCTTTGATGAGCATAGATGCAAAAATCCTCAACAAAATATTAGCAAGCTGAGTCCAAAAGGACATTAAAAAGAATCATTCACCAATGTCAAGTGGGATTTATTCCATGAATGCAAGCATGGTTCAGTATTTGCAAATCTATCAATATGATACATCACATGAACAAGAGAAAGTATAAATACCACATGATCATTTCTATAGATGCAAAAAGCACTTGACAAATTACAACATCCATTTATGATAAAAACTCTTAGTAAAGTACGTTTAGAGGGAACATACCTCAACATAATAAAGGCCATCTGAGAAAATAATCTCATTTACAATTACACCAAAAATAATAAAATATCTAGCAATAAACTTAACCAAGGTGGTGAAAGACCTGTAATCCAAAAACTGTAAAATACTGATGAAAGAAATTGAAGATGACACAAACAAATGGAAAGATATTCCATGCTCATGGATTGGAAGAACCAACATACCCAAAGCAATCCACAGACTTAATGTAATCCCTATCAAAATCCCAACAGTATTTTTCACAGAACTAGAAAAAATAATATGAAAATTTGTATGAAACCACAAAATACCATGAGTGGCCAAAGCAAGCTTGAGAAAGAAGAACAAATGTGAAGGTAGCACAATCCCAGATTCCAAGATAAAATACAAAGCTAGAATAATCAAAACAGAATGGTACCTGCACAAAAATGACACATAGATCATTATGACAGAATAGAGAGCCCAGAAATAAACCTGTTTATATGGTTAATTAATCCATGATAAAGGAGGCAAGAATATACAATGGGAAAAGATAGTTTACAAATGGTGCTCAGAAAACTGGACAGCTACATGCAAAAGAATGAAATTGGGCCATTTTCTCGTACCATACATAAAGATAAACTCAAAAAAATTAAAGACCTAAATGTGAGGCCTAAAACCATAAAACTAGAAGAATACCCCATTTGATATTTGAGGAATGAGGTCAGATATGGCAAATGATTCATCTAAGATAACACATTTGCTAAGTGGTGGAATCAGGCTATAAATCTGGACAATTTTAGCCTATAAGTCATGTTGTTATCTTTTCTAACAACTACTCCTTCCTAAACTGAAGCATAAATTCATACAAGAAAATATTCTTTTTTTTTTAAAGATTTTATTTATTTATTCATGAGAGACAGAGAGAGAGAGAGGCAGAGGGAGAAGCAGGCTCCCAAGGAGCAGAGAGCCCGATGCGGGACTCGATCCCAGGACCCTGGGATCATGACCTGAGCCGAAGGCAGACGCTTAACCATCTGAGCCACCCAGGCGCCCCAAGAAAATATTCTTAATAGCAAATAATACCTTTAGCATGTACAAAAATTAGGTTCCAATCAGTTTAATTACTAAAAAATACTATAAAAAAGGGCTTACTATAAAATATTTACACCTAACCCTTTTCTAAACCAAACTGCATTATTTTCAAGAATATTAGTAATTTTGAGAGCTTTTAATTTTTCATCAAGCTATGATAATCAACATTCATAAAACCACTTTAAGAATATAAGGCAACAATTTGAGATGCTTGGATGGACCTGCCTGGAGGATATTACACTAAGTGAAATAAGTTAGGCTGAGAAAGACAAATACCATATGATTTTACTCATCTGTGGAAACTATAAAAATACAAATGAATAAACAAACAAAAAGCTGAATCAGACCTGTAAATATAGTGGACTAATGATTGCCAGAGAGGGGTCTGGGTTGATGGGCCAAATAGGTGAAGGGGAGTGGGAGATACAAGCTTCCAGTTATGGAATGATTAAGTCATGGGAATAAAAGGCACAGAACACGAATATAGTCAATGACACTGTAATAGTGTTGCATGGTGAAAGATGATAGCTACACTTGTGAGCATAATACAGCATAAAGTTGTCAAATCACTATGTTGTACCCCGAAATGAATATAACATGGTGTTATAAAAAAAAGAATATAAGGCAACAACAGGGCTCTTCTAAAACTGCAAAACTAATCCTGATTAGGAAGCTTTCTGAATAAGGACTTCCACATAATAAAAAAAAGATCCAATGGCAACCATGACATAAGGCACAACTTGATAAGCTTAAATATAATAAATACTGCATCACAGATTTGTGAAATGTGAATTCTTATCAGGAATAAAAAGTGTTTATTGTTCCTGAGAAACGTAATAACAAGGATGCATTATCAAGGGCATAGCCTGTGCTGGCAGGATTACATCTGTTATTTCTAATTGTCATCCAAATCCTGAGAAGAAAAATTTATTATTTCATTTTACAGATAAAGTAACTAAGAACCAGAATGGTTAAATAACTACCTTTTGACAAGTAGCTAGTAAGTGCATGACTGAACCAGGACCTAAACTCAGGTCTAATCTCAAAGGGCATAATCCACATCACTCTGTCTCTCAAGGCAATAGATTTTGATTAAAGGAATATACACATATTTATGATAAAGTTTTAAAAATGTATTGAAAGCAGCTTCTGTTTAAAACATGTATCATTAGCTTCAACACACTAATCAAAATGGAAGACTGGAATCTGTGGGTGTGCTTCTGATTCTCTACTCTCTTCCACTATTTATCGTAGTACCACTATCACAATATCTTTATTACTTTTGTTATAATTTTGTTGCTCTTTATAGACAGGCAATTAACTTCCTCCATCTTTTTTTTTTTTTTTTAAAGATTTATTTATTTGAGAGAGAGTGAGTGAGTGGGGAGAGGAGCAGAGGGAGAGAATCTCAAGCAGACTCCCTGCTGAGGGCAGAGTCGGACATGGGGCTCAATCTCACCACCCATGCAATCATGACCTGAGCTGAAACCAAGAGTCCGACACTTAACCAACTGAGCCACCCAGGTGTGCTCATCTTGTTTGTCTTTAAGAGGGTCTTGAACACTAATGATTCTTTGAATTTCCAAAAACATTTAAGAATCCATTTGTCAATTTACACATATACACAGTGCTACCTGTTAGGATTTTTACCAGAATTCCACTGAATCTACAGATCAGTCTGAGCACTGATACTGGATCTTTACAAGACTGAGTCTTCTAACCCATGAACATTAAAAATGTATCTTTGTTTATTTAAGTTTTAAGTTTATGTTTATAATTTTTCATTATGTTTATAATTTTTTGTACAGAGCTCTTGTATATGACTCATGAGATAAAGTTCCAGATATCAGATACAATTAGTGTCCAAAAGTAACAAAATTTACTGGGCTGTAAGGAATTCATATCTTCAACCTTAACAAATAATGAAATAGTGTTTTCCAAAGTATGTAAGAGTTACTAAACTTAATCCAGGCAGCATCTGAAAGTGTTAAACTTTAAAACGATCTTTTCCTTTAAGTTTTGGTGTCCTCCTCAAGAAATCATTCCTTACCACCAAAGTCATATACAGATATTCCTCAGTGTTACCTTCAAGAAGCTCTTTAACTTAAATATTTAGATCTACAGTTCACTTGAAATTGTTTTTTGTGTATGGTATACAATAGGAATTCAGTTTTGTTTTTTCTTTATAAAAGAATAATCATCCAGCATGACTTGTTGAATAATCAACTATTTCTTCACTGAGTTTGCAATGCTAGCTCTTTCATAAACCAAGTTACTATGTATGGGGGGTCTCTTTGTCCTCCCCAACTATTTCAAAAGTCTTTCTATCATTGTGTCAATAGTGCATTGTCTAAATAACACAACTGTAAAATATTTGCACATATGGTAGGATATGTACCACCTCCCCTTATTGTGCTTCTTCAGGAGTATCTTAATTACTTTGGCTTTTTGCCATTCCATGGAAACTTATGGTAAAGTTCCCAAGAATCTTATTTGCATGTTCATTGGAATGGCATTGCTTTGTGGCTATGTGTAGGAAGAACTGACACTTTAAATGACACTAAAATTTTCACTTTATGAATGTATTATAAGAATGATATTTTTGATATTAGACTTTAAATTTAATAACCAAAAATAAGAGCATTTCATCACTAGCTGAAAGTCACTAGAAACTATGGCAAATTTTCCCTAGATATTACCAAAGTTTAATGAAAAGGAAATGTGATATAACGTGCTTGAGGATAGTGACAAGAAAACATAAAGTTACTTTTTATATTTGTGTTATGGTATTCAGACCATTAAATAAACTGATGCATATGTATGATAAGGAAAAATCCTGCTATTATGGAACACATTCTTAACCCCTTCCTTATATGAACTTCCTGTAAAATGGCTTAGGGGAAAAAAACACACCTTCTTCAAACACAGAAAAATCAAAAGGGGACCAGCTGTACAGAGATAAAAGAAAAATTAAACTCAAAATAAATGACACATGAAAGACATTTAGTCTTTATATGGAACATACAAAATTTCATAACTGAATACATATAGACAAATTTCAGGAAGAAAAGATCCCTATTAATCAAAGATATGAAAGCATGGAGAATTGTATATATATACAATTATATATATTAACAAGGGATATATAACCTGGGTTCAAGGAGAAATGTAAAAGAAAAAAAATCAGAATAGAAATGGACAAAAGACATTGGTAACAATGTAGTAAATGAAATAGAGGCAGGATGGGGTGGGTAGAGTAAGCAAAATTATTTGGGAATTAATGGAAGAAATAAAATAAGTTAGTAAGAAATGGGCAGAAAACCACTGAGGATATTTAGGGCAGTGAAAATACTATATATGATACTATAATGATGAATACATGCCATTATACATTTGTCCAAATCCACTGAATATACAACACCAAGAGTGAACCCTATTGTAAACTACAGACTTCAGGGTATTATGATGTGTCAATGTAGGTTCATCAATTGTGATAAATGAGCCACTCTGCTGGGAGATGTGGATAATGGGGGAGGCTACGGTTGTGTGAGGGCAGGGCTATATGGGAAATCTCTGTAGTTTCCTCTCAGTTTTGCTGTGAACCTAAAACTGCTTTTAAAAAAGAATATTTTTAAAATAAATAAGGGCAGAATTTAAAAAAAACCTATAAACACAAAACAAGTAAATCTATGATAACAATGATATTCCTAAATTACAGTAATAAAATAGATAATAAAAATAGTCAAAAACGTATTTGAAGAAAACTGCATTCACCTTAAGTGAAATTTCTACTCATATCCTTTCAATAAGCAACAATAACAAGGAGAGCAAATAAAACAACACATTATCATTTCTTCAGCTTTACTAAGGTGAAGAATTCAGGGAAGAAATGAAAGAAAAAGGTAAAACTACTGCAGAAATAAATTACAAAATGTCCAAGAGAGATTATATTCAAATGAAAATATAATACTGGACACTAAAGAAATTAAGGCAAACAACAAAGAGAATAAAAATGAGATAAGAAAGAAAAAGGACCAGAGAGAAAATGGATGACATGGAAGACAGGCAAAGAAGATCCTACATATACACAGTTAATAGTCCCAAGAAATATAGAACAAATGGATAGAAACAGTATTTTAAATACCAGAAAAATTTCCAAAATTAAAGAAAATTGAATCTACATATTTAAAAGACTTAAGACTGTATACCTAGGAAAACTGGCCACAAATAATAAAATGTGAGACAAATCCTGGTAAAATTATTAGACTTTAATGACAAAATATTCTCAGAGCCTCTAAGCAAAAAGATATAATTATTCATAAGGGTAAGAAAATTAGGCTGGTATTAGACTTCTCAAGAGCAATATACAAAGGAAGACAATTGAAGAGCAATACTTTCATGAAATAAAGTCAAAGATTTTGTATCCAGCCAAGCTGTCCTTCAAATATAAAAGTTATAGGAAAAAAAGAAAAAGAAAAGAAAACAGGGAATAGTATCTACATGTGCCCCTTTCCTGAATAATCTATTATAAGATAAGCTTCACTCAGGCAAGAGATAATTGGGGAAAACTCCAAGGACTGTTGATGAGGATTCACTATATGTAATTATAGAACTATAATTATAAATTAAAATGATGGAAGGAAGGATCGTTTATAAATATTATATACTCTGAGAAAACAGAAATAATGTAATTTAAAAACTGAGAAGGGAGAAAGAAACAAGTAGAATAACATCAGTGACTACAGTATAGGTAGTAAGTGGGGATCAAAGGATACCATTTAAAACTTGATAGTAAAATGTTAAGAAAAAAGAGGAATAAGGGTACTATAAAAGGTATAAATAAAAGTTCACAGTGGAAAAGATACAAAAACCTTTCAAAATAAAAACAGCAAAGAAAACACACCACATGGAGAGAAAAACAGCATACATAATACATTCAGTAATTATCACATAGAATAACATGACAGAGTTGACAGAGTGAGGCTTTATAAATACATCACTGCCTATTAAAAGAAAATATTTTTTTTTCTTTTCTTTCTTTCTTTTTAGAGAGAGAGAGAGAGAGCATGCAGATGCATGGGGTGGGGGGAGGGGCAGAAGGAGGGGGAGGGGCATAGGGAGAGGGGGAGAGAGACTCTTAAGCAGGCTCCATGCTTAGCCGGATATCACGTGACCTGAGCCGAAATCAAGAGTCGGATGCTTAACTGAAAGAGCCATCCACGTTCTCCTGAAAGAAAATAATTTTCAAATTGCCTCAGGAAGAAAAACTAAACTTTCTGCTATATAGCAAAGATACCCAAACAGAGTCATTCAAAGTAGCTAGAAGAGATAAAGATAAACCAGGCCAATGGGAACAACAATAACAACAAAAAAAGCCCCTTAAGTTGCAATCTTGTTACAAAGATACATTTGAGAAAACTCTGTAGAAATAAAACCTAAGTCTGTAGCTGGAAAGAACATAACTTTGACATGTAACAGTTAAGAACAAGACATACCCTAGTAAAGGTAAGGAATTCAAATCACAAAATGAAGACTTTGGTGAACCAGCAAAAAGATAAGTAACTTATAAGGACGGAGGATGGGACAGAATCAGTCTATTCTCAATAATTCAACAAATGTTTATTAGGTATATGCTAAGTAGTGAGTACTAACCTAGACTCTCAGAATTCAGCAGTAAACAAATTAGACCATATCCCTTTATTATTAATTTGGCATTGGCTGGATAGAGACAGACAACAAAGAAATAACAACGAATATATCTATCAGGTGGTAGAAAAGTGAAGCTAGAGAAGAGAACAGAGTTACCAATGAAGAGGAAAGAAATACATGTGAGTGCTCATACTACTCAAAGCATCATGTAGAGCCACAAGACAATGAAGCAATGCTTATCATCTCAAGGGAAATCTAGCTAAGAATTTTATATCTGACTAACGTGTCAATGAAGTATAAATGAAATAATAAAACTTTTGAACATAAAAGACTTTGGGGTATATAGTTTCTATGTGGCTTTCTGAGGAAATCATTGAGAATAAACTTTAGCAAAAACAGAGGTGAAGTGACTTAATTATTATAAAAGGCTTGGCAACGAATGTTTTTAACTGTTAAGAATAAGACCCAAAGGTGTGAGTGGGTCAGAGTGATTATCGTTATAGAACAGAATGTAAATGTTATAAACGAGGGCAATAAAGAAATATATAAAATACAGTAGTTGAGAGAGGAAGGTAAGAGAGTATGAGATTTCCTTATCTTTTATAGCCTGAGGTCAAAGAGATTCTGAAAAGTAGAGAAGTTATGTAATTGCAGTTCTAAGTATACTTTGAAGTATAAAGGGAAAGAAACATTTTGTAAGAAAAAGGAACGAAGAATTCCTCATAAGAATCTATAGTTAATATCTTAAAAAGTTTTATTTTATATAAAGTTACAAATCTAAAGGTAATCATTAGAATAAAAACACAAGCCTTATAAATTATTGGAAGAAACACAAACACGAACCAAAGGAAGGGGAGACCATTGCAAAAGATTAAAAAAAAACAAAAACCTTATAAAACAGAAAGCATAAAAATGACAGAATTCAGCCTCCCAAAATATACTTTACACAATAAACATGAACTCTTGATTCATTCAGCATGAATGAATCTGAAATGCATTTAGCTATGAGAAAGAAGACAGCTCCAATAGGCTACATATTGTAGGATGATTCCATTTAAATGACATTGGAAAATACAAAACTATAGAGATGAAAAGCTAATTGTTTCCCAGGGATTGTGGTTGAGGATAAAGGTTGTCTATAAAGGAGCCATACTCTTGAATTTTTAGGGTAATAGTATGTCTCTGCACTGGTGTATCTATGACAATTTGTTAAAACCTAGAGAATGGTATGTCAAAATGAGTTACTTTTAGGGAACGCAAATGTTAAAACATCAATTAGGATGCTGGGAAAACCTAGGACGGAATACCAACTGTGACAAATTAGTCTAACTATATTACATATGTATGATACAATTTTATTGCAGGTGGTAGGGAAGAAAGGAGTTAACTTAAATTGAACAAAAAGTACTTTGTTTAGATACTATAAGCTTAAAGACAAAAAAAGAACTGTATATTAACACTGTACTTTAATTTGTAAATTTGTTTATTAGAGGAATATGAGCATAGCAATTTTTTGAAACTACTTTGCAGGTATACCAAGGTTGAACAAGTAAAGTCAATATATGTCAATGAGTACCAGCTTTCTCAATATCAGAGAAAAAAGTTACAAATAAGCAAAAAGAAATGCCACATACACACACACACACACACACACACGTATGTACTGGAAATAAATATACTATGTGTGTAATACTTGAGCAAATAAACATAAATGTATTTCCTAGTTCTATTTGCTGAGAGAACCCAGAAGCAATGACAACTAGTAGCAAACCTGATGTCCAGATGTTGGTTTTTAAATATCATTCTTCAGTAAATGGAACCGGGAAATATGGAAATGGAAAAATAAACAGGTTGAGGTATGGCAAGTACCAAAAGGTAAAGAAGAGCTAAAAAGGGAAGAGGACCATCACAAGGATACAGAAGCCAGCCTGAGAGAGCTCCCCAATAGTCAAAGCCAATATCTGAGCAATAAAATTAGTGGAGTATTGGATTATAACCCCCAAACTAAATAAACATCCACTATCCATATTGATACATTTTTCCAGCTTTATTGAGATATAACCGATATATAACATTGTGTAAGATTAAGTTGCATGACATGATTTGACATACATATATATTATGAAATGATTACTATAAATAAGGTTAGTTAATACACGCATCAGCTCACAGTTACCTTTTTTAATGTGGTAAAAACATATAAAAGTGAGTAATGGGCACACAAGGGTTCAATATGATATTTCATGTATTTTTATGATTTCATATTTTCCATAATAAAATTGTTCAAAAAACTATAGGTTTTTAGAGCTGGAAGAGACTTTAAAAATAATCTATTCATCTTCCAATTTTAGGAGAAGTGTAGGCTCAGAACATTTATTAAACTTGAACATTAGCAGCAAAACTATGATTAATATTTGAAACCTGATTTGCCATCTAGTGCTCTACCTAATACACAGTACAGACTCCTTCATGAAGGCTCTATCAATGAGCACAGAATAGATATCATAAATTTTACTGCTGCCTCTATAGCTAGCTAAATATTAAAAACCAGTCCATTAACAATTATCAAAAATCGACATGACAGCAATGTCATATTTGAAAAGATCACTAGATATGAAGGTTTGGAGAACATAAGTTTATTAAAATTGTGTTGAATCACTATATTGTACACCTGAAATTAATATTACACTGTATATTAACTAAGAGGAATTTAAATAAAAACTAAAAAAATAAAAATAAAAGTAAACTAAAGGCCATCAAAAAAAAAAAAAAGGAATTTTTTGTTCACTTTTGAGTTTCTCACCTTAAAAACATCAAAAATACTCCAAAGACATCCCTATTGAGTGGCCTCAAAAATAAGAATGGTAATAAGTCAGTTAAGGCACAGCCTTTGTCTGAGAAGGTGAAGGGAGGCTCTCTTGAAGAGTCGTAACTGTACATCTATCTACTTTCCTAAGGGCCTTTTAATACCACTAGCTATAATACCACCTTCTCCCTCTCCCCAGTCAGAATCATTGACCACCTGGGACCCTTGAATAGAAACAGTACCGAGTGGAAAAGGGCACTTGAGAAGAGAAGTATAGTTGTACTTTAACAGTGTAATAAAATACAAAAAGTTAAGAGGAGGAAATTGCCTATACAGTGCAGTGAGAACTAATGAGGAAATGTGGTATAAGGGAAAAAAGATGGGGTAGTACCTGAGCTCGAAACTGGCTGTCAGAGACTAATGAGGTATGTGACCTCTATCTAGTTCCATAAAGATGACAGTTACCTTATTCAATAAACAGAGATTGCAAACTCAGCTATCATGCAAAAATAAATTTTTATATAAATCGTGATTCTGAGGCACTACAAGATAAACTTTAATATATAGTGGTAAATAAAAATGAACAATGAGAATTAATATTGTCATTATGAAATATTTGTTATGAAAAATTCAAATAGAGAAAAACAGAGTGAAAAGTTATCTATAACCTACTTCCTAGAGATAAAAATGTATAGTTTTTCTATTCATTTTTAACTACCATGAAAAAGAAAAGATTTAATATATTATTATTCTACTATGAAATTATCTGGATAATTTCCAATTATTATAATGCAGCACTGAATGTAGTAAGAAAAAAATTTTGCCTCATTCTTTTGGATTCTGAGTATTAATGACTGGCAATCTGGACTGTGAAATCAAAGACACAAGGAAAGCCTGGGAGATATAAATAATCCATAACTTCAGTTTAACACTTGCTGTGACTTTATGTACTATCAACTCAAGATAGAGGTGTCCAGAAATGGCAGTTCACTGTTTTTCACTGCACCAAGTCTCAAGTACCGTAGTAACGCACAGTTTCTTTGATGCACACTTACAACAGTGATATAGTGTTAGGTTATTCAGAAGGTGAAGGGACCAATAAAAGTACCTATGAATTTTATTTTAATGCTAAAAGATAGCCACTGTTCTTTCTTTGAGGTCATTTACCTTCACTGAAATAGTATACTAGATAAAATAAATGAAAAAAAAAAAAAGAAGTGGGTAATTACATTGCTGGATCAATCAATAATCTATACTTACAAAAGATAAAATTTTGATCTATATCTTTTCCTTCTATATTTTCCAAAAGTATCTAAAATTAATCATCTCAAAAAATATATATACATACAGAGTAATACAGCCATATATATTCATTTATCATTTTACTCTTCTTAGGAAGATCTGCAATTTCATAAATTAATTTCTTTATCTAGATTTGTTAAATTGGATTGAGGATTTTATTTATTGCATGTAAATACTACTAAATCACTAGATGTCTCATGTAACATATTAAATGAAGATCTGACATTTCAGCTAATGAAGCAAAGCCATTTATCTTGAAATTTTCTTGCTATAGAAAGAGAAACCTTTAAACGTGGCCTTAAGTTTGCAAAAATCAGCAACTTTAATCTATCCACTTTCTTTTGACCTTTACACTCAACCTCAAAAAAATGTTCAGCAACATAAATTCGATCTCAAAAGGCTGCTGCAGATCTCATTTTCTGCTGTTTTTCCATTAGGTATTTATGGGACTTGCTAGTGTTACAAGGGACTAGTAAAACGCCAAAGTAATCCTGCAGTTCCTGTGTATGAATTCAGCTTTTCCCTTTGAGATGATAACTTTTTTTCCCTTGCCAAGGTCTTTTCAGAATTGAGTATAAAACTAAGACTATAGGTGTAATGTTCTTTTTTAAGAGGTAGGATGGGTGAGTCCAGACAAGGAAGAGGGAAAGAACATTAACCAGGTTTAGCAGTTAAACTATTGAAACAAAATCATTTTTTCAAGCCATTAAGGTAGCTTGTTACACATTTGTACTAATTGAAATCACAGCATGATTACATAGGACAGAAACTGAATCCAATGAATTCTGAAGTTCGAAGACCTCAGCTGTGTGCATGCCTTCTCTTAACTGCACAGGAAACCAGCTGCTTCCATTTATGAACTGCACTGAACACATGTGCACCAGCATGGCCATGACATAACATGTAACACTATACTTTCAAACAAGTTTGCCAAGAAGGGGGAGGGTGTACAAATATGTTAGTGAGACAAAAACATTATATATGCTTTTTAAAAATGTTAGGAAAGAAAACCACTTCAAGTTGTCTTTCCATTAATGTGCTTCATAATTCATTATAATATAAATAATGAAATCAATGAACTTAAAAAGAAATCAATTCACTCATTATAAATATATAAGTGTATCAAAGTCTAAGTCCAAATCAAGTCTGAGACAAAGAGAAATATTAAATTAGTCAATCCTATCACTCACTATGGACAAGGGACTATATTAGCCATAGGATACTGGGCTATGAGACTAAGACTTCCCATAATTTATATAAAACTAGACCAAATTCTCTCCATTTCCCTCATCTCAGTTAACAGAAGTTCCATCTTTACTTATTTCTTTCTCACATACCTTACTTCCAATCCAACAGGAAATTCTTTTATACCTAGTTGCAAACTATATTCAGAATCTAATTGCTCTTTCTCACCACTTCCACTGCTAATGACCTAATCTAGTCTACCTATCTCTCACTTGAATTATTGCAATGGTCTCTAAATTGATTTCCCTACTTCTTTTTTTTTTTTTTAAAGATTTTATTTATTTATTTGACAGAGAGAGAGTACGCGCACATACAAGCTGGGGGAGCCGCAAGCAGAGGGAGAGGGAGAAGCAGGCTACCCTTGGAGCGGGGAGCCTGATGTGGGGCTCAATCCCAGGACCCTGGGATCATGACCTGAGCCGAAGGCAGATGCTTAACCTACTGAGCCACCCAGGTGCCCCGATTTCCCTACTTTTATATTTGCCTCATTCAGTTCCTTGTCCACATAGCAGCCAGATTAACCCACTGAAATGTAAGTCAGGTTATTTTTCTCCTCTACAAAAAGCCCTCTAAAGTCTTTTTTTCATTCAGAGTAAAAAAATAAAGTCTTTACAATGGCCTATAAAGTCTTATTCAACATGTCCCTCAACTTTTTCCTTCTATAATTGTATCTCCTACTATTTTTCCCATTGCTCACTCCACTCCAGCCATATTAGCCTCCTTGTTTCCTTTTCATTTGTTTTTGTTTGTTTTGTTTCAAGTTGTTATTTAAATTCTAGTTAGTTAACACATAGTGTAATATTGGCTTCAGGAAGCCTCCTTGTT
This sequence comes from Halichoerus grypus, assembly GCF_964656455.1. NCBI lineage: Eukaryota > Metazoa > Chordata > Mammalia > Carnivora > Phocidae > Halichoerus > Halichoerus grypus. Next base: position 51,386,867 of record NC_135718.1, read on the forward strand.
TCTTAAATATGCTATGCTCCTAGCATAGAGCCTTAATACTTGCTATTTATTCCCTGTGTCTGGATTGTTTTTCTCCTTAATATGTGCACGACTGGCTCCTTTAACGTCTTCAAATTTTTACTTTAATGTTACCTTTTTGGGTAAGACTTTCCCCTCATAGTCCTATTTGAAAGTGTAGCCCCTCTCTCCAAGCCCCAGCACTCTGTAGCCTCCTTTTCTGTTTTATTTTTCTCCATAGTTCTTATTATCATATAATATACTATATATTTTGTTTCAAGTCTTTACCCACTAAAATGTTAGTTCCCTGGGGTTAGTAATTTTTAATGTTTTTGGTCACTCCTATATTTTCAGCACATAGAAAAGTACCAGGCAAAAAGCCTTTAATAGAGATTAGGTATACAAAACATTTAAATTTAAGTACATTTTTTTTTTTAAGATTGATTTATTTATTTGAGAGAGAGAGCAAGCGAGTGTGCAAGCAGGGGAGGGGGAGAGGGAGAGAGAGAATCCTCAAGCAGACTCCCTGCTGAGTGTGGAGCCTAATGAGGGGCCAATCCCACAACCCTGAAGTCATGACCCCAGCCGAAATCAAGAGTCGGATGCTTAACTGAGTCACTCAGGTGTTCCCCCCCCCTCCCTTTCAGAGAGAAACAGTGCATGCGCGTGAGGGACAGGAAGGGGGCAGAGGGAGAGACAAAGAGAGAAAATCTTAAGCAGGCTCTACACCTGATACGGCGGCTTGATCTCATGACTTCAAGATCATGACCTGAGCTGAAACCAAGAGTCATATGCTTAACGAACTGAGCCTCCCAGGTGCCCCTAAATATAAGTACATTTCTAAAGATGTTATTTTTTGAACTGCTGTTTCTGTATCTCGAGTAAAAATGATTAAAAGTTCATGAAATATTCTTTCAAGGTATGATGGAAACAAATATACAGTAAAACTCTAGAATAGTATCATTCATGAATTTATAAATTCTTATTTTAATTGACTAAGAAAGAGCACACTCTCCCCTGTTCTCACAAAGATAAAAATTCCCAGAAATTACAACACAAAGGATACAGAAAAAGCTGAGTGTCGTGTATGAAATGTATCCTACGTATAGTCCTGAAATTTTTCTTGGTAGTCATTGTTCATTAGTACAAATGCTTTACGTGTATAATCTTGGAAGCATACAGGTAATACATGTGTACAGGAATCTTTGGGTGTCCCAGAATACACCAATTCAGATTAATCATAAAAGCAACAGTCCTTTCTAATTCAGTAAACATCACTTGAGGAAGTTTTGCTTATGATTTTTCTCTTATATTTAGGATCTATATATTCCCAAATCATAATCTAGGATAATTTCCTTGAGTTTTATTAGTATTTTATTTATAGTTTGCCTAATTCCTTAAGGATTAAGGTGATTTAGAAGGATGTAAAAAAGGTAAGACCATGACTAAAAAGAGGAAAACAGAATAAACCTTAAATGCATGCCATAATCTACACAAAAGAGATTTGCTTTCAGCCTTCTCATAACCATGGGAACAAAGAAAAATACAGAGATACAACTAAAGATGTACAAAAGATTGGCATCTGGGTAAAGAGCATATGGAGGGTTCTTTGCTTAAAAAATATACAAAGATAAAATAATCACATTAGATAGAAATTTCTCAAGAACTTTATAGTTTTGTTGTTTAGTACCCCCCCATGTTTATTAATGATATCTGAGTCATCACCATCTTGGAATTCCAGAAGACAACTTTGAGAAATAACACAAATCCTTACACCCATGAAATATGGATATACTAATTAAAACTTCTGTTTTTATCCTATGTGAGAGTCATCTTTCCTTTATATGTATATCTAAACCTAAAGCTACTCAGTTTTTCATCCCCACTACAGCTTTCCCTTCTCATATAAAGGTAATTTTTCAGAAAGAATCCAAGTTCTTATCATTTCAGAAGGGCAACTGTTATTTGATAAGCTGTAGAGAACAATAAAATATGTCATAATGGATGCCAAGCAGTTGACTAGGTTCATTTACTACCTAAGATCATGGCAGATGTGAGCCAAGCTATGAAAGCTAAATTTATGAACGGCAACGAACTATCTTGTTCTTTCATTTTGAAGTGGATGACTCAGGTATGACTAAACTGTAAGACTCTACCTGATGGCAAAAACACAAAAATTATGTGGATCTTTGAAATTAGATATGAAACATATATTAGTTATTGAATTATTTTCAAAAACTTTAATAGCTGGTTGTAGGAGAAAATGTGGTCTCTATATTTTTTAAAACTTTCTTTCCTAAGCTTTTTTTCTGTACAGGTTGATCTACAGAATTTTAGAAAAGCTCTTCAAATGTACTCTTAAAAACGGTTATATTTTTTGTGGGAGTACCATGATAAATGCGTTTTTTTCTTAAGATGTTGTATAACTCCTAATTTTTCCAAATTCTTAAAAACATTTTCATGTTCCTTATAACAGGTCAATACTTTAAAAAATATATTAATGATATCATAAAACTATCCAAAGCAATGTTGTATGCAAATTTGCTGGTGCTTAGAATTTGCAGTTCTAGTATAAAAACAAAACAAATAAACAAAAAAGACACACAACAAAGAGATTAGACTGTTCTCAAAACCTGTAAGGCATTTGTATAAGATTTAAAACAGACATGCTTTTAAAGTCAAGAACTTTCAAATGCAACAGTTAATCCACATAATAATTCAACAACCAAGATAGGTTCAAAGTTCTAACAGATACCATATGCAACCTGTAATAAAACCTGAGTTAAGATATTTCAAGCAACAGGATAATTTCATTTTCCATTTTAAGTACCCATTTATTTTTAGTTAACAGGCTATGATATAGCACATGAAAATGCTGTAATTACTGTACAATAAAACCCTAGTACAGATAAGATATTTTATTATTAGCCAGGAAGCTAGGACTTGGGGAGCAATATTTCAGAAACATTTTTCTATGGTTACTACAGGTAATACATACTGAATTTACCATTAATTGTAAAAAGTCGTGAAGTCTAGGAAATGTTAAATCTAGCTAAGAAAGCTGATGAAACAGCAGGAGAGTTATATTTACCTTGAAAATGTATGTTCCAAATCATCATCCATTATATTGAGCACCTACTGTAAGTAAAGCTCTAGGTCAGTCATAAAGGGAATATATGTTTGTAAGGCGTTCAACCACTGCAGTGGTAATTACCAAAAAAAACAACAACAAAAAAAGCATTGAGATACAGAAGGGTCAGTGATATACCTAAAATATTCCACATTTTAAACTGGAAGGAAACAATTAAATGAAGTGCAAACAGAAATGTCAGGACTTTTCTCTTTTCCAACATACAGAATCTAAGTCTTTGTCCTGACAATCGTAACAACAGAGGGTTACATAAGCCATTCAGACTAGGAAGGTGAGAAAAGTTTTAAAATGTAATCAATGTGCAGATAAAATCAGATGTTAGCTGAGTAAAGGAAGAAGTATATTTACTGTTTTTTGCTAACAGTTTTTGAGACAAAGGAACAAGTGTCTGGCAGCTGAAACAAGAAAAGTTGGGAACTTAAACGGCATTGTTAAAAGGAAATATCATTTTCTATTTCTGGCTTCTCAAGTTTATAGTTGGTTTACTCTAAGGACTTATTCTAAGTATTCCTCAGTTTAATCACAGAAGATGTTCTGTAAATTTAAAGACAGAAAACTGGCAACCCTCATCAGCAGTATTTCAATATTACAATAGTGTCTTTTATTAGAAACTCAGTACTCCTAATTCATTCATCTGCTAGACAGAACTTCCTGGCTAAGAGTCCATTGTGATGACATAATTTCTGACAAAGGCATTCTCAGTAAAATGGAGACTACCAGGACTAATCATTATAGTTTTACTTTAAATATTTTCTTAAGCTGTTTGTAATTAATGGAATAAAAGGAACACTTTACTAGAATATACACAACACATCATGTCACCCTGAAGGAGTAACTTCACAGAGCAAAAGGCATAAACAGATAAAAATCCTGTAGATTTCATATTTTTTAGGGACAACTGTGCTTATCCTATAGTGTTTGCAGCAGAGTGTGTAAACTGTACGTTGTTGGTATAAGAGAAACAGGGTAATCTGACACTCTGAGTGAGACGGAAACAGTCACATTGAATATAAAATCCTAACTGAAGTTTTAGGAAAAACTCAGCATCTTTGAATAGGAATCTCTCCATTATTTGCATTATAAAAAAATCAAATGGAATTAATGAACATCTGAAAAAACTACAATCTTTTTAACATTCATGTAACTTTTTTTAAGCAACAATACTATACATGTGAGATAAATAAAAATACAACCCACAGACTGGATATACAAATGTCTGAAATCTCACAATTGCAAAACAGCATAAGCATAAACACAACAAGTGAAATAAGCTCCACCCTCCCCACTACCCCCAACCACCAAAATGACTTCGTGTGTGTGTGTGTGTGTGTGTGTGTGTGTGTGTGTGTTAGTATCACACAGCTAATGTCAAAAGGACCTTTTGGTACACAGAGGTATCACAAGGACTTTTTTGTTTTTCCATCAAAAACTGCTTTATCTGGGGTAAGCTTGAGAGAATAATGTTCAAAGAGTGCTCAATAGCAGGTGTTCTTTCACAGTATTTTCCCCTTGGGGTAGAGGAACAGTTAGGTAGCCACAGAGAGAAACAAGCTTCCAAACCCAAATCTCTCTCTAATTTGAAATTTGAAAATAAAACAGACTGTCTTGTATTTCTTAAAGTGTAAGTGTAATTATGGGGAGAAATACTCTTAGAGGGACGCTAAAAGCAAGAAGTGCTCATGGGGGCGGGGGTGTGGGTGGGAACATATTTAGATATTTTTTTCTTTTTAAATCATTGGGAAACAAGAAAGAACTAATAAAGGTTGGCATGGCAATTAAGCAAGGAGGAAAAAAAATCACTGCCTTATTTTAGCAGTGAAAATGCATGACTCCTGACTACAGAAAGCTGACTTTTTGTATGAGTATTTTCCAAACTGTGTCTTGCTAAACCCTAGTGTCCCCTGAGAAATAAAAAGTTATTTTATGAAAAAAGGGTTTTGTCCCCCAGTAAAGAAATCTGTTCAATTTTTGCCTATCCTTACAGTTGCCAGTTAATTTGGAAATGAAACTCTTTTCTCATGGAATATAACTTGGGAAAAGATTACTTTTCACTATATGTTAAGGTAGGGTATTCATGTGCATATTTATTTATTTATTTTTAATTTATTTTTTTTAAGATTTTATTTATTTGAGAGAGAGGGAATGGGAGAGAGAGAGCACATGAGAGGGGGGAGGGTCAGAGGGAGAAGCAGACTCCCCGCCGAGCAGGGAGCCCGATGTGGGACTCGATCCAGGGACTCCAGGATCATGACCTGAGCCGAAGGCAGTCACTTAACCAAATGAGCCACCCAGGCTCCCTTCATGTGCATACTTAAAGAAAAAATCTTTTAATCAAATTTTAATTATTTCATGTTCTTTCCCATATTAAGCCTTAACTGAACAGAAGAACTCTACAGTTAGGGAAGAAAACTAGACGGTCTGTGGGCTGGTCCTAAAGGTAGGGTAGATGAGTAATTCCGAAAGCAGTATGGCAAAGAAAGGTATTTCTTATTGCTTGTTTTGGCAGCTGAAACAAGTGGAAGCTGGTAGTACAGGGGTAATGGGTAGAATGTCTATACCAAACTGGATCTGCAACACGTTACTAGAAGTAAGGAGCAATAATAAAATTTTCAAAGCCAAACTGAATGAGAATATACAACTTTTCTTTGGAATAGGTCTCAGAGTACCCACACCTGAATGACAGGAAAGAGCAGTAACTTCAAACTGGGGTGTGAGTGGGAACATGAGGGATCTGGGGAATAAATCTGAAGTTAAAATTTCTTAATCATCCATTTTAAAAAAATCATGGAAATACTGCATTAAAATGTTTTCATGCAAAATTTAAAAAATTACTCCCAATTTTGCATTCAAGAAGATGTGTCATACTCCTGATATTTTTCAAGCCAGTTTGAAAGGCAGGGGCTTAGGTCAATTAAGAAAACAGCTAATACAAAACAGTTTGCTTGTTTTGCCAAGAGAATAACACAATGATCTGGGCCAATCTTTCAAGTATCAGTCTGTCATTCAATTTACTGATCTCATGTTAGGTGCTAACCACTGTCTTTAGGGCCACAAAACATTCTCTCTCCTCTCATGACAAATGGTTCTTGGTCCTCAAAAATATCAAGCATTCTTTACTCTCTGTTCCATTTGTCTGGAACACTGGTATTTCAGATATATACATGACTTGCCCCTCAAATAATTTCTGCCTCTGTCAGAAGTACTTTTTTTATCTTTAAAGGGATCTTCCAAGAACACTGTTTAGAAGAGAGTATCCCTATTCCCTGCCAGTTAAGTTCTAACTGATTTCCCTGGTTTATTCTTCTATAAAGTACTTACTGCCACTGGACTTCCATAAAGTACTTACTACCACCTAAATATATACTACATAATTGTTTATTATACCCCACTCCTTTCCTTTGCTTCTCTGGAATGAAAGGTCCCTGGAAGCAAGGATTTTTGCTTCTGCAGTATACCTGGTATCCTGCATATAGTATGAATTCACTTAATATTTGCTGTTGAACCTGAATGCCAAATGGATTAGGAGAGAGTATATTAAATGGAAGTGACTCAGTCAGGAAGTGATGACTGAGACAAAATCTGATGGAACTGTAGAGTTAACTAGGTAAAGGAAGGTGAGAATATGAGAGTTGTTCCAGCCGAGAAGAACGAAATCTAGAAATCCAGTGTGGCTGGAGCTGGGAGAACAATGTATGAAGACAGGCAAGATAGGCAGGTAGAAACCAGATAAAGAAAGGTCTTTTTGGTAAGTCAAAAAAGATTTTAAATTAAATTCTCCCTTAAAGATTTGCTTAGAGCTTGAAGAGGCAGAGAATAGTTTTTGCATGTCGTAAAGCCAGGTGATTGCAATGTACATTAATAAAAAAATCATTTCAGAAATAGTCATGTAATTTAGATGAGGCAATATTTTTCAAAAAGAAAGTTAAATATTTTCTATGTTACACAAATGGAAGTCACTTAGGAATCATGAAATCAAACCTGGAGCTTCTGATCATATCACTTAAATTAACAAATCACTTTACTTCTTGTATAAATGAGAATGTTAGCTCTCCAAAGGTGTTCCTGAACAGCCAAGAAAGAGGCAGATGCTATTTACTCGATATAACTCAACCAAAAATGCAAAAGTTAACCACCTTTTCTGAACTGTGAGGTTGCTTTGTACACAGTTCTGTTCCAGTGAACTATAAAGAACTGTCATTATACTGAGTAAACTACTAGTCAAATGTGTTATGTCCTTTATATATAGATTGTCTTTTTATTGGGATCCAACCTCTCTTGTTGGCATTCCTTTGACTTAACTTTGGAATAAATATATATAAGATTTAACATCAAGTCTGGCAAATAACAAAAATATCTTCATAGCAAACATTTGGTGAGCATTTCTTATGGGCATGCACTGTTCTGACAACTTAAACATGTTATCTCATTTTATCATTATGAGGTAGGTATTATCATCTTCCCCTTTTTGCAGATGAAGAAAGTGAGGTTCAGAAGTTAACTTCCCAATCACACAGCTAGTAAGTACTGAAACTTGATTCTATGTCCTGATAGTTTAACTCCAAGGTATACCCTCTTAACCAATACAATATTCTTGTCTTAAAATAGCAGAAAGTTAAGTTCCTAACAAATATTATTATTTTTATACATAAAGGAAAAGATAGAAAATATTAAGAATATTTCTATACATGATTTACATTTCATATACTCATTGCAGTAATTCTGAAACCTGGTCCCCAAGTTGCCTCAAATGTACTCTACTGATGGTTTCTTCAAAATAATCAAGTACAATAATGAAACAAATTGAATCAAGTACTGCACTAGGAAAACAGTTCCAAATAACACTTTTTTAAATGAGGAAAGAAGAAAGAAATGGCACCAATGATTCCCAGTATGTATAAATTAAGCCAAACGATTTTTATCTAATCAATGCTGTAGCAGTCCCAAAGACTTAGGTGGTCTTCATTTAACATTCTTACTTCTGATGTGCTAAAGAAAGGCCCATTCACTGCAAAAGTTAAGGAACCAAACATATGGGCATCTGTTACCTATGAGAAAATTTTAAGATATTAATAAAACTCGAATTTACAAAGTGTTTTACCTTGCTAAAAGTAAAATTATATATATATATGCTTTTAAAGTTTTCTGGCAATTACTAAATAATTTTTAGATTCAATTCTTGTCATTGTTTTCTAAATTCATTATGGCGTCTATCATGAATATCCATAAGTTCAAAAAAGGTCTTATAAAACAAAGCCAAAAATTTCATTAGTCCTTTAAAAACTGTGTTAATTAAAATATTATTAAGTTATTAAATTACAAGTTTATGAGTTGTTACTTTTTATGAAATCAATCAATGAAATGGTTGTTTCAATCCTTTTTTCTAGAATTTTATAGGTTGGGGAGGGGAGAGAAATGAGAAGAAAAGGAAATAATCATAAAATGATGAAGTAATTTTTTAAAAGCAAAATCACTGAAAGACCACTAATAACTTCAAGTGAAATGCCATATAAAAGCTTTTAATTGCCTTAAATTTGTGAAAAACTACCCGGGAGATCAACAAATTCACATCAATGAACTGTATTATACTAATAAGAGACCCCTGGCCTCTAGCCAGAGAGAACAAACAAAACGAACCATTCTCACATGGCTGCAAATTATCCAAAAGGAAGAGAAAGAGACAGTCAAAGAAACATGTTTGCATGGTGGGAAAAAGATCAAATATTGATCAGTCCAAACTGAGGTAATTAGAGCCATAGTCAAGGAGAAGGGATGCATGTTCTTAGTCCTAAGAATTGCATCCTCAATGTTGAGCAAATTAGTTGTTCACTAGGACTGTTGGACTATCCTTAAAAAAAAAAAAAAAAAAAAAAAAAATCCATGAAACATCTGCATGGTACCAGGTGGTCATACTTTTAAAATTTAATAACTTCTTGACCCTTTAAGAAATCATCTCATTTGTGTGATTTTCAGAAAGATTTATAAGATTTGCTTGAATTTTATCTTTATTACCATGAGACTAATCACTTGCCCATATGTTAAACCATGGCTTGTCAAATAACCAGAAAGTAAAATAACTGCAAAATGAAGACAATTTAAAATCACTACATCTGATTAAGTGTCTATAAACATCTATAAAGTATGAAGCTTACATGAATTTTTCTAATTTTTATTATAGTAAAACCTAGGCATTTCCCCTTTTTTATGAGGATATTACCCCTATCATTGTTGAAAACTTCAGTGGTTATCATAACCTGAAACAAAAATGGAAAAAATTCTTAATAGTCCATGGCAAGAAGCAAACCAGAAATTTGTCTATTACTTGTTCCAAATGAATTTTTTCATTTAAGAGCATTCTAATTATAACCACTAAGTACATAAGGCAGTTAAAATCAAATATCTATATTAAAAATTTGTGGTCAGGGGCGCCTGGAAGGCTCAGTCTGACTCTTGATTTCGGCTCAGGTCATGATTTCAGAGTCATGAGATTAAGCGCCCCCTCGGGTCAGGCTCTGCGCTCAGTGTGGAGTTGCTTGAGATTCTCTCTCTCCCTTGGGGTGCTTGGATGGCTCACTCGTTAAGCGTCTGCCTTCAGCTCAGGTCATGGTCCCGGGGTCCCGGGATTGAGCCCTGCATCGAGCCCCGCATTGGGCTCCCTGCTCCGCGGGAGGCCTGCTTCTCCCTCTCCCACTGCCCCCCCCCCTTGTGTTTCCTCTCTCGCTGTGTCTCTCTCTGTCAAATAAATAAAATCTTAAAAAAAAAAAAAAGAGATTGTCTCTCTCTCTCTGCTTCCCCGCCCCCCCAAGCTCTCTCTCTCCCAAAATAAACAAAATCTTAAGAAAAAAATTTGTGATCAGTCATGACATAAACTAGAATGAAAATGCTCACCAGAATCAACTTGCCATAAACACTGTTCTCAAAAACACCAGAATAAAAGTCTTATTACTGTTCTGTAGTAATATGAAGCTCTCACTTACAAATTTCCTAACATATATCCAAAGGATTGTGTTTCTATATCTATTTATAAATTCATGGTTTTATAAAGTTGAAATAAACATAAAGCTTGTAAATCTAACCTTATTTCTTCCTACCACATTCATGTGTGTTGATCAATTACAGACTAATTTTAAAAATTCTGTAACAGGGGCACCTGGGTGGCTCAGTCGTTAAGTGTCTGCCTTCGGCTCAGGTCATGATCCGAGGGTCCTGGAATCAAGCCCCACCTCGGGCTCCCTGCTCCGCGGGAAGCCTGCTTCTCCCTCTCCCACTCCCCCTGCTTGTGTTCCCTCTCTCTCTCTGTCTCTCTCTGTCAAATCAATGAATAAAATCTTTAAAAAAAAATAAAAATAAAAAAATAAAAATTCTGTAACAAATAGCAAATCATTAACAGTTTTAAAGAAGGCAGTACCACAAAGCTTTTTTACCATAAATTCAGTAGTTCAGAAGCAGTCAATAAGTGGAATGAATGCCTATTTCCACATTCTAGCTAATGACACAATTCATATGCAGATAAAATTATACGTAAATCTGAAAATTGTAAATTCATTTATCTAAAATATATCTTTCATGTTTTCTTATCAACCAAGTCTGTTTTGTTAGTTGCAAAGTCACTAAAATACTATTTGTTCAAAATAAGGTATATTGTTCTTTTAATCATGCATTATACATAATTTTTGTGTAACACATCATGTTTACACTATTAACAATTAATTATAGCTGGTCCACTATGAACAAGCAAACAGGCAACTGAGATACTTAATCAATATACTGGTTCTGATCAAGTTCTTTCATGCCTCTTTTCCCAAAATACCAAATACAGGAAAAAGTAAATAAATACTAATATAATCCTTATTTCATATTAAGAGTTATGTTAATATGCTTTCAAAGAATCATGTATTTTTTTCACCTTTCACACTTTCTAGCATTTTACTCCTTCATTTTATGATGGTTTTGTTCTATCATTTATTTCTTAACAAAAAGAGAATGAATTACATCCATTTGTGCCAAATGCTTAATCCCAGTGCAGCTTTCACAGCTGGAATAAAACACTCAAATAGTCACTTTAGTAGCTTTGCTATATATTAGCCCTTCCACCCCTACGTTTTTTTTTGAAATGCTGGAAAAAGTGGATCAGGACATGGGATGAAAATGAACTGCTAATCTAGATGTCACCTCAGAAAAATAGGTTTCATTTCTAAATTTTTCATCACATTTCAAGAAATAGATATACTCATCTTTCATCATTAGCATTTTTCACCATATCTATAATCATGTGATAAAAGCCACCAGTACTCCCTGAGAAAGAGTGCAGTTAGCCAACTATTCCCTAGGAACACTGCTTTTATCGTCTCTTTGGGAAAAAGTGAAAAAGTAAATACGCTGCTCTGCATTTTGTTACCTAGTTTGCAGATAACTTTACTGGCGAAAATAGATAATAAAGCAGTGTTTATCTTTCTAGTAATAAAATCACTAAGAAGCCATCGGAGTAAGATATCCTGTGTTCCCTCCCACTCCCCACAAGGAAATGTCTGCATCTTATTGGTTGGTATTATAAAATTAGGATCAATTGAAAAATTTATAAAGTAAGTACAACTATTACTTTACCTTTTACATAAAAATCCCAGGAAAAACTAATTTAACTATGAAAGAAAATAAAAGCAGGAGAGCCATAGTTCTTACAAATTTTAAAAGCACAAAAAAAGAGGAAGGATGTCCAGTTGTTCCTTTGACATTTTTCTAATAGTTAGAAGTGGAAACACAGTGGGAAATAAAGCAATTTCTGTGTATTAACAGACCACTGACCTACAAATGAGATAGGAAGGTAAAAAGATAGCACAGTTAATTAATCTTTAAACCATTTATCTCATAAACCTTTAATCCCCAAACAAATATTTGTACTCAGTAGGATAAAACTACATCAGCTTTCCTTTATATTCAATTGCTTTGCCTTGTTTCACAGAAAAGCTATAAAGATGTCTTGTTCACTGAAAGATACCAAACCAGAAAAATTTTATAATGCTTTAAGACAAAATACCTGAACATAAACTTTAAGTACATAAAAGTAGGAATACTGAAAAAATCAACTTACTTTTCTTCAATTACATGATGTATTTCAATTATATGATATATTTCAAATATTTTGGTTTCTCTTAGTCTCCAAGGAGATGTATTACAAAACTAAGTTTGGATTTCTCCTGTATGCTGTTTTCAGTGAATTCAACAAGCAATATTTATTAGGTATCTTTTAAATGCAAAGCAATAAAGCACTATAAGACAAGATCCAAAATTGCATAATAATTCTTGCCCTCAGAGGGTTCACATTCTTGTGAGGGAAGATGTGTTAGAAAATGACTTTCTCCAATTTAGGAATTGGGGCTGTATTGATTTTTAACTAAGTTAAATATGGTGCTTTGATTTCAAGTACAATCACCTCCGAATGCATATGATGGATCATACTATAACACAGCTTTGAAGTAATCCTTTTATTCATTATTTAATCCACTTAAACAATAAACAATTGCCGAACACTTTTTTTCTAGGTATTGTGTCAGGCCAGGGTGATACAAAGAAAACTAACATAAATACCAGCTTTTAGAAAGCTCACAGTTAGCTCTCTTTTTTTTTTTTTTTTAAGATTTTATTTATTTATCTGAGAGAGAATGGGAGACAGAGAGCATGAGAGGGGAAGGGTCAGAGGGAGAAGCAGACCCCCAGCTGAGCAGGGAGCCCGATGTGGGACTCGATCCCGGGACTCCAGAATCATGACCTGAGCCGAAGGCAGTTGCTTAACCAACTGAGCCACCCAGGCGCCCTTAGCTCTACTCTTGATGTTATCATCTCTTTATCCTCTTAAGTCACTAAACATGTTCCCGCCTCAATCTATGCTTAATCACACACTGGAACAGTGCACTCCTTTTCTGTCAATCCAACTATAGTTATGACTCAAGTTTTACCTCTTCTATCAATCCTTTCAATGATTTCAGGCAGTATTTGAATGAACTAAGATTTAAGATTTGGAAAAAACTTAAGAGACCTTCTGTTTCCTTTTAAAATCTCAGTAAAATACTAGGTATATATAATGGATTCTTAAAAAATTAAGAGTTAAAAAAACCCAAAGTGATATAACATGCATAATACATAAAAACAAAGACCAAATACACTGAACTTGCTATTTCTTTCACAGAAATTTATCTCTGATGTTTTTGATGTGTTAACTTGGCTAGGCTACAAACTCCAGTTATTCAATCCAATACTAACTTAGGCGTTACACTGAAGGCATTTTTCAGATATAGTTAAAACCCCTAATCAGTTGACATCTAGTAAAGCACTATCCATGATAATCTGGAAGGGCAGACTGAATCAGTTGGAAGGCCTTAAAATCATAGTCAAGGTTTCCCTGACAGAATAAATTCTACCTAAATAAGACAGTTTCGGCCTCCACTTATGGAGTTTGAGCCTGCTGGTGATCTCCAAAGAGATCTTTGTGCTGGTGTCACAAAGAAGGAGGACAGGGTTTTATGTAGAAGTTGCTTAATATCCTGGGGCAAGACAAGAGGTCAAGCAAGTCTATATGGAGGAGGAGGTGACATAAAAGGAATATTTATCATATGCCAGATTATATATTTATATATAGATACACACCGTTCATTTAATCCTCCTAATTAAATGAAGTAAACATTATTCCCATTTCCAGATGGGAAAACTGAGACTTAGAGTTGTCCAAGGTCACATAGCTGTTAAGTAGCAGAATCAGCATTTGAACACAAGCTTATTTTTAAAGCTCCAATTTTTTAATCTGCATTGTAGACTCTTAGAAGGAAATGATTCCCTAACAATATAAAGGATCATTCCTTGAGTACTTATGATGTTAGACCATTTTATTAAGCATTTAAATGTATTTTTTAAAAAAAGATTTTATTTATTTATTTGACAGAGAGAGACACGGCGAGAGAGGGAACACAAGCAGGGGGAGTGGGAGAGGGAGAAGCACGCTTCCCGTGGAGCAGGGAGCCCGATGCGAGGCTCAATCCCAGGACCCTGGGATCATGACCTGAGCCCAAGGCAGGCGCTTAACGACTGAGCCACCCAGGCCCCCTTAAATGTATTTTTAATGACATTTTAAAAAAAGATTTATTTATTTGAGAGTGAGAGAGAGCGTGTGCACATACATGCATGCACGAGTGGGGGGAGGTGCAGAGGGGGAGAGAGAATCTCAAGGACACTCCCCGATGAGTGCAGAGCCCCACGAGGGGCTTGATCTCATGACCCTGAGATCATGACCTGAGCCAAAACCAAGAGTCGGACTGGACGCTCAAATGACTGACCCACCCAGGTGCCCCTTGACTTTTTAGAACCTTTTGAGGTAAGGATTTTCATAACCTACATTTTATAAATGAGGGAATTAAGGTGGGAAATTGACACAGAGTAGTAGGATATTAGTCAAAACTTAAGAATCATCTCAATTCAGTGCCCTGGGAGTAGTCCATAGCCAATTTACTTTCTTCTGGGGGACTAGGAGAGTGGAGGGATATTTAAGTAACATAGTAAATATTATAGCTGCTAATTTAAAAATCAGTATGAACATAATAAAAGATGTTTGATAGAGAGTATTACTGGAAAGGTAGAAGATTTGAAATGCTTTCAGTAAAGCATTACAAAAATAAGAACCAAAACCCAGAGCTTCCTCAGTAAAAATCAGTGAGCAAGGGGACACCTGGGTGGCTCAGTGAGTTAAACGAACAACTCTTGGTTTCAGCTCAGGTTGTGATGTCAGGGTCATGGGCCCTGCAAATGTTCCACACTCAGCAGGGAGTTTGCTTGAGAGTCTTTCCCTCTCTCTCTGCCCCTCCCATGGCTCACAGTTTCTCTAAAATGAATGAATAAATATCAGTGAGTGAGGAACATGGGTTGCTTTAAGACTAATCATATATACTTTGGCTTACAAAATCAAGGCAGAAGTTTGCTTGAAATCATTGTAATACATAAACTAGAGCAAATACAGTTGATGAAACAAGTTTATAACTGTCTCAACATATTTCAAAGCTCCAAAAGTAACGAGAAACTGAAGACTACTTGAAGATAGTTGTCTTCCATATTTCATTCACTTTATGTACCTGGAAACCACTAGCGTAAAGGGTTAAATGCAAATGTACAATTACCCACCCTCTCACTACTATTCTTCCAAATTATAGTCTCATCTCACATTCCTTCTTAAAAGGATTTTATGGTTCCCAACTGCTTACAGTATATAGAGTTTATACTTCTAAGCATGGAATATAAGGTCCTTCTGATTTTTTTACCATTCTTCCACATGCAATCTAGCTTTAGTATTTCACAATCTGTTCCACAGGAGAGGTTAATAAGTTCTCTCTGAAAAAAGCTTGAGTGGCAAATAGATTTTTAAAAGCTGCATATCATATCTCCCTCTGGGAAATTAAAAATGAACATCAGTCTATTAAGGGGAGGGGGCAGGTTGGAAGGATTTGAGAAAATAAGTAAATTACACAAGGGTTACACAATTAGTGTCAGAACACCCCCATCCCCCCACAAAGTTCAAGTAATTAGAATAAGGAGATAAATTATCAGTCTTAAATCAGTACAAAAGGAAAAGTTAAAGCCCTTTAAAGTACATACCACCCACTTTAGCATTTACCTGGCAGAATCTCTTCCCAAATTATTTACTGGGTTTTGGCTAACCTACTATTTAAGTGTAATAAAAAGTATGTTTAAGCTGCATGCTTCAATTAATTCAAAATCACTACTAAAGTCAAAATACTATATATGTTCATTTATGTATTCATATTTAAACAGCTCTTTTTTAAAAAGGTACAAGTTTTAAAAATGATAGAAGTTGAGTGAATTGCAATCCCTGCGAGAGATGAGAGCAGTTATAATTCTTTCATTTATACTTGACATTTTCCATTACCCTTTCTTAGAATTCTCAGTAAACAATTACTTGCACTCACTTTATGATTTAGGTAAGGCTCAACAGCCACTTCCTCTAAATAAGGAAACCAAGGTTAAGAGAGGTTAAATGCCTCAGAGCAGATCAGAGGTGGAACTAGCTATATAACTGTGGGGTTCTCAGGAAATAATTTACTCTTTCCTTCCAGCAGGTGTAAACATACTAAGACATGTGATATTACTGACATTCCAAGAAAGCTTCTTTTACATTTCAACCACTTTCTTTCACTCAAAGGCTCTTAAAAAGTATTGTATAATAATAGAAAAATATATAAAAGAATGAATAGGAAAGCAAGTTATAAACAAATATAGGAATTATTATTACAATCAGCAGGACTTTACTCTTTATTAAGTAAAAATTACATAATAATTGCTTGGTTTACTAGAAAATTCTTAAAGAATGAATAATAAGAAACATAAGGTGTTAATGAAATTGTATTTACATTAATGACATTCACACTTGTTATTAACATGTTAATCACTAAGTATTCAAGATTTGTCAAGCCAAGAGCAGCTGATTTTAACAGAAGATCTTTTCAGCAGAGGCTGTGTATAACCATCTGTAAATTTGTGTCAGAATAGGGAAAGAAAAATTTTTTTTGAAAAAACTACTGTGAAAGTGTATAAAAACTAATTGTGCATGTAATGAATTAATTCTTTATGAAAATACTGAAAAATCCATTTACAGCCCACTATTTACATTTATTTTTCTAAATTAGTGATTATGACATTAAAATATAAATTCTACCAGAATGCTTACTCTCAATGTCTTCTTTTTCTTTTCTAACCTCTATCTTTAATCTTCTGAGTGTATGTGCACTATAATCAGACGTTGTGAAAATTATTATACTGTCACAGGAAATGGATTTTGTGATTTCTGGCAAGAAATACAGCAATCAGGCAAATGAAGCATTAGAGAAAAAAACTATTTTTTTATGAAAAATAATGGATCAAGATATTAATGACCACCACCCCTAAACTCATTATTGGATGTTGAAGAAAAAGAATCTAAATCCCTTAAGGCTGAATTAAGAAGGAATGGTTCTTTAAAAGACAAAACCTTCTTTATTCCACATTATAAATTATATGTTTATACTGTAATCATAGGAGAGACGTTGCCAGAGGAGAAGCTGCCTTAGAGGATACTCCCTACATCCCTCATTGCTTTCCATGTCTGCTTACTGAGGTAAGTAAGAACCTCTTTATTTTTAACAGGGAAGACTAGAAAGCAACTGAAAGATGTTTACTCTTTAAAGGTTCCTATCAGTTATATGATCATGATTAAAGAGAAGATAAGTGAGTCTACTAACTCCCAAATATGTGTTCATCACAAAACGGACAAATATGCCCCCATTAACAGTACAAAACCTCAGACAGGATTTACCATCAAGAAAGAGACTTCTCTTCCTCTGCTTTCACTACAGGTCCCCTGTTTTCTACCTAATTAATGCTTTAATTTAGCTATATTTAAGTGTTAAGGATTTATAGAGTATTGTGGGAAATTAACCCACATTTGTACATGGGGTTGATTTCTGTGG